>NC_064810.1:128103961-128160700 GCF_023721935.1 Panthera uncia
AGGAAAGGAAGAAAGGAAGAAAGGAAGGAAGGAAGGAAGGAAGGAAGGAAGGAAGAAAGAAAGAAAGAAAGAAAGAAAGAAAGAAAGAAAGAAAGAAAGAAAGAAAGAAAAAGAAAGAGGGAGGGAGAGAGGGAAGGAGAGAGGCAGTCAGGCAGTCAGGCAGGCGGGAGGGAAGGGAAGGGTAAGGAAGGAAAGCCTTTTTCTCTTCCTTGTACACATATGTTTGTGCCCAGGTTTAGACTCTGCCTTGAAGTTTTGTTATGATATATTGTGCATACAACATTAACAGGCATCTAAATGAAAGAAAAAATTCACTTGCAGCCTTGCTTCAACAATAAATCAAACTCTTTTTGCTGTATTCTTTTCCTGTCTCCATCCTGATGTTGGTATCAATTTATCTGCATTTAATGTTGATTTTAGAGTAGCATTGTTTATGAGGGGCATCATTGATTTATTAACCACTTTTCAGACCAAAAAAAAAAAAATTAAAGAACATGAAATGCAGATTGTAAAATGCCTCCTGAGCACAGAAAATCAGCAAGACCGAAACTGCATTTTAGAATCAAGGAAACCTGCAAGTTACCATCTCATTACAGATGTGATTTTGAATATTGATTTATTTTTTTTTATTATCATAAGCATTTTATAGGGTGTATCTAGTCTTCATAATTCTAATTTTCATAGCATCCTATTAGGTTATCAAGGGACATTCTACTGATCACTGTACTTTGGCAAATATTAAGCCTCTTCCCAGTGTTGTGCTTAGCTGGCTGGTACCAGCCCTTTGTGCACATCCCTTCCCTACTCTGGGTTCAAATTGGCAGGCTAAAATTGGCCATGGGGGGAATCTTTACACCATGAAAACTAGAAAATATCACGAATTTACCAACACCTTATTTCTTATTTCTAAAATTTTTACTAGTGTGCATAACACCATAATGATTGGGGCACCTGGGTGGCTCAGTCAGCTAAGCATCTACTCTTGATTTCAGCTCATGTCATGATTTCACTGTCCATGGGTTTGAGCCCCATATTGGGCTCCGATGCTGACAGCACAGAGCCTGCTTGGGATTCTCTCTCTCTCTCTCTCTCTCTCTCTCTCTCTCTCTCTCTGCCTCTCTCTCGCTCGTGCGTTTTCTCTCCCTCTCTCTCAAAAATAAATAAACTTTAAAATTTTTTAAAGACCGTAATGAGTATCTTTAAGCCCCTCCCCTCCCACACACAATTTCCCCCCTCCTGGCATGCAAAAGAATTCCACTAATGGGATAATGATAATGAAATAATCATAAATGAAGGGTAACACTTCTTTATAAAGATGTTTTTAATTTTTTTTTTCAATGTTCATTTATTTTTCTGAGAGAGGGACAGATGGAGCATGAGCAGGGGGAGGGGCAGAGAGAGAGAGGGAGACACAGAACCTGAAACAGACTCCAGGCTCTGAGCTGTCAGCACAGAGCCTGACTCAGGGCCCAAACTCAAGAACAATGAGATCATGACCTGAGCTGAAGTTGGACGCTTAACCAACCAAGCCACCCAGGTGCCTCTGAAGACTAACACTTCTTGAGTAGCTTTATCCTAAGTCACACAGCTAATGAGTGGCAGGACCAGGGTCTGAATGCAGGCCGTCTGGCCCCAGAGGCCACTCCGTGAACTACAGTGTCAGTCATTAGCATTCCTACAACTCCAGCTTTGAGCCCCAACAAGTGGACTGTCTGCAACAGCCCTGTCACAAGCCCAGTGGGATTCACACATTCTCCCTGGCCACCCTGAAGCCTGGCAATCCTGAAGTTGCTGGTGCCAGGTCTACTCCGGGGCCTGTTCCCCTCCTGGCACCATTTGGTTCCAGTCTTCAAAGAGTTGATAGAGCTTCTCCATCCTTAGAGTCTTCAGCACTTATTCCTTCATGGTTCACCTTCTTTCCCTGCCTTCCTAGTGCCAGGGCTATCCCTTCATAGGGTTCTGTTTGCCTCTGCCTCAGCGATGTCACACCCATCACCTCATCAATCCCTCTCACTTCCAGTATCTTCTCCTGTTCCTGAACCTGAAAGCAAACAACTGTTGCCCCTGCAAAAGACCACCAGAAAGCCTAGTGATCAAGAAGGCAAAGTTTTCACTTTGTTTGCCTTACTGCAGCGAGAGAGAATGCCACCCAGACAGAGTCTTAGTGGCATCTCAGAGGATATTTAAAAAGGTTTAGTGTCTGGGCTGGGTGATATAAGGCAGGTCTTTCAAGGCAGGGAACTGGTTAGGATTGGGGCAACTGTGTGCGCTTATGATTGGTGGACACAGTAAGGTGAGTGACCTAAAGCAGTTCTTAATAAGCAAGCCATTAGTCTTCATAAATAAGTGATTATGTGGGTTCAAGCTCTCATCTTCCTGATGCAAGTATTCCCTAGAGCAATTAACTAAATCACTTTTGTTTCTTCACCATAATGTTTAGCACGGAAAGAGGAAAAGTGCTTGCTCCCTCTATTGTTTATATGAGACAGAAAAGTGATATTTTCAGTTCTCGGGAGGAAGAGGCCCTTTCTGCACTAATGCTTATGAATTGTCAGACGAGGCCTTAAGCCACTTCTCACAGGGCTTCATGGTGGAAGCCTGAAACAAGTCCCTGAAGACAATACCGGTGACCACACAAGTGTTATACTCCAGAGGCCTTCCTTCCCACAACCACTGGCATTTGTGGATTTAGGTCTATTTGGTACTTTTTTTTTTTTCATGCATTTCCTGGTTTTAGTGGCACCCAGGGCATTGAGAGGAGGCCTTGGTTAAACAACCTCAGAGTTCTTCAGTATTTCTAGTCATTACCTTACCTTGTAAGCCTAATGAGAAACTACAAATAGGAGCCCCGGTAGCTGGCCAGCTTCTCAGGGTTCTACCAGTGGGTGCACAAATTAAATATTTCAGTTATATATTTATCACTAAATACATGAAGCAGTTTTCTTCTTTTGAGTTGTGAACATAAGAAAATTTCGAAAAATAGAACCATAGAGTAACAGGAAATGAACATTTTCATGGCTTTTGACCTGATGAAGATTGCCGGCTACCTTCTGTGGAGGGTTGTACCAATTTATACCACCAGCAGCAACACACGAGTGTTTTTTCACCAGAATATGGATAACATTAGGTTTTATGATTCAAAATATATATACTATAATTTAATTATAATGTTATATATATTATATATTAGAATGTTGTATATAATATATGTTATATATTATAATGTTATTTTTCGTATTTAAATTTCCATTTCTTTGATTTCTAAGGAGGCTTAACATTTGAATATGCAGACTTTGTAACAATGATTGGAGGAACTAAGAGACAAACAAAAACAGCATTTCAGAAACACCTAAAGATGCCACTGAAACATAACCATTGTTAATACAGTTGGCTGTATCTTGAGTAATCTTCAGGTTTCCTCCTGTCTATAAATACATTCTTCCTTTTTTGCTGTAAAAATGGGGTCACACTGTTCGACCTATTTTGTAACCTGCTTTTTTTCACACACCCAATATGTTGAAAATTTTTCCATGAAATGATACGTATCTGTAGTATTATTGTACTGACAGAACATTAGTACATCGTTGTGAGGCAGCATAGATAGTATGAGCTATCAGGATGAAAGGTACAGCATAGGGGATATAGTGAATGACATCATAATGGCATTGATGGTAACAGTTGGTAACTACACTTGTGGTGAGCACAGCATAACATATAGAGATGTGGAATCACTATATTGTACACCTGAAACTAATATAACATTGTGTGTCAACTGTGCTTCAATTAAAAAAAAATGTAGACTGTGTGGTGCCCAGCTGCAGGGTTCAAATGCTTAGTAGGCCATTTAATAGCCATGTGATTTGGGGCAAGTTATTTATATCCCTGTGATTTAGATTACTTATCTGTAAAATAGGACTCATACTGCCTCATAGAGTTCTTTTGGAGATTAAATAAATTAAAATTCATAATACTCCAAGAGTCTGGAATACTATGTGAGTTTTTGTTGGAAATAATATTAGATGTGCCACAATAAATTAGTCAAACCCATATTATTGGACATGTCGGTTTGTTTCCTTTTTTCTTCTGTTACAAAAACTGTTGTGATGAACATTTCTTAAGAGAACTTCCTAAATATTAAATTGTTTGATTGAAGACCACATACATATTTAAGGCTTTTGTTACATATTGCTAAGTTTTCCTCCAAAAAGTATATGCCATAAACCACATAGAAGAGTGCCATTTCTTCCTTGATGTTAGCAAGTAACTTCCTGTAGATTCTTCCTGAGACAGGTAAAGTCGGGGAGGTAAACACGATCTGATCGGAGAGCCAGAGGCACAATTTCCTGTGGCCTCTTTGCTCTGCCCATCATAATCTCCTCATTAGCTGGCCCAGGACTTTATCTATAACAGAGAACATTAGCCATTTAGGCACTGTTTTAAAGTGAGAAATAATAACTGGTAATATTGTGTTTTGGGTTATCATTAACTTGAGCTAAATTACAATGAGACATCTCCAGAAATAAATGGAAGGTTTGGAAGAGTAACAACCTAATTTATTATAACTCCACATGAACACAATGAGCATTGGACAGGCTTATCATGACCAGCACTTCAGAAGAGTATACTTCGGATCAGCTGCATCAAATGAAGGCCACTTGAATGTGGCAGCTGTGGTTCACGTTATCTCGGTTATTAAGTCAGTTGCTAAATCGCATTTATCATGATACTTTATTACTTGTCCAATTTAAAGAGGAAAAACACATTGTGCGAGAGAGTCCAACATCGGCAGCTTTATCATAATTAAGATCACATGCAACAACCTGGAATTTCCTGGGGAAGCATAGCTTACTGTATTTGGGGGAGATTCTGTGGTCCTGTCGTGGTAAAAAAGAGTTTTATTTTCTAAAAGAAACCACTTTGTGGTATATGTTCTTGCCTGCCTTACATCCTTCCCCATAGGAATCTCAGTGGGGTCGATCTAGTCACTTATGTGTGTGTGCATGTCTTTTTTCCTGCTTTGACAGGTACAAGTTTAATTGTAATATTGATTGAAAAGACTGTAAGCTTGGGCCCATTGTAACTTGGCCAAAGAGAAAGATAATGTATATTGAAAGTAAGGGGGGGGGGGTTGATATTTTTATTACCTGAGCTTTCCCACTGAAAGGAATAGAATTGTACTTATCGAAGCTTTTATTTCAAGGAGTGGTTATCCAGTTCTTATTAAATACTGTTCAGGTGACAGCTTTCTCCTTTTTTCCCGTTACACGCTTCAGGTCATGTCCCTGACTACCAACTTGTTAATTCCTAAGAAAAAAAGTTAGAATATGTGTGTCATCCTACTACCACTCTTAAGTTGCTCTAGAAAGAAAGTTTGAAGACAGAGATTGAAGCTCTTGGCACAAATGAGGTGATAGGCTCACCTCTATCCCTGATACACTTCCTCCCCTAAACGACACAGATGCAAAGGTGGTTGTTTATAAGGTGGCAGCTCAAAACATAAGAGACTCTTAAAAACTGAGAACAAACGGGGCACCTGGGTGGCTTGGTCGGTTGGGCGGCTGACTTCGGCTCAGGTCATGATCTCGCGGTCTGTGAGTTCGAGCCCCGCGTCGGGCTCTGGGCTGACAGCTCAGAGCCTGCAGCCTGTTTCGGAGTCTGTGTCTCCCTTTCCCTCTGCCCCTCCCCTGTTCATGCTCTGTCTCTCTCTGTCTCAAAAATAAATAAACGTTAAAAAAAATTTAAAAGAAAAACTGAGAACAGAGGTTGATGCGGGGTGGGAGGGAGGGGAGGGTGGGTGATGGATATTGAGGAGGGCACCTGTTGGGATGAGCACTGGGTGTTGTATGGAAACCAATCTGACAATAAATTTCATATTTAAAAAAAATAAGGTGTCAGCTCTACAGTAAATTCATCTGTCATTTACAGTGCTCAGAGCATGTATTATCCACTTTGATTTATTATTCAAGAAACAAAGACCTGGAAGAAGAGATGAGACAAGATGCTGAAACTGACCATACATTAAGCCATACATTAGATGTGCTAATATGTGATGAATCACTTAACCTCAGCTCACAACCATGAGACAAGAGAATAAATGTCCTGGCTTGGCAGACATAAAATGCATCATTGAGGTCAAGAAAGACCATAGGTGTTTCAGTTATCAGGAGTCAGTCACTAAGTGCATTACAGAACTTATCAGGGTCTTTAATTTGCTAATTAGCATTGTGGTTCTTCAAGAAGGGCACATAATAGACAGAATTTCCCAGCTTATTTGCCACAAGTCCCCACTCCCTTCCACACACACATACACATCCAAACAGGCACACTTTTTTTTTTTAACAGAGTATCTCATCAATTAATGTTTTATAAAATACATTTAGAAAATACTCTTCATTGTACTGGTGAGATATTAGAGACCCAAAGAAGATAATGACTCTTTCAAGCTCATACAGGAGATTTCAAGATAGAATTGGTGCTCAGCCCTAGGCCATCTCTTTTTGGGTCACCCCACCCAAAAGAGATCTTCACCTTGAGCAGTCATAGAATTGCTTTAACATGAAGCCTTACAGGTGGTGGTAAAAAAAAAAAAAAAGCTGAACTCTAGCTGATAAAATATTTTCTCCTCTAGTTTCTTCTTTTTTTCCTATATGCTATTCAATACTAATTCTCAAGTTGAGTAACAAAAGCAAGTTGTTCCTTGTTTATCCTAAGCAAATTAAAAAAAAATCATAAGATATTGAAACTTAGCTGAGAAATGAGATGTCATAGAAAAGTTTATCAGTCTGTGATTTGAGCAGGCATGGTGCACTGATTAAGGGCACCACCTTTGGTTGAGAGAGACAGCCCTGACCCATATCTGGCTGTCACTTAACCACTGGGTTCTTTAAATTTTTTTTTAACATTTTATTTTATTTTTGAGACAGAGAGAGACAGAGCATGAATGGGGGAGGGGCAGAGAGAGAGGGAGACACAGAATCGGAAGCAGGCTCCAGGCTCTGAGCCATCAGCCCAGAGCCTGACTCGGGGCTCGAACTCACAGACCGTGAGATCGTGACCTGAGCCGAAGTCGGACGCTCAACCGACTGAGCCACCCAGGCACCCCTGGGTTCTTTAAATTTAATGAAGGCAGTGTCTCTGTTGGTTTTGTTTAATGGTATGTACACACACACACACACACACACACACACACACATTACTGGCTTACAGATCCTTAAAGTATAACAGTTAAGCATTATCATTCCAGTGGCCCACAAAGTTGCTCATAATCAGCCTCCTCCTTATCTCTCCAGCCTCATCTATTTCTACTCTCCCCTTCACTCAACCTGCTCCGGCCACACCAGCCTCCTTGCTATTTGTTGAGCCCTCCAAGCCCTTTGAAAGTTCTGTTCCCTCTACCTAAAATGCTTTTCCTAAAATAGCTCACTCCCTAGCCCTCTTTGTATCTTTACTCACAAGTCACCTTCCTTTTGCTGTCTATCACTGTGTAATAAACTGCCTCAAAAATTAATGTCTTAAATAATAAGAGTTTGCTATTGTTACATTTGGTGACTCTGTGGGTCAGGAACTCAGCCAGGATGTAGAGAGGAAAGCTTATTTCTGTACCCAGTGTCTGGGGCTTCTGCTGGATGACTTGAACAGATGGAGAGGGCAACAGTGGGGGGATGGCTGGGACTCTTCTCCTCTCTTCACATGCTTCTCCCAGTGCATATCTTGGGCTGCCTCACAGCACGGCACTCTCAGAGTAGTAAAAGTTCTTGCATGACAGTTCTGAACTCCAAGAGGCAAATGTGGAAGCTGACAGTTCTCTTGAAGCAAGGCTAGCAACTAAGCATAGCATAGCCTCTGCCAAACGCTGTTGGTTAAAGAAGACACCAGATTCTAGGGGAAAGGTATAAATTGACCCCCTTTTTCAACAGGAGAAGTGGCAAAGAACTTGAGCCCTCATTAACCCATTGCGTGTCTCAATAAGGCCTTCCCAATCAATCCTCTTTAAAATTCCAATCCCACTAATGCTTCCTATCCTTAATCTTACTTTATTTTTTATTATAACAGCATAATAATAATATGTCTTATATCTTATATATTTAGTTTATTGTCTATATCTCCCGCTTGGATATAAATTCCATGAGTCCAGGGACTTTCTCTGTTATGTTCACTGTTAATGTCTTCAGCAACTAGAATAGTGGGTGACACACTGTAGGTGCTCTATAAATAGTTATAGAAAGGAAGGGAGGAAAGAAGGGAGGGAGGGAGAGAGAGAGGGAGGGAGGTAGGAAGGAAAAGAGGTACTGGAGTAAGTGAACTACTGTGACCCTCAGTTTTCTCATCTGCAACATGAGAATTATACTACCTTGATTCTAGGGCCCTTGTGAGAATCGAATGAGATCAGGTATATAAAATATTTAATAGAGAACCTGGAAAATACTTAGTAACTGTTCATTTGAGTGACCACTGAGTTCACTTAAATGGATTTCAGAAAGATCACAAAATAAATTTAGACACTGTCTTCCTGGGCACCCCTTAACATTCTGACATATGGATGAGCTGGACAACTTCAAACCAACTAAGCCTTCACTCTCCAGGATAATTGAGTTCAACCACAAAAGGAGAGTGAAGATTTGATGGAAGGGGCAGGAGCCATTTATTTTAAAAATGAGTTTCCTTTTGAAGTGAACATCAAAGTTGCTAGAAAGATCCTTAATAAAAATGAGCATCATGTGGGGTCACTATTTATATTTCACCAAGCAGGGAAACCTCATTTGAGTGCTATCATTTGCTCCTTAATTGATTGACTATAAATAGTAATCCAGTCATTTATTTCTACTCAAAAGGTCTCCTAATTTGTTCATCTGAGCATTAAAGCAATGCTAATGTAGATTTTCATCTCCTCTCAGCTGGAGAATCATGTTTTTTTTTTTTTTTTAAGAAACATCCAGACATCCTACCTGCTTCCATTTTTACATCTGTCTTTGCTTCCTTCTTCTTCACAGAGTTGTTGAGAGTTAACCCAAGACATCATTGTGGGGTGGTAAAAGTCCTAGGGTCCTAAGAGAGGCAAATGGAATGAAAAATATCAAGAGCACAGAATTGCAAAGATATTATGTACAGGTGTCAGCTACCTCAGGTATTGGATTGAACCTGACCCAAACTGTTTCACAGCCTGTGGGAGTCTAGAGTCACCCCCTGCCCACCCTCAATTGTTAAAAGTGCTCAGAAGCTTACTTTCTTATGGATCTCTGCCTCTATGACCCCAGTATTTTTCCTATGGTACCACTCCATTATTCCAGACAATATTCCCAGGCTTTTCATGAACTTTTATTTAAAAATTCCATTTTGTCTCCCGGTGCCTGAGTGGCTCAGTCGGTTAAGCGTTTGACTTCAACTCAGGTCATGATCTCATGGTTTGTGGGTTTGAGCCCCCCACCAGGCTCTGTGCTGACAGCTCAGAGCATGGAGCCTGCTTTGGATTCTGTGTTTCCCTCTCTCTCTAACCCTCCCCCGCTCACAGTCTCTCTCTGTCTCTCAAAAAATAAATAAAAATGTTAAATTTTTTTAATCCCATTTTTCTCAAGTATTTTATGACTTCAGTAACCTGATTAGAAATGAAGGTGGTCATTGGAAAGGAATCACTCCATATGTCAAGAGACCTTTCCTCATCTCATCTGCTGTGCATTCTTTTCCCTATCTTCTTTTTCCTAACTGTTTCATCACTCTTTGCAGATAAAAACAAATCTTACCCTAAGTCTCAGGCTTGAGGGTTCTGTCCTCATTCAGGCCCTGAAGGCTCAAATTGTACTCCCAAATGGACTTACCTAGGCATCTTCTCAACAAGGAAAATGTGTCTCTTCCTTCGAGAACTTCTTGAGCTCATTGCTAAGAAAAGTAAATCATCTCCCTGAATCTCCTTGTCTTGCTTTGACCAAGGTCATATCCCCCATCTGATTTACCATCCCTTTGCTCCAATCACGACCTGAAATCACCACTTCATGAGGACAGACAGAACTGGCAATCTCATTTTAGGAAAAAGTGCTGCTATTATCTGCATTTCCAAATTGCCATTTTGAAAATAAAAATTGTCACATATTTAAGCTTTCCCCAGAATGAAGTGTGTGGTTGCTCATGGGGTATGAATGAGGACTTCCAAATCTTGGCTTGGCGAATCATCCTCATAGCAAAATGATTTATCTCATCCCATGAAATATACAAATGGGCACACACCCTTCACCTTGAAAACTACTGAAATGATCTGAGGGGTAAAAATGATCCAGGCTTTCTGCTACATGTGGGCCTAAGATTATTAGGTCACCTAAAGTGAATATTTAGACACATATCACATGGGAACCTGGGTTTGATTAGTGAATGGGAAACTGTCAAAAGTTTTGTTTTTATAAATAATTTACTTTAAGGAAAGCATCAGATTCAAATAGCCAATCTGCAACTTAATAGTTAGACATCTTCAGGCCAGTTATATAAACCTTCCTTGAGCTTCCTTTCCCTCATCTGCAAAATAAGGTGAAGGATGCCTACTTCACAGGGATGTTGTGAGAATTAAGTTATATAGACATATAAGAAGGTCTCAAAACTGTCAGTCTAATTTCCTCCTATACATCAGATAAAATCATATAGCCATAACTTGGGCTTTATTGTCATGCATTTCATTTCAATGAGATTGTTCTTGAATTAAAAGCTATTGTGGCAGTTCCAATATTGATGGAATTGTTCCAGTCCATACTATTTTCACTCTGACCAAGATGCATCAAAGTTGCTAGTAAGATTCTTATATATGTGGGTTTCATAACAGGTCACAATGACCAAGCCATTCTCTTTGTAATGGAGGAAGTACTATTTCAGAAGTGGCAAAGTATCTAAGTTTGATTCTGTAAAATGGACACCCAATAAAGCCATAATATTGATGACCTTCTGCCCTCCACAGCACTTAAGATACATTAGAGTGCAGTCTTTAGAATAGCTAGTGGGGTGCCGTATAGATCTATTTGCATCTGTAGAAGCAATGGTGCTGAAGTTTTCTCATTTCTCATTAATGTTAATCACTTCCTTAAAGAATTTCCCTGAAAATATGCTTTAAAGAACCTATAAACTCTCCTTAACCCCTTATGCAATTTTCTGTTTATTATCGTAGCAAAATGAAGCAGTTGACATAGCCTGGTAAATGAAACAGTGTCAGGACTTGATTGTAATTCCATATTTTTCTCCCATTCCTCACTTTTATTTGGGATCTGATCCAACATCTTGCTTGGGCTAGTATCTCCATTTCCATTTGCTCATTTGAATGGCAGGGGGAAGGGCTTAGATGAGTTTTAGGATCCCCATTTTGTAAACTAGAAGTTGAGCTTTAGGGAAGAAGAAATCAGTAACTGTGGCTTGGCCCCAGTAAATAAGAGAATGGAAGAAGGTGTCAAGAAATCAAATTTCTTGGCTTTTAGTGACAACTTTCCAAGGTCAGGTGACCTTCTAGTGAGGATTCTGATGAGAGCCTACTATGGCAGAGGATCATGGGATATTAAAGCTACCCTGTGTATAAATGGAAACTTTAGGCTGTGACTCCAAAATCAATTTGTTGCCTGCCAACCTCAGTGGCTTTTTAGCATCCATCTGACCTGTTGCTTATTGACCAATGACCTGTGCTAATTCCTGACTTGTTCTTTCCTTCTTGCTTGGCTCCTTCCATTTTCTGCCATTTCCATTATCTAAGTAGGACTGGGTAGATTCCACTGGTATCCAATCTACTTGATTCTCTCTTTGAATTAGGCATGCTTCAGCTCCCAATTCGGAGCCTCCAATTTAGCCTCTTGCTATTGAACTGCTAAATCCCCAAGAATTGTCACTGACGGCCCTATCCCAAATGGGGCTTCTTAAGGGTCCGCCATCTCCACGTGGATGGCCCTCTCCTGCCATCTCCTGGCCAAAACTGAAGGTGACCAGCTGCCTGCCTCCATTTATCCTTCCTATTCCCAGGCAGAGCATGGATGAATAATAATGGAATTTACCTTTGTAGGTGAAGGCACTTTGGGATTAGCAGCAAAGTAGGAGATGGTCTACCCTGTAATGGTACTCCTAGATTCTGGTTCTGGATAGTGAGAACTACATCCGGGTAGGTTGCTGTGTGGGTATGGTGGATGTTGAAGCTTAAGAATTAATGTAGTGAAAATGGAAGCCTGAGCTAAGAACAAATGTTAAGAGAAAAACCTACCCTTTTCTCAGCATCTGATAAGGGAGGACTGAGAAAGTGAAATATGCAATTGTTAGTTTTATGAGGTCATTTTTGCTTTAGCACTAATGAATATGTGGAGGCCTAATTACCAAGACAGTATCTACCTTTCTGGTGTTTGACAAAAAACATGCTAAAGTGTTTTAAACACCAAAGCTTTCTGGCATCTTTTAAATTGATTTATTCTGAGAGAGAGAGGGAGGGAACACATTGCACACATACATATGTGAGGGAGGGGCAGAGAGAGAGGGAGAGGGAGAGAATCCCACGAAGGTTCTGCGCTGTCAGCACAAAGTCCAATGCAGGACTCTCTCTCATGATCACAAGATCATGACCTGAGCCAAAATCAAGAGTCAGATATTTAAACAACTGAACCACCCAGGTGCCCCCATTACCCACTATCTATAATAGTCACCCATAAAACTGTAGTGTAAGCTTGCATTGTCCATGGTGGTATAACAATGATTGGATCAGGTAGACTTAGATTAAGTTTATTGGAATTTTCTTGAGAGGGAATGGACACTTTATGCAAACACACCATCAAGAATTTCTTTTGGACATGCCAGGGAAGCTTTGCATTTTGAAATTGGATTGGAGAGTCTCTCTGGAAAATGTTTTACTATGCTAGCAACGCTGACAGTCTCCAGAATAAGAATGCCTAATGTGATGGGACAAATGATCCTAATATGATTTATTTAATAATGATATAATAAAGTAGACATGTGGCCTTTGTATTTAACAAAATCCCATTATAAAACACACAAAGGAAATAATCAACACTAGAATGTGCAAATTCTGAATAGATCTGATGCTTGGCTTCTGAATATTAAGGAACTTGTCAAACTTATTGTATCTCCTAGCAAGGCAGCTCTCAGATTTATGGCTCCTGAAAACCCAGTGTAACAGTAATCGATTTGTAATTGTTTTGTATGCTTTCACCCCTGCAGGTTGTAATGGAGGCAGAGGATGGAATATCAATTAACTCCTTGGGGTAAATATGAGTAAAGTCAGTGGTAGCGCTTTTAGGATTAATTTTTTTTTTTTTTTTTTTTTGTTTAATTTTTTTTTTTTTTTACAAATTTACAAAAGGAGGAAAGAGCTCCTTGTATTTAAGTAATGGTCATCTGTCATAGGCCCATCTGGCTATTTTCATAGTGATTGCAACCATTGCCTCCTCCCTTTGGAAGTTTGGACTTAGCTTAATTTGCGTGGTCCTGTAGCAAATGACACACTCACAGAGACTTAAGTGGCTCAGTAATTCTCTTACGGTGGATCTAGGCTAAAAGAAATAACTTGAGAAGTTGTGTAATGCCCAACAGGCACACACATTCCATTATCAAATAACTATAATAATTAAAGAGTGAAATTTAAAATATTTGTTCTTTCAATTTATTTTATTTTTCAAAGGACTTTTTCAGTTGTTTGGACCTAACTATTTAATATGGACACTGTCATTGATTTACATGATGGAGACACATTTACATCATTTCTTGTATCTTGCTTTAAAAAGAAACAAAACAGTACTTTGTGAAAGCCTCTCCAAGTCAATTGAGATAGTACTAATTCATTCTTTCAAATGTCTGTGTAATATCCTATGGTGTGAATGAACCACAATTTATTCAGCTATGCTCTGACTGATGGGAATTCATCATGTTTCCAGTTTACCTGGCACTAAAACAGTGCTACAGTCTACAACTTTGTTCATATTTTCTCATATACCAGTATTTTTATTTCCAAAGGATATATTCCTAGAGAATTCCTGGATTGAAAGGCATTTTCACATTTTAAAAAATTTTTAACTTTTTTTAATATATTTTTTCATGTTTATTTTTTTTGAGAGAGAGAGAGACAACATGAATGGGGAAGGGGCAGAGAGAGAAGGAGACACAGAATCTGAGGCAGGCTTCAGGCTCTAAGCTGTCAGCACAGAGCCCTACGTGGGGCCCTAGCTCATAAACTGCGAGATCATGACCTGAGCCAAAGTCAGATGTGTAACCAAATGAGCCACCCAGGTGCCCCTAAAAAACTTTTTAAATAGATGTAGCTAGATAGCTTTCCCCAAATGCCATAATATTTACATTTCTCACCAACAGTGAATGAGAGATCTTTTGATGCCACATCTCAAGAAGAATAGGATTATTGCTCTTGAATTTTAGCCACTCTGATGGAAATTAAATATCTTATTTTTATTCCAATTTGCAGCTTCTTCAATAATAGCAAATTTGAGCATTCCAAAATATGTCGGCCATTTGGATTATCATTCTGTAAATTGTCTATTTCTAGACAATTTTGGTGGGAAATATTACTTACAATTGTTTAAAAAAAACTCTGAAATATTTAGATGTAAATCTAACAAAATACGTACAGTACTTGTATGCTAAAAACCACACAATGTGAATAGAAGAAATCAAAGATCTAAGTAAATGGAGGCACATGCCATGTTTGTTATTTTTCAGTTGTTTGGACCTAACTATTTAATAAGGTATCAATTTCCCCCAAATAGATAAATAGCCTTAACATAATTTCTATCAAAATACCAGCAAGATTTTTTTGTAGATATAGACAAGATTTTTCTAATGACAAAAGAACTATAATAACAAAAACAGTTTTGAAAAAAGAAGACTAAAGTAGGAGGAATAAGTCTACTCAATTTCAAAACTTATCATGGAGCTACAGAAGTTAAGACTGTGTGGCATTGGCATAGGGGTAGACGCCTAGACCAATGGAACAGAACAGAGAACCCAGAAATATACCTACCGAAATAGGCCCAGTTGATTTTTTTTTTTTTTTTGAGGGAGATGGGGAGAGGGAGAATCTCAAGCAGGTTCCACACTCAGCACAGAGCCTGACGTGGGGCTCGATCCTACAACCCTGGGATCATGACCTGAGATGAAATCAAGAGTCTGACACTCAACCAACTGAGCCACCTAGGTGCCCCAGTGCCTAGTTGATTTTTAATAGAAGTACAAAAGCAACTCAACAAATGGTGCTGGGAGAACTGGATATTCATAGACAAAAAAATGAACTTTGGCCTAAATCTCACACCATGTTAAAGAAAAAATTAATTCAAAATGAATCACAGACTTAAATGTAAAACATAAAACTATAAAACTTTTAGAAATAAATCAGGACAAAATTTCGGGGACTTAGGACTAGGTGAAGAATTCCTAGGCTTGACACCAAAAGCATGATCCATAAAAGGAGAAACTCATAAATTGGACTTTATCAAAATTAAAATTTTAAGTGTTCAAAAGACTCTTTTAAGAGAATGAAAGGATAAGTGGCAGACTGTCAGAAAGTGTTTGCAAACCACATGTCCAGCAAAGGACTAGAGTCTTGAATACATTTAAAAATCTTGAAGCCCTATAGTATAAAAAACAAACAATCCAATTAGAAAATGGGTAAAAAAACGTAAAGAGACATTTCACAGAAGATGACAAATGGATGACAAATAAGCATATGAAAAGATGTTTAGCATCATTAGCTCTTAGGAAAATGCACATTAAAACCACAATGAGATATCACTACATACCCATCAGAATGGCTAAAATAAAAAGTAAGGACAGCGAATGCTGTGGGGGGTTTGGAAAAACTAGATCACTCATACATTGGTAAGTGGAATGTAAAATGGTACACTCTGGAAAACAGTTTTTAGTTTCTTTAGAAATCAACATGCAACTACCAGTCCGACCCAGCAATTGCACTCCTGGGCATTTGCTCAGAGAAATTAAGATTTATGTTCACGAAAAAAGCCTGTTCACAGATGTTTATAACAGCTTTATCTATGATAGCTGAAAACTAGAAACAACGCAGGTGTTCCTTCATGAGTGAATGGTGAAACAAACTGTGTGCATCCGTATCATGGAATTCTATTTAACACTCTGGGGAAACAAACTACTGATACACACCACAATCTGGATGAATCTCCAGGAAATTGTGTCAAGTGAAAAAAGTCAATCCCAAAAGCCTATATACATACTGTATGAGTTCATTCAAATAACATTTGTGAACTGACAAAATAATAGAAATGGAAAACAGATTAGCAGCTGCCAGCAGTTACGGAGGGGAGAAGGCGGGGAGGGAAGTGGGTGTGGCTATAAAAGGCAACATGAGGGATTCCTGTGGTGATGGAAATGTCCCGGGTATTGACTGTATCAATGTCAATATCCTGGCTATGATATTGTACTATAGTTTTGTAAGATATTACCACTGGGGGGGACTGAGTAAAGGGTACAGAGGATCTCTTTGTATTATTTCTTATAATTGCATAGGAAGCTGTAATTAGTTCCAAATAAAAAAAGGCTCAATTTAAAAATAAAGATAGGGGCGCCTGGGTGGCTCAGTCGGTTAAGCGTCCGACTTCAGCTCAGGTCACGATCTCACGGTCGGTGAGTTCGAGCCCGCGTTGGGCTCTGGGCTGATGGCTCAGAGCCTGGAGCCTGCTTCTGATTCTGTGTCTCCCTCTCTCTCTGCCCCTCCCCCGTTCATGCTCTGTCTCTCTCTGTCTCAAAAATAAAATAAACGTTAAAAAAAAATTAAAAAAAAATAAAGATAAATATCATATGATTTCACTCATATGTGGAATTTAAGAAACAAAACATAGAAACACAGGGGAAGGGAAGGAAAAATAAGATAAAAAAAAAAAAAGAAAGGGAGGCAAACCTTAAGAGGCTCTTAAATACAGAGAACAAACAGGGTTGCTGGAGGGGAGGTGGGTGGGGGAAGGGCTAAATGTGTGATGGGCATTAAGGACACTTGTTGAGATGAGCACTGGGTGTTATATGTAAGTGATGAATCACTGAGTTCTACTTCTGAAACCATTATTACGCTATTTGTTAAGTACTTGTATTTAAAAAAAAATAAAATGAAATAAAAATAAATTTAGTTGAAGGTTAAAAAAATCTTTTATTACTATTATGAGTGGACTATTTTACCTATTTCCATTTCTGGATACTTATTATTAAAATAGAGGAAAACTAGTAGCTTTTTAAATTTGTCTTTAGGCATGTTACCAAATTCTCTGATTAATACTTGTAGGCTTTATTAGCATGTCTTCTTTGTACAATCGTAATTAGCAAAAAAAAAAAAAAAAAAAGTCGTTTTAACTATAATTTTCAACGTATCTATCAGCTATTTCATTTTTTATTATTTTTAAATAAACTTTTAAATAATAATAATAGGAATTCTGGTCTAATTACTGATGTTAATTGAAATGTTTTTATTATTTTATTTATTCTATTTAGATCTGAATTGCTTCTAGTTATTTAAGCAGTTTCCAGCCATTCCTATTTTACTTTGTATTATTTTTGACATCTATAGATATGATCACATGGTTTCTTTCCTTTAATGTATTGGTATAATTAATTATATTGATTTTTTTTTTTTGAGGGAGAGAGAGAGGGCAAACAGGGGAGAGGGGCAGAGGAAGAGGAAGAGAGAGAATCTTAAGCAGGCTCCATGCCCAGCGTGGAGTCCAACACAGGGCTCCATTTCAGGACCGTGAGATCCTGACCTGAGCTGAAATCAAGAGTTGGATGCTTAACCAACTGAGCCATCCAGGTGCCCCTAATTCATTATATTGATAAATGTCCTGATACTTAATTCCATTTGCATTACTGAAATAAACTCTATTTGGTCTGAGTGTATTTTTGCATACACTGCTGGATTCTTTTGCCATTGTTCTATTTAGAATTTTCAAATGTATATTCCTAAATGAGGTTGCCATAGGCTTTTCTATTTCTCTACTATTCTTTATCAGATTTGGGTATGAAATTTATCCTTGCTCCATAAACTTAATTGGGGAGCTGTCTAGCTTTTTCTACAGCCTGAACAGTTGAAGTAACATCATAATTATCTATGCCATAAAGGTTAGATAAATCTCAGCTGTGAACCCATCTGGTCCTAGTGCCCTTTTCAGTGATGGTTCTACAATCACCTTCACCAGCTTCCTGCTTGTCTACAGTTGTTGGTCTGTTCAAATTTTCCACTTCTTTTTAAATAGGCTGGAGTAATTTATATTTTGCCAAAAAATAATTTACCCTCAGGAAATAATTTGCATGTAATATTCTTTTAATCTTTCCTGCATCTGTGATTGTTCTTTCTCTTTTATCTACATTACCACTGCTAGCTAGGTGTTAGTCTGCTTTATTTTACCTTATTTTTCAAAGAACCACCTCCCAAATTTACTTATCCTTCCTAATATTTGTATTTCTTTGTCTTCTATTTGGTTGAGACAAGCTTTTATCTTTATTTATCTCTCCTCCCAGTTTCTTGTGATTTATTTTACTGTTCTTCTAGTTTCTTAAGATGAATAGCAAGTTTCTGTATTTTTATTTTTTATTCTTTACTAAGAGAAACATGCAAGGCTACACTTTTTCTAAAGAGTAGAATGTTCACTGAGTCTCATGGATTTTGATGAGAAGTGTTCATTTAGCTGATTTCTAGATTGTTTGAAATTTATTTTTATTCCCCCTTTAACACAAATATAATCTATGAATTTTGTTTTTAAATTGTAAAGTAAATAAGATTTTTGGTACTTTTTAATTTTTAATTTTTATTTTTATTAAATTCTTTGTCATATAAAATCTCTGCTGTTTAAACTTTATTAAGTTTCACTTGGTGGCTAATTATAAAGTCAATTTACATAAGTGTCCCATAGACATAAAGAAAAACAGTCTCCTATTTAATGAGGATAAAGATATATATGTGAATGTATGTATGTGAATATACATGTGTATGTATGTATCTGTGTGTTTATTTACATATTACATGTGTATATATAATGTGTATATGTATACACACTTATTTTTTTGTACTAGCCAAATCCTCTGTGGCCTTATTTATTGTTTATTGTTTTGGGTTTTTTTTAATTTTTTTAATGTTTAGCTATTTTTCAGAGAGAGAGCGTGAGCAGGGGAGGGACAAAGAGAAAGGGAGACATAGAATCTGAAGCAGGCTCCAGACTCTGAGCGGTTAGCACAGAGCCTGATGCGGGGCTTGAATGCATGAACCATGAGATCATGACCTGAGCCTAAGTCAGGCACAACCAAATGAGCCACCCAGGCACCCCATTTATTCTTTATTTATGTACTGTATTGTTTATTTATTAAATCTGCCCATTCTGAGATAGATGTATTGAAATCTCCCATAGTTATTGTATTTTTGTAGCATTCTCTTGCATAGGTTTTGTTTCACATATGTATAGATGATTTTTATGTGTGTGTGAATTCAGGTTTATGACACGTATCTTTTTCACAAATTGTGCAACTTACAAATACATGGCACCTCTGTTTACCTTGTTAAGTACTTTAACCTTAAATTCCATCTTGTTTGTTATTAATATCATCAATCCTACCATCTTCAAATTTGTATTTTACTGAATTCATCCCTTTGTGTTTAATCTTTATTTTCCCTAACTATGCTTCTTACAAACTGCATTAACCAGGTTTTTTTTAAAGCCAATAAGACAGTCTTTGTATTTTAATGGGAGCATTCAGTCTATTTACATTTAGGCAATGATTGTTCTATTTGTTTCTTCCATCATATTTTATGTTTATTATTTATTTTACATTGTTATTTCTCGTTCATTTTCCTTATTTTTGTTCATATGATAAAGTTGCTACTCATGTCCCCTCATTAATTTGGACTATTTTTCTTCTAATTTTCTTTAGAAAAATCAGGAGTGATTATTAGGAGCTCTGTTTTGACATGTAAAGTCTTAGATACCTGTGAAATGTTAAGTGGAGAGGCAGAGTAGGCAGCTGAGTCCATGCTTAAACCCCTTTGTCCAGTTAGATTTTCACACTTTACTATTGGATGTGGGTTATGGAACCAGGGAGAGTTGGTGGGGGGCTTGGAGACTGTTTTTAGAGTTCAAGGAGTTTCAACTTTTCCTTTTATTTAGCAGTAGTTCTGAGATTCTTTCTCCAGTCTGCCCTGAAAGGATGAACTTTGAATGTGTGCACAGTCTCCCAGACCATCAGGGATGAGTCTGAATTTATTTTTAAAGCCTGGCTTCCTAGGAATCATCCCTGAGTCAGAGTAGCTTAATATTTAGCTGGTGTTGGTTCGAATTTGTGCTTAATCCCCTTGAGCTCATAAGGCCCCTATGTTTTGCTGATGGATCTGTGTGTGGCTTAGGAGATGCTTTCATGTCTGCCCCCATGTTCTGGTCTGATTGTTCCTGAATGGGTGCAGCCAAGAGCATGCCCACAGCCTTCCTAACCAGCACCACCACTGCCACCAAGGCTTTTCGAGCCTGTCCCTTTCCCTGGTTCTGTTAAGTATCTGGCAGGTTGGGCAGGTGGTTTGTTGCTACTAGTATCATGGGACTTCTAGCCCTCTCTTAACTGCTCATCACCAAGATCTCCATGGTTTTTGACATCAAGGCATTTAGGAGAACTTCTCCAACTTCATTAGAAGTAAAATCAGCCCCCTTCGGCAGAGCTCTCCTCTTTAAGGCTTGCTTCTCCCCTTGGACAGAACCTCTGTGTCACTGCACCAAGGTGGAGGTGTGGATAGTGCAGATAGATCTGTGTGTCTGATGTTCAGGGTGGACCTCTGGGCTTGAGATTTCACTTTGGAATCCTTAGTTTATCAGTTTTATTTAAAGCATAGGACGGGAGCCAGTGTAGAGGTAAAATAAAAGCAGTTCAAGAATTGAGCCTTGGATCATCATAACCTGTAGAGCTGAATTAAGGCATTTTGCTGTGAATAGAAGTGTTCTGCCTGAGGCTAGGGCTGGGAGACACTTGGCTCCATCAGCCAGAGGCAAGTGCCATCTGAAGCCACACTAGACAGATTGAGTTTCAGTACCTTATATGCCTTATCCTGTACCCATATTACTTGCTTATAAACATGCTTTTTTCATTCATCAAGTCTAGCATATGCTGTTGTCTCAAGAATCCAACTGGCTCTGTGAGTAGGAGATGAGCAGAATCCTTTCCCATTCTGTGTTTTCTACCTTGAAGCAGAATGAAGGAAGGCTGCTCTGACATTCATATTTGGTGTGGAAAGTGATAACTGGGGTATGATTTAAATAAATAAATAAATAAATAAATAAATAAATAAATAAATAAAACCTGGAACAGAAAGCCTGGCTTCTTGTTCAGCGCTGCCAGGTGCTGAATGTGTGACCTTGGGCATTATTTAACTTCCTCAGGTGTCAGTTTCTTGGCCTTTAAAATAAAGGCATTGATTGTATCTACCTTGCTACCTTGTAATGCTGTTGTGTGCTGAGACTTAGGTAATATTATATGAGCATAGCTCTATGAAGTAAATGCTCCATAAATGTCAGCATCTTTCCTTTACTAATCTTAGAGACCAGGGGAAAGCTATTAAATCCACAGAATAATCCCTAAATTTCCATTTTAGTTGTTTCTTTTCTATCAAATTGTCTGCCTACCTACAGTTACGTTGTTTCAAGGGTACCTGGATTTATTTTAATCAGGCATGATAAGACATATAGACACAGAATGATTATCATAAAGGAAGAGATTTGTACTTATATTTCCCCGCAGACAGAAGACATGCTACATGCCCACACTGGGCCACATTGAGAAGGACTGCAGTCAGTCAGGAGTCAGAGAGGGTAAGGAGAAGCACGTGATAGAGTCTTTACTGTGCTTTTCATGAAAAGAATGGGCAAGGCAGACTGTTAGTCAACATAGTATTGGAAGCCTTAGCCTCTACAGTCAGACAACACAAAGAAATAAAAGGCATCCAAATCGGCCAGGAGGAGGTCAAACTTTCACTCTTTGCAGATGACATGATACTCTATATGGAAAACTCAAAAGATTCCACCAAAAAACTGCTAGAACTGGTTCATGAATTCAGCAAAGTTGCAGGATATAAAATCAATGCACAGAAGTCGGTTGCATTCCTATATACCAACAATGAAGCGACAGAAAGAGAAATCAAGGAATTGATCCCATTTACAATTCCACCAAAAACCATAAAAAACCTAGGAATAAATCTAACCAAAGAGGTGAAAAATCTACACACTGAAAACTGCAGAGAGCTTATGAAAGAAATTGAAAAAGACACACAAAAATGGAAAAATATTCCATGCTCCTGGATAGGAAGAACAAATATTGTTAAAATGTCAATACTACCCAAAGCAATCTACATATTCAATGCAATCCCTATCAAAATAACACCAGCATTCTTCATAGAGCTAGAATAGATAATCCTAAAATTTGTATGGAACCAGAAAGACCCCAAATAGCCAAAGCGATCTTGAAAAAGAAAACCAAAGCAGGAGGCATCATAATCCCAAACTTCAAGCTGTACTACAAAGCTGTAATCATCAAGACAGTATGGTACTGGCACAAGAACAGACACTCAGATCAATGGAACAGAATAGAGAACCCAGAAATGGGCCCACAAACGTATGGCCAACTAATCTTTGACAAAGCAGGACAGAATATCCAATGGAATAAAGACAGTCATTTCAGCAAGTGGTGCTGGGAAAACTGGACAGTGACATGCAGAAAAATGAACCTGGACCCCTTTCTTACACCAAACACAAAAATAAACTCAAAATGGATGAAAGACCTAAATGTAAGACAGGAAGCCATCACAAGCCTCGAGGAGAAAGCAGACAAAACCCTCTTTGATCTTGGCCGCAGCAACTTCTTACTCAACACGTCTCCAGAGGCAAGGGAAACAAAAGCAAAAATGAACTACTGAGACCTCATCAAAATAAAAAGCTTCTGCACAGCGAAGGAAACAGTCAGCAAAACTAAAAGGCAACTAACAGAATGGAATAAGATATTTGCAAATGACATATCAGATAAAGGGTTAGTATGCAAAATCTACAAAGAACTTATCAAACTCAACACCCAAAACACAAAGAATCCCATAAAGAAATGGGCAAAAGACATGAATAGACACTTCTCCAAAGAAGACATCCAGATGGCCAACCGACACTTGAAAAAATGCTCCACATCACTCATCATCAGGGAAATATAAATCAAAACCACAATGAGATACCACCTTACACCTGTCAGAATGGCTGACATTAACAACTCAGGCAACAACAGATGTTGGTGAGGATGCAGAGAAAAAGGATCTCTTTTGCATTGCTGGTGGGAATGCAAGCTGGTACAGCCACTCTGGAAAACAGTATGGAGGTTCCTCAAAAAACTAAAAATAGAACTACCCTATGACCCAGCAACTGCACTACTAGGTATTTATCCAAGGGATACAGGTATGCTGTTTTGAATGGGCACATGCACCCCAATGTTTATTGCAGCACTATCAACAATAGCAACATACCAACAAAAAGAATGGAAAGAACCCAAATGTCCATCGATGGATGAATGGATAAAGAAGATGTAGTATATATATACAATAGAGTATTACTCAGCAATCAAAAACAATGAAATCTCGCCATTTGCAACTATGTGGATGGAACTGGAGGGTATTATGCCAAGTGAAATTATTCAGTCAGAGAAAGACAAAAATCATATGACTTCACTCATATGAAGACTTTAAGAGACAAAACAGATGAGCATAAGGGAAGGGAAGCAAAAATAATATAAAATCAGGGAGGGGGACAAAACACAAGAGACTCATAAATATGGAGAACAAACTGAGGGTTACTGGAGGGGTTGTGGGAGGGGGGATGGGCTAAATAGGTAAGGGGAATTAAGGAATCTACTCCTGAAATCATTGTTGTACTATATGCTAAGTAATTTGGAAGTAAATTAAAAAAAAAATTTTAAAGGCTAAAAAAAAAAAAAAAAGAATGAGCAAGGCAGGGAGGGTACAGATTAAGGATTAGCTAGTTTGAATAATTTCAGTGAGCTCCATAGAATAGGGGCTAACCCTAGCAGTCTGTTACCTGTCCCTGGGCTGATTGGGATAGAAATCATGGCCCAGAGCATAAGAGCTGGGCAAAGGAGGTCACTGGGGGTATGGGCTGTGAATTCATTGGTTTGCATATGAAGGTCATGATCCAGGTTTCTTTACTGTCTCTAAGAATTAGCCAGCCCTGACAGGGACAGACCAGACCCTCCATGGTCAGCAGGGCCTTGAAATATGAAAGCATGAAAAATATAGAAAGTAAAAAGTCATAATTAATACATTCATTCTGTTTTGCCTATGTTTGTGCATATGTACTAGGCCAAGAAAAATAGACCTCACATTGGATCAAGAAAAGCCAGCAAGCTGGAAATGAACCATGAACAATCTATAACCACTAAGCTTATTCTCTAAGTAATTAAAAACTGTCCATTCTCTGGCCACCAAAGCCAGTTAAAAAAAAATCTTATTTGGATTCAGGCATAGAATTAGAATCCCAAAGTTAGAATAAACCTTAAAAATTAGTCCGTTCCATGGGTCGCTTGGTGCCTCAGTCAGTTAAGTATCGGACTTTGGCTCAGGTAATGATCTCATGGCTTGTGGGTTTGAGCCCTGCGTCAGGCTCTGTGCTGACAGCTCAGAGCTGGGAGCCAGCTTTGGATTCTCTGTCTCTGTCTCTCTCTCTGTCCCTCCCCTGCTCGCACTCTGTCTCTCTCTCTCTCTCAAAAATAAATAAACATAAAAAAAAAGAGTTAGTCTATTCCTCATCCCTCCCTGCATCTCTTATTTAAATTTCCTCTTCTTCATTCCTGCTAAGTGGTATCTTATTCCTTCTTCAGGTTTTTCTGATTGTAAGAAAGGTCTTCTCTGTATGGAACCAAAATCTGCTTCATTTTGGCCTCGGCCTGTTAATTCCTGAAAGCCTGATGTCTTGCCATAGAAATACAAAAAGCATTTAGCCCTGCTCCCAAAACAGCTTCCAAATCAGATAAAATGTGCATAATGGGCTTGCAGAACTGATGAAGAGCCACTCGAATTCGTTACACATGTTGTACATCTAAAGATGTTACTTAGGAGAATTTGTTTTCTGTCTTTCTTTCTGTGAGCAGCAATGTCTCCCCTGCAGGGCACCACAGTGTTGCCAATAGCCACCACTACACAGAATGTCCTTCCTGTGTACTCAAGGCTTACCACGGAATAAATGGGACCTTGAGTAGGACATCTATGTTATAAACTGGACTCCATGCTCTGGGTTGAATGATAATGTATTTAGTTTAAGGCTGAACCCCTAGGACCTAGCTCAGTGCTGTAAAAATCACATGCATTCATTAAATCTTCACTGAGTGAATGAGTACACTTTGTATTTGAAGTGAAAACACTATCTTTCAGGGGGCCAAGGTTAGGCACTGATATCCCTGATGTGGCTACAAGAAAGCAATATTTTGGATTACATTTCCTGAAGCTTCTCACCTGTTGAGCAAAGAGCCAACATAGAAGGGCTATTGTATAGCTTCAAGGAGAGAGTGAGCATTAGGAACTTAGCACAGACCCCATGGTAAACTGTCAAAGCACCCCAGATATTACTGATTTGCTACTTTTTTATAATCATGAGAGTGCCCAACCCCCTGCTTATAAAATTGGGCCTGTAATAACTATTGGTTATGGATGATCATTTTAATGATGCTGATGGTGATGATAGCGTGATGGGCAAGTTCATCACTTAGAGATTTGGCTCCACTCACTAATAGTGCTTATATCTAGTGAAGCACCCCAAGGTGAAGCTCTTCAGTATGACAAGATGACTGACAAATGAGTAAGAGTGATGTCACCGCATCAGTGGAAGACACTTCTAAAAGAGACACATGCTCCATAAAAGAAGCATTGTGTGCTGTATGTACATGTGTATGTAAATAGAGGGGAAGTTGAAGTTTAAGAATGGAAAGGGAAAAAAAGAAAGACAGAGAAGGATTTTTACCTCTTCTAATAAAGACATTATCTTGTGACAGCCTTAGAGTACTTGCCACAAAGAATCAGTCTACCTGAGTGGTTGGCAGTGAATTGAAAATCCATTGAGATTAATTTTCTGATTACCAATCCTTTTCATTTATCAAAAACTCTCTCTCTCTCTCTGATGTTTACAAGGAAAGAAACAGGAATAGGAGGGGGAAGATATGCATTTGGAGAGCTTTGTAGTATATGGAGTAGTTGAATCTTCTGGGTGGAGAGGGAGCTGTCATCGTATTAGTCTAGCACATTCTAGTATTCAGCCTACTGATGGGGGACTCAAGTCCCAGATGATCAGGATTAAACAAAGAGGATGTGCTTCTAAAATGTTGGGTATCCATCCTACCATGCTTTCTCTCAACCCTGTGTGAGCAGCTTCAACTTTTAAATTAACAAATAGGGGGCGCCTGGGTGGCTCAGTCGGTTGAGCGGCCGACTTCGGCTCAGGTCATGATCTCGCAGTCCGTGGGTTCAAGCCCCACATCAGGCTCTGTGCTGACAGTTCAGAGCCTGGAGCCTGTTTCAGATTCTGTGTCTCCCTCTCTCTGACCCTCCCCTGTTCATGCTCTGTCTCTCCCTGTCTCAAAAATAAAATAAAACATTTTAAAAAATTAAAAAATAAATTAACAAATAGAGTAAAATATTGGAAATTCTTTGCCTTCAAGAAGAAATATTTTAGAAAGTTGTAAAGCAATATATATATATATATATATATATATATATATATATATATATATGGGGCAGAAGGAGTGCATGCTGGTTGTTGGGTTTCAGTGAAAAGAAAATCCAGGTATATAGCCACTGACTAGCAAATGGGCAACACCCCAGATGTGTCACTCAGCAGGGCCTGCGACATAGGGCTAAACAAAGCTGCGTGGTCTAAATTGACTGTGGAAAGAGGGTCAGGGGCCTGTGGCACATATTAGAATCCACCTGAGGCTGAGAAGAAACTCATTTCTACTACTCTACCTATTTTCATAACACTTTAAGGAAAGCTCTTTAAAATATATGTTGTTGGGTGTTAACATATGTATCTCTGAAAAGAAAAGGAGGGTTTAAAAAGTTTTGAAAATACTAGAAAAGTTAACACATTTCTTTGCTGCAGAACTCAAAAACATTTAATATAAATCCCTCTTGATGGCTTTCTAAGAAAAAGGGTTAGTAGGGTGGGCTTTCAAAACTTGTTTGACTACAGAGTGCTTTACTTCCAGGAGCTGCTCTCAGAGCTAGTGTGCTACACTGCATGTTCCAGAATGCTGCTCGAAAGCATTAATCACCTAATTCAAAGGACATTCAGTGATGTCTGATCATGCACCATTCTCTTAGCTGACCAGTCACATCTGGCTTGGTTCCAGGACCTCTTTGACTGATGCTTGTGTAGGGAGCCACCTGCTAGCCCATTTCTTGGTGTGGCCTAGTTCCATAGTGTTGCCCCCTTCAGAGGATTTGTTTTCCAGAATTTTGTCTTAGATGTTGTGGGGGATTTTTTCTTATTGATAAAACCAACAAAAAAGGCTAGATGTGTATATGTGGTTTTTTGTGTGTTAAATTGTGATTTCTAAAACACCGGGCCCTGGATCCTATAAGTTGTATAGCTATTCAGGAAGTCATGGAATAAGAGGTTTGATGTGGTGAGATGGAGCAGTGCACCAGGAGTCAGGGAATCTAGCTGGATCCACATCTCAACTGCTTCCTGAATTGGGGAATGTCGTTTTAAGACCTATGGGCCTCTGTTTCCTCTGCTAAACGTTGAATCACTGGAGTAGAAGAGGAATGACATACGTGTAACACATTAGCCACTCCTACCTCCTCCTACACCCAGGGAAGACATTGCTAAGTGATCAATAGTCCCACTAAATACAGAAATAGCCTCAGGTACCTTTGTAACACCACATTCCCAACAATCACTCTGAACTAAGAGCAGGATAAAAGGTGCTGCCATTTTTATACTTGATGAACTAAGAATCAAAGATCTGAGATAACTGCTATCAGCGGCATATACCTCATGAGAAAAGCAAAGTGTCATGAAGAGGTAAGCACCCCTCCATTAATAAAGGAATGCTGTGGGCATAAGGTTGATGTGCTCTCACTACCCAGTGGTATTTGGAGAAGGGCCACTTGGATCACGTGACTGATTCACAACTTGGACAATTGGGAATTGACTTACAAGCAGAATGGATATTGGTAATTCTAAAGGAGTTGGGGAAGAAGGAATTGGGACCCAGGGGGCTGACCCCAAGCTATGGACAACTTCTTATTGCTTCATCCGTGCACGTGGACAGCTATTATGAGGAAGGCGGAGGCACACCTTGGCGAGTCCACCTTCACAGTGTGCTGGCTGGTGAGCATGTTGGACTTGGGATGCGTACACAGCACCCTGTAGATGAGTTTCTTTTCACTATTTCAAACATCAATTAATAAGAAAACTAAGGCTCTCCAGCCTTGGACGACCTTTCCAGAGGACTCCACAGCTGTGACAGAGAGATGAGAAGGTGGGAACATCCTGTTAATAAGCAACATCTGAGTGAAGTGCAAATTGCTTTGCACTTGTGTGGGATTAGCCTCCAAGCTCCTGGATGAGGAGGATCTGACATTGGCCACAATTTGGAGTGACCTGCAATCCAACACCTTCCCACTCCCAATCCTGCAGGCGCTGCCTGCTTTTAGAAGGCAGGAGTGAATTTTGTGAGGCAGTTTCTGATTGCTTGATATTTATGTGCCAGCTTACAGCTGGAGTGGGAGGTAGAAGGCAACTGATTTAGGATTGAAAAACACCATTTATGGGGTGCCTGGGTGGCTCAGTCAGTTAAGTGTCCGACTTCAGCTCAGGTCACAATCTCGCGGTCCATGAGTTAGAGCCCCAGGTCCGGCTCTGGGATGATGGCTCGGAGCCTGGAGCCTGCTTCCGATTCTGTGTCTCCCTGTCTCTCTGCCCCACCTCCGTTCATGCTCTGTCTCTGTCTCAAAAAAATAAATAAATAAATAAATAAATGTCAAAAAAAAAAAAGAAAAACACCATTTATGTTACAGAATCTTCTTTTTTTAATTAATTAATTTTGATGGGGGAGGGGCAGAGATCCAGAGAGAGAGAGAATCTTGAACTGGCTCTGCACTGTCAGCATGGAGCCCGATGCAGGGCTCAAACCAATGAACTGATCATGACCTGAGCCAAAATCAAGAGTTGGATGCTTAACCGACTGAGCCACCCCAGCACCCCTGTTATAGAATCTTCTTATGTCCTCTTGGCTTAGAGCATTCAGTTTTCTCCTGAGTTATTCTAAAAGGGCTCTAGCTAAGTGAAGGAAACCTGAAGAATAAAATACAGAAGAAGGGAGAAGAGAAAGTTTGAAGACTGAGAAAGGTGCACTGGATACTCAACAGTCACACTAAAAAGACTTTAGGGTCTGTCACCCAGCTGAAGGTGTTAAAGATTGTTTTCTTCTCAAAGAGCATTTGGAGTATTGAGTGTTGGGAAGGGTACTACTTAAAATCACTGTAGTCAGAGGGTACCTAAATAGATGTGTTCTCTTTAAGAGAGATGCCATGTGCCAGGAAAAAGGTTTAGGGGAAATCCCAAGTGGCTCTATCATTTAATAGCTGGTGACTTTGGGCAAGTTAACTTCTTGACCCTAAGTTTCCTCATATGTAAAATAGTGGTAGTGGTAATATGTGGTTGTTGGGGTGACTAAGTGGAATAATATATGTGAAGGGGTTAGGACAATGCCTGGTGCATACTAAGTTCTCAATAAATGTCCTTTATGATCCATTGTTGAACATGATTGGGGAATACAATATTGTGGCTAAAGAAGAAGTTACCACATGAATCCCATATGGATTACCACTTTTCGAGGTCCTAAAAGATCATAGAATTCACTCATCATGAGCCACCAGACTGGACAAAATTCCATCTCCCCTTGGGGGATGAAAGGCTCTTCCAGGTTTTGCGGTACCTCGGGCCATTTTTAAGGGCATACCTGAATCAGTCAGAGTTTCAGCCAAAAAATATGTTTATAAAGGAAACATTTATAGCTGTGTCAGCAAAGTTAGAGGGATTAGCAAGAGATGCTGAGATGCTCAAAGACTGGCAGTAGTGAAAAACTACCACTAGGCTTACTGGGCAGGCAGAAGTAGTAGTGTTACCAGAACCCAGTGAGAGCTAGAGCCTTTCAGGAAGCATTTCTAGGAGATTTGTAGGGGGAGGGACATAGTCACTGCCAAAATTGCAACATGAGGCAGGGAGGGGGCAAGCAAAACATACCAACCTCTCTTTCCTCCCACTTTATGATCTCCTACTTGCGCATCCCTTTGGCTGAAGGAGGCAGAGTGCAGGAAAAAAACCAAATGAATCAACCCATGCAGGCCAGTTTCTTGGGGCACAGAGCAGAGCAGAAAGATCTGGAGATGCAAAGGAGAATAACCACCACACTCACTAACTCTTGCTTTACAAATTGGGAGCACACCATTAATGGAGTACTCAGTTGGACAAGACATCTGAATAAACCAACTCATAATGTGGTTATTTCATTCAGTCTTCATGTCCTATAGCAAAATGAGCAGTAGTCAAAATGGCACTTCCACAAAAGCAGAAATGTACCAGTATACAAAGTCTGAATCAGGAGCTGGGGTGTGGCACTCAGAATAGATCCCACAATACTTTGTTTCCTGGTCTCTGTGTACCTTGGGGCTGAGTCATAACAGTTGGTAATATAATATTACTGGTTTTCAAACTTAACTGTGGACATTGGTTAAGATTTTTAAACTACTAGGTAGTTTAGCCATACCATAGAATGGGTAGCTCATAAACAATATGAGTTTATTTCTCACAGTTCTGGAGGCTAGGAAGTTTAGCTCAAGGAAGTCTGAGATCAAGGTACTGGTAAGTTCATTGCCTAGTGAGAGTCCTCTTTCTGGTTCAGAGACTGCCAGCTTCTCACTACCTCCTCATATGGTGGAAGAGGAAAGGGAGCTCTCCAGGATCTCTTTTATAAAGCCACTAATCCTATTCATGAGGGCTCCACTCTCATTGAATTTAAAATTCAATTCCTCAGGCCCACTAGCCACATTTCAAGTGCTCAGTAGCCATATCTGGCTGGTGGCTACCATATTGGGCAGTGCAAATTTAAAACATTTCCATCATAATGGAAATTTCTATTGTATAGCACTGGTACAATGACAAAACCCTTAAGCTAAGTGGGCTGGGGCTCAAGACAATGAGACATGGAGTAGAAAGCAGGAAACTAAGCCACACAAACTGGGCACTCATGTTGAGGAAAAGGAATAGCTGTAGAGGACACAGAGGCATTCAGTACAGGAAGACATATTTGAGCCCCCTGCCAGTATGCTGATTTAGTCAGCATTGACTCTGGCTCTGTATGGATGGAGCCAGCAGCCTAGAGGGGCTGGAGAGGGCCAAAAAGGAATAGGAAGAACCAGAACCCATCATTGTGACACTAAAGACCTCTACGAAGGTGCTTATAGGTTGATGCTCATTTTATTTACTTCTGAGCCACACTCCTGGGCAAGGTGATGTCCACTCTGAACAATACAAGCCTAGAGCTATGTCAGGTGACAAAGGACTGTCTAGCTCTAGTTCTCTAGCAGGCTCAGCTCCAGGGCCCCCAAAATAGAACCTAGCTGGCACAAGAGCACAAGAGGTCCTGTTACATGAGAGCCAGGCTAAGCGTATAGCCAGGCTAAGATGCCAGGAGGGTTCGATGGATCAGTAGTGAGAGAGACGCTTGTAATCCTGAACTACTTACTCAGTTTAATCTAGAGCATTTGAAGGTTTCACCATGTGGTGGGTGAAGAGTGCCTTTTTGGAGATAAATCCGTGAAAAAAAGCCAGAATGGATATTTCTTGAGAGAGGTAGAACGGTGTATTTGTTTCCTAGGTAACAAAGTACCACAGATTGGGGTAAACAACAGAAGTTTATTCTCTAACAGTTTGGGAGGTTGGAAGTCCAAGATCAAAGTGTTGCCAGAGTTTGTTCCTCCTGAGAGCAATAGGGAGAATCTTTTCCATGCCTGGCTCCTGGCTCCTGGGGATTTGCTGGCAACCTTTGATGTTGCTTAGATTCTCCAGTCCCTTCATTCATGTTCACAGGATATCTCCATGTATGTTTGTCTGTGTCCAAATTTATTCTTTTATAAAAGACCAGTTGTATTAGATCAGGGTTTACCCTAATCTAGTACGACCTCCTCCTCATTTAACAAATTTCTTCTATAACAACCCTATTCCAAATAAGGTCACATTCTGAGGTACTGACGATTAAGACTTCAACATATGAATTTTGAGGGGTATTATTCAACCCATAACAAATGGTACAGAAGAAAGAACATATATTTTGGAGTCAGACAGACTGGGTTTGAACCTTGCTTTTGCCACTGCTTTTCCAATGCAGTTTGATTTTATTATCTGCACAATAAGGATGATATATTTAACAGATTCATTTGTAAAGTGATAAATCTGTGGTAAAATGAAGCACTTTTATGTATCACCAGTTAAGAAAAGATGCTTCCAATTAAACAATGGCATATCATCAATTATAACATGCCTCTCTAGTTTAAATATGCTAAATTGTGAAATAAAATTATGTTTCAAAATCAATGAAGGTAAAGACTAAAGATGACATATAGAGTGCCTTCTGTGGAAAGATAAGAAGGTATACAATAAAGGTGCATCACTTTTGTACCTCATCCCTTCCTTTGCCTGAGTGGAAAAGTTATTATCACCATTGGTCATCACCCAACTTGCCATCCACTTCAAGACCGAATAAAATAATTTACTGGGCAGGGGTCAAAAGGATTCTCTAAGGAGGTGGCTTTTGGGAAGGGTGTTACTCCCACAAAATTTTTATGATTGCTTCAAATAGGAGGTGTCTTCCAGCATTTCTCTCTGGAGGACCCCACTATTTATTCCTTTGTTGGCTAACAATTACATTCATGCAGATGGTTCTGAGAACCAGAGAGCCTCAGAGAAGTTTCTGTGTTTTTAGTTGAGGGTGAAGGTTGGATTACTAGGGGACACCACTAGCTTTAGGGCATGTGTAAGTCTGCGTTGATCAGGACTCATGTCTCCAATGTCAGATAGGTAGCATCCAGCGATGTCACCCCCTCAGTGACAACTCCAAACACCTCTCCACATTTCCAAGTGCCTCCAGGAAAGTGAGTATTATCCCCAATGAGAAACCCTAAGCTAAATGAATGTGTCCAGGTGGGAGGTCAGCTTCTGCCTGGTATTTTACGATAGAGGGAAGCAAAAGCTGCCAAATAAGTAAGATATCAAGCATATCTTCAGTTTTAGAAACTGATGAGCAGGCACCCCCCATCCATGCGGTAACCAGGAATGATGCGACCCCAGAATGTAGACATATCTTAAAAAATGGCACCAGTAAACTCAAGTTTCTACATGTGACTCTTTATATAACCAGTAAAATGTTGAAGAGTTCTAGTCCTATCAACGTAGAGAATATACTTAAACTGAAAATAAAAGCCACATCTCACAGCATCATCCTATCATCTCTGTTGAATGCTTTGTGTTTGTTGCAGCTATAGGGCAAGCCACCAGTGCTGCAGCCAGTCACTTGAAATCAGCGGCCGCTAGCAGCTGAAATCCTGAAATTAAATAACACTATTTCTGATGGCTCAGTGATTTATTTTTATTACCTAAATTTTATGTGGTTTAATACATCCCCTTGGTAGTTATGTGGTTTAAAAAAAGATAATAAATCCTTTCTTTTCTTCCAACCCTCACTAAGTAAATATTGAGGAAATATTTAAGGAATATCAGTTTGAAGGAAAAATTTATTATAAGCTTGCCAGAGTTGGGGTGGAAGGAATCCTTGCGTCTCTCTCTGGCTCATGATGTCTTTCTTCACCAGTACCTGTTATCTTTGGGATAAGGGCCTGTACTTCTCCAGAAACCTTAGACCACTCAATGACTGGCATTAGTTTTGTCTCCTGGCTTTACCTTCCCCCCACTAATATCATCACATTGCTTAGCCCTCGCATCCCTCACCTCTTTTCCAGCCCTTGGAAGCCCAAGGGAGCAGACAGCCATTCTGTGCATAGTCTTGAACTATTTCATGATGACATTTGTTCCCTACACAATCCAGTCCCTATGGATGATATTCAGGGCTCCCATTATACCTTTAATATGCCCAGTGGATAAACCAATCTGCAGAGGCACAACCACAATGTCACTCACTGAATTTCCCTACCACCTCCACATTTTACATTTGTCATCTGGAGTGTGCATTACTCTGAGCAACATGGTTTAGGTGGAAAAACTTCAAGTTTGCATGACTGTATAACATAAAGGTAAAACACACAGACCCAGGAACTTGACTACCTAGGTTCAAATCCTACCTTTCGCAAGCTGTGTGAAATTGGGAAAGTTATAGAGTCTCTCTACCTCCTGGTAAGAGGGGATAATAACAATACTTACTTCATAATGTTCTCATAAGGATGAAAAAAGAGTGCCTGTCAAATGATTTCAACAGATATTTCATCAAAGAAGATATATAGATGGCAGAGGCTCCTGAGTGGCTCAGTCGGTTAAGTGTCCAACTTTGGCTCAGGTCATGATCTCACTGTCCATGGGTTTGAGCCCTGTATCGGACTCTGTGCTGACACCTTGGAGCCTGGAGCCTGCTACAGATTCTGTATCTCTCCTCTCTCTGCCCCTCCCTCACTCACACTCTGTCTCTCTCTCTCTCTCAAAGATATATAAACATTAAAAAATTTTAAGAAGGATAAATAGATGGCAAATAAGCATATAAAAAGATGTTGATCATTAGTTATTATGAACGTGCAAATTTACATCACAATGAGATACCACTGCACACCTATTAAAATGTTTTAAATTAAACATACACCGGGGTGCCTGGGTGGCTCGGTCGGTTAAGCGTCCGAGTTTGGCTCGGGTCATGATCTCGCGGTCCGTGAGTTCGAGCCCCACATCGGGCTCTGTGCTGACAGCTCAGAGCCTGGAGCCTGTTTCAGATTCTGTGTCTCCCTCTCTTTCTGCCCCTCCCCTGTTCATGCTCTGTCTCTCTCTGTCTCAAAAATAAATAAAAGTTAAAAAAACATAAATAGATAAATTAAACATACACCTATTTCAATACTATGTATTTACCCAAAAGAAGAAATATATGTCCATACAAATGCTTGTACATGAATAAGTAAGGCAGTATAATAGCCAAACTGGAAAACAATCCAATTGGACATCAGTGGAATATTATTCAGCAATAAAAAAGATGAACTATTGATATACATAATAATGAATAAATCTCAGAATAATTATACTGAATGAAAGAATAAGACAAAAAAGACTATATACTATAATATAAGCTTATCGAGGATACAAACTGATCTATCATAACAGAAAGCAGATGGGTAGTTTCTTGGGAATGGGTAGGGGGAGAGATTGGAGGAAAGAGTTATGGAGGGGCATGAGGACACTTGAAGGGGTAATGGCTATGTTCACTATCTTGATTGTGGTCATGGTTTCACAAGTATGTACATATATCAGAACTTATTGAATTGCACAATTTAAATAGATGTGATTTATTATATGTCAACTGAACCTGAGTAATGCATTTTTAAAGTACCTTCGGGGTGCCTGGGTGGCTTAGTCAGTTAAGTGTCCAACTTCACTCAAGTCACAGTCTCATGGTTTGTGAGTTCGAGCCCCACATCAGGCTCTCTGCTCTCAGCAAAACCTGCTTCAGATCCTCTGTCCCCCTTTCTCTCTGCCCCTCCCCTGTTTGTGCTCTATATCTCTCAAAAATAAAAGAAAATTTTAAAAAAATTTTAAAAAGTAGATACCTTGACACAACATGCCTTTTATAACTATTAACTATTATACACTTCAACGTTATACTGAAAAATGTTTTAGATGAAAAATTTTTTAATGTTTATTTATTCTGTGTGTGTGTGTGTGTGTGAGAGAGAGAGGCAGAGAGAGAGGGAGAGAGAGAACCCCAAGCAGGCTCCATGCTCAGCATAGAGCCTGATGCAAAGCTCGATCCTACAAACTGTGAGATCATGACCTGAGCCAAGATCAAGTGTTGGACACTCAATCAACTGAGCCACCCAGGCACCCCTAGATGAAATTTTTAAAAGAGCATCTCAGCAAAAGCAGTACTTGATCATTGATTCTATTGCCATCATACCATAACCTAGCCACATTTTTCATTTCTTTCAAGGAATTCTCATGAGGAAACTTGAATTAAGGAAAATAGTCCAGGCTTTGAAGTCCAAAGGCATGATTTCAGGTGCTCATTCTATCATCCAGTACCATGTGCTGGTATTTGTCCTTGACTTTTCTCATTTTTGAGATAGTACAAAGTTATATCACATGATTGCTATAAGAATCAAAAAACTGGATGTAAGCATGTTCTGCAAATCATAAAGCAACATGAATATATCAGTAGTTATAACTAGGGAGGAAAGGAGATAAGCAGAATTTTTGAAGACTGGATAACAGGACCAGCAAGATTAAAATAAACCTTGACCAGAAAAAATCTCACACAAGAGCAAGGGATAGACCCTACATCTCCGTAATTTCCTTACTCTGATATTACCACATCAGAATTGACTGTGACACTTTTAAAACTGCAGATTTCTAGGTTCCACCCTATACTTGCTTAGTCAAAATCACCAATGGTAGAGAATAGGAACCAGAGTTTAAAAAAAAAAAAAAGGCTGCCTGGTTGATTCTAACTCAGCTGGTAGCACCAATCAGTGGATGGTCTTTTGGAAAACAGTCACCTTGATCTAGATGCCTTTCAATGAGGAACATGAGCTATCCTAGGCTCTATTGCTCAGATTAAGCCTCACTTCAGTCTCCAGAAAAGGTAATGCATCTCCCTTAATGACTATGAATGGAGAAAGTTTTGAAACATCTTCTAAATATGCATTTAGTATTGCAACCTCTTCCTCTACCTCATCCTCCTTCTTTTCCTGAGCTCCTCTATGCTTTTAGGATTCTTACTGGCTCTGAGATTGTCTTTGGAAGTTATCTGTATTGGTAATACAATTGTGTATTTCTTAGTTTCTTTCCAACCAATCATTTCCCTCAAAAAAACAAGTCATTCCATGTTGCATGTTGGCAGCTTGCCTTGGATAGACTGTCTGAAGTGTGTGTCTTGATGCCAACATGAACTTTATATCTACGTGGAATCACCATATGAAGATCAAGAAGTGAGAAGAAAAGCAGCAGGATCAGTGCACATTAGCCCTTTGTGCCATCTGGGTGGTTAAAGCAGAGGAACAAAGATTAGAACTGGGTGGAATTTCCAGCCTCCTATCTCTTATCATCTCAACCTGCCTAGGACTCTATTCTTCCATCCACAAGGAGAGAAGATTCCTTTTCTGTGTCTTGAGGATGTCAAATCCACCTATAAGCTAGTTCTTGGGGATTATTTCAAAATTCTCTATCAAAAGGCACCACATGAATGTAATGAAAATTCTTATATGGCTCATTATTCTGTGAATTTGGACCAGACATTGCAAAAACACCTCTAGGGCTCAGACAAGGAAACTCACTTAGGGAGAATAGCTTGGAAACTGGAGAGTGAGTGCCCCATATGAATGAGACAGTCCCCAATTGTTGCCATGTAAATGTGGCTCCAGGGTGGCAGACATTCTGATTTTTTTCCAAAGATGGGGGGGGGGGTAGGGGGAGGGGAGGAGGGGAGAAGAAAAATAGTCCCTTCTATGGACTATTCTATTTTATCTGTAATTGCCTTTTATGTTGCCAAATTAAGGGAATAGTACTTTTATAAAAAATATTTTTAAAGCTTTTTATTTATTTATTTTGAGAGAGAAAGAAGTGTGAGTTGGAGAGGGGCAGAAAGAGAGGGAGAGAGAATCCCAAGCAGGTTCTGCACTGTCAGCACAGGGCTCGATGTGGGGCTTGATGTAGGGCTCAAACCCACGAACCGTGAGATCATGATGTGAGCTGAAGTCAGATGCTTAACCAACTAAGCCACCCAGGCACCCCAAGGGAAAAGTAATTTTAAATGGGACTAATAAAATAGTTCCCAAGTCAGCTTGAACTTGCAGACTGCTTGTTTGTAACCTCTGACTTACACTATTATTCAAAACAATGATTTCTTAACAACTGAAAAAAAATATGCCAGTACAGTAAATCCTTGTACCTATACAATCAGCCAATGACATATTCAGTCCTGTCCTGCATAATGAACATTATATAAAAATCTAAAATCCAGCTCAAATAGAAACTGAGCTTTAAGCAGAAGACAGAGTAGTCAAATAACCATTGGTCTGCCTAGTCAACAATAGGTTGGGATTTGGTTTCCTATCTGTTGGACAGGGACATGACCAGAATCACATTCTCCTTCTCACAACCTGGAATGTCCATCCCATCAAGAAGAGCAGGTGAGGGGCGCCTGGGTGGCTCAGTCAGTTAAGCGGCCAACTTCGGCTCAAGTCATGATCTCACGGTCCGTGAGTTCGAGCCCCGCATTCGGCTCTGTGCTGACAGCTCAGAGCCTGGAGCCTGTTTCAGATTCTGTGTCTCCCTCTCTCTCTGCCCCTCCCCTGTTCATGCTCTGTCTCTCTCTGTCTCAAAAATAAATAAATGTTAAAAAAGAAAAAAGAAAAAAAAAGAAGAGCAGGTGATGTTCCTTATAGGACAACTCTCTCACACACAGGGCCCAGAGGGAGGGCTGGAGCCAGGGTCAAAATACTGAATGCAAGAATGTCAAGGGAGGCTGCAGCAAGTATTGAATTTTTTCTTTGCCAGATAACATGTATGTGCGTGATACAGTCAAACACAACCTTCCCTTCACTTTTTTTCTTTGAGAGACTATTTCCCTGTACCGTAATAAAAGTGCAGGAAATGGTTTCCCCAATTTGTGCTAATGAATGACACTTGGGAAGTATCCAATAGACCATGTTTCTATTTGAAAGCTGAAAGTACATGTAGGCTCCCATTGATCTGTAAAATATGAGTAATGGATATTTCCAGTTGAGAAATACTGTAAGATCTTGGGTTAACTGTAATTTGGTCCTTTAAGACTTCCCAGGATATAAATGGTATTGTAAATGGTATTTTTATATGTGATGGGCATAAAAGAAAAGAACCTTAGTGGTAAGGGTACCAGCAAAAACAGCATACCCGGAGAGTTTCATCTAAAGTGTTAAATTCTTTTCAGAGGGACTCTTTCTAGGGACATGGGCAAGTATAAGGGAGCCAACTAAGGATGGTGAGGCTCACTGGGGATAGCAACAGCAGAAAGTCATTAGCACCCCTTAGTCTGAAGGGTCAAGACAGGGAGGGGTGATTGTGTTACCAGAACCCTGCAAAAGCTCCCTCTGTGGAAGGGAGTCTACTAGCAGAATCTCTGTGTGCAGAGGCATGGTGTGCTGCCAGCACCTCTCTATCCTCCCACTCTCTGATCTCCTGCCAAGTCTTGCCTTTGGATGACTCAAAGCAGAACCTACAGGGTAATAGAGCCCAATCAATTCCACCCATAGAGGTCAACGTCCAGGGGCAAGAGTAGGGTGGACAGTGGCAAATACAGATCTGGGAGAGAGGGGAAAATAAGGAGTTATTATCACAGAAGGCAAGGGGAATCATAACTCACGGAATGTTAGAGCAAGAAGAGGCTTTTCATCTTCAAATCCTCACTTTGTTGATGAGGAAACTAAGACCCAGGGAATTAAAATGACTGAGTAACCATTATAAACCCAATAAAGGTATACTTGAGACCAAAGGCAGTCATCTTCATATCCATTCTCATGGCCTTCCCACTTCATTATTCTAGGACTCAGGAGTTATAAAACTAATGTTAGGGTAGGATTAGTTAAAATGGGGTACCTGCATGGTCATTTGCCATTATTGTGCCCATCAGACTTCACTGATCTCTTACAGATTTCTTTCCTCCTGAGCCCAAATGTGCCTTCAGACTCTTTCTCATCCTAAGGCTCCAGGAAGCCACCAATAATTGATCCATCTTGTTGCCTTATTACACCCAACAGTATAGCATGCTCTAATCTTTAAATACAAAGCTTCAGATTATGCTAATAAGATTTCCCTCCTTGACACATGGCTCATTCTCTGATGGTGCTTCCTTGTGTGCTTTCAAACTGCTTCACTCTGGTGACTTGATGGAGGGCATTTATGTTTTGGAAGAAGGAGAATCACCATAAGATTATTTCACCTAAAGGGTAATAATAAAAAGCCCTAATCCCTGGTGTTTTTTCTCTTCTCTCCTTGCAGGTTGACAGAACAGAGGTGATTCGCACCTGCATAAACCCGGTGTATTCAAAACTGTTCACTGTGGACTTTTACTTTGAAGAGGTGCAGCGCCTGCGGTTTGAAGTTCATGACATCAGCAGCAACCATAACGGGCTGAAGGAGGCCGACTTCCTGGGTGGCATGGAGTGCACGCTCGGCCAGGTGGGTCCACAGAGGGCCCTTCCCACTCCTTGCTTCCTTGGGGCCTCTCTTCCTCCCCTTTTTCCTGTCTCCTCTGCTTTATTTCTCCCTTTGATTTTATTTTCCTTTTACACGTAGCATTTTAGGAGTTTCCATTCACTGCAATACCCATTATAGTTAACTTTATATTTACATAGGGATGATGCAGCAAATATGTGAAGACTTACTTATTTTGCAAAATTAACTATTTTCTCTTTTGAATTCCTTCATTCCGTCAGTTATTTCACAACTATTTACTGGGCACTTTCTACACTCTGATTGTGTGTGCTATATATAGTCTTATGCTGTTACATTATAAATTTCCATCTTCCAACTCAACTATGAGAACCCCGATGCAGGGAGTACTGCTCATGTACATGTATTCCAAGCTTTTGGTGCCAAAATAGCCCAAGAAAGGGGATAAATAGCTTTTGGTGCATGAATAAATGCTTTTACTTAATCCTCACAATTATGTGAAATAAACATTATTATATCCATTTATAAATGAGAAAACTAAGACTCAGAGCAGTTAGGCCTAAAGCCTCACACTGATAAGTGGCAGAACTAAAACTCCAACCAGGTTGGTCTCACCATAAACTCCGTAACTTTACATCAGGACACTTTTACTTTTCCCTTCCCTACTGCCATGCCCAGAACTTTAGTAGGTTCTGAGGGGAGGTCTAAATGAAGAAATAGCCCTTGTGTGGAGGAAGTAGACATTCTAATTGGAGAAGGCACACTACATACACCTAAAAGTAATTCATGATGCAGCTTAAGCCATAATGAGACAAAATATCCTGGGCTATATTCATAGGGTTGTAGGCCTTCAGGAAGGGAGAGCTTTCTGCTTGGTAGAATCACAGAAGGCATTGTGGATTCAAACATTGAAAAAATATAGTCCATAGATGGAAGAAGGAGGAGGAAGACCTTTCAGGTAAGAAATCAATACAAAGCAAGGCCTAGAGGTCAGAACAACCAGGGCAGGGGTAAGGACAGAAGAGACCCAGTTTCACTGAATCAGGCTCAGATGCTGATTTACTACAAAACTAGTGAAGCTTGAACTTCAGAGCCCCTCACTTGGGTAAACTGCTTCCAAGGCTCTGTGTGACATTTTTATTTGTAGTCATGTACTTTTTTCTGAAAGGATTCCAAATTATATAAACCTCAACCCTCACAAAACCTGCATCAATCCCATGCAGAGGCAAGGGTGTGGTTTACGGTTTAGTAAGGAAGATTCTGCCTGGCAAAGAGGGGACGAGCCTGCATGTTTATTTGTTTTTACCATGCCTCATGCCACTTATCACTAATTTCCCCATTGTGAGCACTGAGTGACAAAATAAATAATGTCCTAAGATACCTTTTTCAGCAAATATAGTGATTACTTTCATAAAATTGTTCCTTGTTCCTTTAATGAAAGCCAAAAGCCCAATGTAGATGAAGGCAGAGAAGGACTCTGGGGTATTCTCCATAAATATAATCTCTCTCATGACTTTTGAGAAGAATTGATGGTAGATGGTTCCAGAGTCTTGCCAGGTACAATGCCTAATAAGTAGTAGGCATTGAATGAATGAATGAATGAATGAATGATTGATTTCAGGTAGAATTCTGTAATGTATAAATAAAATACAATGATTTAAATGGCATATATTATAGATATAAATGAGTCACTCCAAGATTCTCTCTGAGATTATGGACATCCCCTCATGTATAAAAGTTAGATTCTTCCTTAAGAAACAAATGTAGATCCATGTAGGAGTCATGTGAATCAAAGATCTTTTTCATCCCAAGATTTAATCATTTTGTCCGTGTGAATAACCCTCAAACTTACATCTTTAGTCTCTCACAACCCTCATCTTTCCAGCAGCCAGTAAGTCCTTGACCCTCCACTCTGTGTCAGCGGTGTAGTGTTGAGCTAAAAACATTGTCCCTACACTCAAGCAGCTCACAGTCTAGCTGGGAATAAAGATGGGAAGCAAGTAATTAATTAAATTATGCAAATAATGAATTAAGTTACAACCATTATAATTATTGCTAAGGAGAAGTATTAGAAGAGGAGAGCAAAACTGAGAGAATGGTGTCAGGTGGAGAGGAGATCAAAGAAGGATTCCAAGGGGAAGTGACATTTACACCGAGACTTAAAGGGAGAGTAAGCGGATCAGGTGAGAAGAAAGAGGAAACATGTTCCAAGCAGATGAGAAAACTATATACAAAGCCTCTGGATTCAGGAAGAAGTTTGGCATATGGTACATAGTAGCTTCATTTGGGTTTCCCACAAAGCTAACTCTGAGATATGAAGTCAAAGGAGGTGAAGGAGATGCCATAGCAGAGTGAAAAAGTGAGACAGGAAAAGGAAGGCAGCCTGTAAGAGTGTTGTCAAGCCATCCACCACTGTGGCCAACCAGAGCTTAATTCTTCTGGGGAAATTCTGGAAGCCAGTGTAGAACAGATACCACTGAGTTATCTCACCCCATAGGTGAGAAACGGGAGCATTTATATTCTTGGGGATATATATATATATATATATATATATATATATATATATATATATATCTAGTTCATCAGTTATTGAGGGCTTTTTCCCAGGTGGGAACATCCATCCTCCAGTATTTCTGGCTTATTTCACAGGCAGCAAAACAGGTTCCAAAGATCCCAAGAAGCTTACAAGCAAAGAAATGCAGGTGCTGGTGGTCAGAAGTCAATGGTGTGCACTGAAGTCATAGAGCCTGAGTATATGAGCAGGGCATCATATCAGCTGTCTACCCAAAAGCCAGTCGCTCCACCCTTTAAGCCATCAGGTCCTGATCATTTTCTACCATGTGGCTGTGCGGACAATAGCCCTATCCCTAGCTCAAGGGCGAATGCTGAGTATTATCAGCCAATCATATGAACCCCGTTCCCTTTTGCCAGAGATTGGTTTAGGGGTGGGCTGGTGGCCAGTTCTATTCAATAACACATGACAGTTTTTTCTTGGAAAGGTTTTTTAGCCTAACGAGAGAGAGAGAGAGAGAGGGAGAGAGAGAGAGAAGGAGAGACACCCAACACCCACATATGAAGAAAGAAGTCTCTGCCTGTCATTCTTGGAACTACTGCAGCCACTTTGTAGCAGGGATGAGGATGAGAGCACCCCTAAGGGGAAGTCAGAGCCAAGACAGGTGGAGGCACTGGCTGAAATTCTGTACGTGGAGCCCACCTTGTCTGTGGACTCCTTATTATAAGATAATAAAGTTTCCTGGGATGAGATGTTCCATTCCTTGAGCTGAAAGCATCATGATTGATATAGAGTGTATTAATGAAAGCATATCAGTGGAAGATGGATGGACTTTCTAGAGTGGGGTGAATAAAGGGAAATGGGGGGGAGTGCATTGCTTTAAGTTTTTAATCTCTCAAGATGAGGAATATCTAGAAGCGAGCACTGAGGATAAGATTACAAATAGTAGTTTCTAGTTATATCTTGAGACTTGAAAGAGCTTCCATACTGACCATTTGACCCTCTTAACAAGTTTGGGAGGACAAGTGTTACCACCTGCATTTTATAGCTGAGAAAACTGAGGATCAGAAAGGTTCAGTGTCCTGGCAGAGCCAAAACCAGAAGTCAGGAGCTTTTGGTCCCTAATCTGAAAGCTCTTTCTTCTGCCATTTAGGGAAGGATAGTGTGGAGAGGCCGCATGCTGAGATCTCTTTTAACATCATGGCTTAGATGAAACAAATGAGCAGCAAGTCAAACTTGTTCAGTGTAGCCTTAAGCCATGCTCCCCAAGCCATACTGCTTTCCTGCACCGCAACCCCACACATAACCCCCTCCCCGGGGACAGGCTAGCCTCTCTGGGTATCTTGTATGTTCACAGACAACCACCCTTTTATATTATCAGCCATGTGATAGGTACAATTGACCTTTCCATACTTTTGGGGTGGGCACTAATTGACTGAAATCAATCAGGATATCCCATTTTTGTGGCCACAGTGATTAGTTCAATGAAAGTATGTAACGAATCAGAGATAGTGAAACGTAAAAACATATTTGCTAGAGCCTTGTGAGAAAGAAAAGGTGATGCTGTGAGGTCTGGAAGTGATACCCTTCAAGGGGAGAACATCGAGCTGCTGTGGGAAGAAAAGGAAGGGTGATAACATGACAAAATGTGGATGAAAAGGAAAGAGCCTGGCACCTTAAAGGGAAGAAAAGAGAGAAATCGGGTCATATTATTTGCATGCTAGATAGTGTCCTGTCTGCAGCTAGTCCTTCCTAGGAATTTTGGTCAACAGCTTCACTTTGTCATTTAAATCATTGTGGGATAATTCTTTTTGCCACTTGCAACATGGAGTTCTAACTAATTAAGTCATATTCTATAGAACACCTTCTCCAAGCCACAGTGACCTTTCCAGACTCCAAGATCCTGTAACCCATCTCCATCTCATTCATTTAGTAACTCGTTCTTCACTGCCTCCAGAAGTTCCTTTTTCTCAGTTCATTAAAATAATTTCTCTCTCAATTAACATTTTTATACATACTATCTAGCCCTCCAGCTAGTTTGCAAGTTTCTTAGGGCAGAGGCCATAATCAATACTTCCTTTTTGTGTCTAATGCAACACCGTGCTTTATATATCACGTATGCTTAAGCCACATTTACTGATTAATTTTGAAAATTTTAAATAAGTATGAACTTTTATTTTAACATGGTAAGTTTCGTTCAGTCACATATTTGTTATTTCAACAAGCATTAGCAAGTGCCCCAGATACACCAACTTGTCTCTTGAAGGTGCTAGAGACAGAAAGATGAAAAAAGAGAGAGGCTCAGCCCCAAAAGTGCTTAAAATTAGCTGGGAAATTATTAAAATTATTAAATAAGTAACTAAAATGCATGTTATTTAGTGCTGCAACAGGATATTTTCCAGGGGCAACAGGGGAAAGACTTACCTTTGCCTACAGGGAACCAGGGAGGTCTCATAAGAAAAATGATTTTGGGGGCACCTGAGTGGCTCAGTTGGTTGAACGTCTGGCTTCGGCTCGGGTCATGATCTCCCAGTTGGTGGGTTTGAGCCCCGCATTAGGCTCTGTGCTGATGGCTCAGAGACTGGAGCCTGCTTTGGATTCTGTGTCTCCCTCTCTCTGCCCCTCCCCCACTCACACTCTGTCTCTCAGAAATGAATAAATGTTTAAAAATTAAAAAAAAAGAAGAAGAAAAATGATTTTGGACCTGAATCTCACAGGATGAGTAGGAATTCACGAGCAGATAGAAGAAATAAGGACCCTCTGGGCAAAATGACCAGGACACAAAGGCACAGCAGCACAAGAATAACAGAGAACTCTAAGGGATTCAACATGGCTGGATAGTCAAAGGTTGGGAAAAGGATAAAGGAGGCTGGAGAGGAGAAGAGGAGCCAGACCAGAGGCTTTTAAGTGCTTTTCTCTAAAGTTTGGAGAGCTTGGATGTGTTACACTGGAAGTCCTGAAGGGTTTTGACCAGGGAGAGGACAAGATTGGATGTGCATATTAGAAAGATCACTTTAGCATTCCTTGAAGGGTGAATGGGTGAGAGTGGATATGGAGGCAAGGAAGCCAGTTAGGAAGCTCGTGCTGTAGCAGGAGCATCTCATCAGAGATGAGGGCAGTGGTGATGGAAGTTGAGGAGACCCAGGAAAGAGTTTGGCCAAACACAGGATCAACAGGGCTTAGAGAATGGGTGAAGGAGGGAGGAGTTTGCAGGCAGCTGGCTCAGGTCCTACAGGAGTGATTTGTCTGTCTTTCTGGGGAATCATATTGAGGAGTGGGGTGAGGAATAGAGTGTGATGCTGGCGTGTTGAGCTCAGGATGTCTGTGGAGAATCCAGAGGATGTTGCCATTTGGCCTCTGACCATGAGGATCTGGAAATGATCCAGATTTGGCAGTGGACTCCCTATGGCCCATGCAGCCTGAAAGTGGATGAGATCCCTCAAAGAAAATGTTTTGTTTTTATTTTTGGAAGGTAACTCATTGATATATGAACAAATCAAATGATTTTTTGAAAATTGAGTATGTGACATCTCTTTCTACATTCTTTCAGATTAAAGTGTGAAAATGTTAACTTTTGATGTAAATGGGAGTTTTCTCTTTTTTCTAAGTTGTTTTTCTAAGATCTCTAATATGATCCAGCAAACACACACACACACACACACACACACACATCAACATTTTTCTTCTTTATAATTTCAGTGGTTCAAGAAGATTCCTTTCCTTGTACTGGTTAGTTAGGCAGGGGATGGCTGGATCCAGGAGCTGCTATAGGAATGGTGCATTCAGGGTCTGAAACACAGTTTCATAATGCTGAAAAGCACTAACTATGGAGCCTGATGGTCTGGTGTCACATCCCAGCTCAGCCGCTCTCAAGTTGTATGTCCACAGGCAAAATCTTGCAACCAACCATTTAAGACTTAGCCTCTTCATATACAAAATAGAGATAATAATAGAGCTGGCCTTGAGAAATATTGTGACAATCAAGTGAGAAAATACATACAAGGTGCTTAGCAGAGAAAGCATTCAGGGTATGGAAGCTGTTATTAAGGACATGAAAATCTAGGAAATGATGAGAAGGATCAACATACATTGGGGCCAACTTTGTTTCAAGAGTGAAAGTGGAAGCAAAAAGGGTGAAAACAGTATGACAAAACACCATATCCTGGGCAATGAGTAAACTGAACTTATGACTTTGCCTCAAGTTTGTTGAAAATATTATTTAGTCAAAGGTTTCAGTGTGTGTGTGTGTGTGTGTGTGTGTGTGTGTGTGTGTATGATATTTACTTTTTTCAGACTATTTTTAAATGAAAGTGGTTTCAACTCAGGTCTCTGAAATAATTGGGGGACAGGTATTCCAATTCCTATCTGAGCTCAACTAAGGCCCCAAAGGAGAGAGAAAGTGACATCCCAAAACCCATGCTGGAAGTCACACATTCAGAGCTGTCTCTTCAAGACTGTCTACTTGCCCTGTCCATGTGAGTTTACCACATTCTCACTCTGATATGTGAAACGGGGATTTGTGGCTTTTAGGAAAGGAAAATGGCAGCCCTCAGCATGCTGGAACCTGATATTGGCCATGAAGTTGAGTATAAGCACAGCCAGTGACTTAGCACTGAGCAATAATGCCAGATGAAGGTTCATGTCTCCAAGAGCACTCCAGGCAGAACTGTGTGTTCTCAGCAGATGGATGAGGGGGGCGAATCACAGAGATGCAGGGTGGCCAGAAAGCTGTGTACTCTTTCTGGGTGAGCTTGAAGACCGTCCTTGGATTTCTGTTGGCAGAAAGGAGACCAGGAGCTAAGCCCCTCTCCTGCTGCACCCAACAGAGGGCATGCCAAGGACAGCCATGGTCCCTCACTATCTCGAACAGCAAACAGACCTTCTTCAAGGTGCCACCTTCACTTCTTTCACTGCTTACTAACCAGTCCAGTCATCCCCAAATTTTTCCACTTCTTCATGCACCAAATACAGTGGGAACACCAAATCAGAAATAATGAGAATAATAAATGTAGTAGTTAACTTTCCCTGGATACTTTTTATTTACCAGTCACTGGGCTAAGCATTTGTTACATCTCACTTAAGTTAATCAGCTTGACATCCCTGGGAAATAGGCACTACCATTATCCTCATGTACATCTGAGGAAATGCACTGAATAAAGCTGGGTGACTTATTTAAGGCCACACAGCTAGTAAATGGTGGAGCTAGAACTCAAATGCAGATCTGTTTGCCTCCAAAGCCCCTTGTAGCTCATCACGACCTAGTGTAAATTGGAATGTAGTATCTATTAATGCAAAGCCAAGTTGGAGTTGACCTTGCTAGGGTTTTGTTTTATTAGTTTAAGTTTATTTGTTTGTCTTATAGGAATCCTCTTGGAAAAAAAATATATATATATATGTATATGTGTATGTATTTATATATGTGTGTATATATATAGGCCATATATATATGTATATATATACATATATACACATATGTGTATGTGTATGTGTATACATATGTGTGTATATGTACACATGTACACACACGTATATATATACACACATGTGTGTATGTATATGTATATATAAGCATATGTGTATGTATATATATACATGTATATATATACATAAATTTTTTTGTATACGTTTTATGTATACATTATATATACATTTATGTATACATGTACATATATATGGCCTTGGTCATCTTTCCTCCATGTTTGCGTGTTTGCATACTGAACTAACTCTAAATACAGCATGGTTTCTTAAATAGTATCAGTCTCAACTTCCCAAAACCAGAACCTTATAAATTCAGCACCCAGAAGGTACCCCCTCCTGATCTTTTCACCCTTAATCATGTTGAACAAACCCATCAACCAAATTTAGAAGTTGTCCCTAGGTTTTATCATTGCTTTTCCTGTGGGTGTTTTCTCTTCTTCATGGCTCAGAGGACTGTGTATAGTCTTCCTCTCTTCATTGCCATATAGCTTTACTTTAGTGTATTCGTTCCCCCAAAGCTCAGATTTCTGTTAAAATTGAGAATGTCTCTATAAAAACAAACAAACAAACAAACAAACAAACAAAAAAACCAAAACATGAAGCAGGCTCCAGGTTTTGAGGTGTGAACTATCTGCACAGAGCCCGATGCAGGGCTCGAACTCACGAGCTGTGAAATCATGACCTGAGACAAAGTTGGATGCTTGACCCACTGAGCCATCCAGGAGCCCCCAATTTCATTCTTTTGCATGTTGCTATCTGGTTTTCCCAGCACCATTTGTTGAACTGTCCTATTCCCTTTGAATATTCTTTCTTACTTTGTCGAAGATCAATTGATGATATAGTTGTGGGTTTATTGTGGGTTTTCTATTCAGTTCCATTGATTTATGTATCTGTTTTTGTCCCAGTATCACACTGTTTTGATTACTACAGCTTTGTAGTATAACTTAAAGACCAGAATTGTGATGCCTCCAGCTTTGCTTTTCTTTTTCAAGATTGCTTTGGCTCTTTGGGGTCTTTTGTGGTTCCATACCAATTTTAGGATCCTTTGTTCTACAGATAGTTGCATTTATCTTCACCTATCTTTGCTATCACACCTAAATCAACACTGAGTTCATCAATAAGTCTGGTGAAATTATTGAATTTAAAATTCTAATTATTCTATAAATCCTAATAATTTAAAAAAGTCATTGTCATCTGAACATATGATGACTAATCATTTAAAATGTCCTCCAATAGGGGCGCCTGGGTGGCTCAGTCGGTTAAGCATCCGACTTTGGCTCAGGTCACGATCTCACAGTCTGTGAGTTCGAGCCCCACGTCGGGCTCTGTGCTGACTGCTCAGAGCCTGGAGCCTGCTTCGGATTCTGTCTCCCTCTCTCTCTGCCCCTCCCCTGCTCATGCTCTGTCTCTCTCTGTCTCAAAAATAAATAAAAACATTACCAAAAAATTAAATAAATAAATAAATAAAATAAAATTTCCTCCAAAAAATTTCCTTTAAGAAAACTCAATATACTTTTCAGAAAAGGTGCAAAATGGAAAAGAGTTAAAAGAGGATGTAGTTTTTTATTTACCAAATGATACTTTGCTTTAAAATATTTTTGCATTTACATAGCATGTTACTTCAACATAGCATTTTTGTTTATTTTTTAGAAACTTAATTTATTGATAAAATAAATTAGGATTTTATCCATAAAGTGTAAAAAAAAAAAAAAAAAACCAACTGAGAATGTCCTGCTTTCTTGCAGCATGAGTGGGGCAGGGCAATCTCTGATTCCTTAAAGGAGTTCTAGGCTGTCTGGGGGCTCTGACCTTCATTCATGAGAAAGGAATCATGTACCACCTTCCCACAGAGCAACAGTTCTCAAACCTCAAGTCTAATCAGAATCCCTGGAGACTTATTCAAACACAGAGTGCTGGGCCCCACTCCCAGCACTTCTGATTCAGCAGATTTAGCAAAAGACCCAATAATTTGCATTTCTAAGATCCCAGGTGACAAGGATGCTGCTGGCCCTGGGCCACAGTTTGAGAACCACTGCCACAGAGTCTTAGGGGAGGAATGCTAATAAGTCTTGGGCACTGAATCACTTGTTTTAATTATGAAAAAAACTAATGTTTTAGGTAATTATCTGAGAAATTAAGGAGGACAAAGAAAAGATCTAGAGAGCAGGAAAAATGTTGCTTCATAAAGTTACATTCCCACAAAGGATCATGTACAGGGCTTAGAATTTACATTTTTGGTGAAGATCTCAGCTCCCCTCTACTAAGTGTAGTTGAATGGGTCTATTAGCCAGACTGATGGTTCCTTTCTTGATTCAGGCAAATGTTAGGATTACTTCAGCCACATTGGCCCCTGAAAGGATTGGCAGACCACAAGCTGTCAGTGGTCAATGGGAATTTGCTGTCAGAGTGGGTTGAACCCAGTTGGTTGACTGGGGTATGACAATGCAAGAGGGAGCTATCCACACTCAATGTAATGCTCACATTGAGACTCCACAGGTTGGTTTTTGTTGCATAACATCTAATAATCCTCAAGGCATAAAATTGATGGCCCAGGGAAGTCAAATTTACACATTACAGCAGGCAATTCATTTCCCTTCTGCTTCTCACATGAAAAGCTTTCTTTAACTTTGCAGAATTACTGCAAACAGAAGCGGCATGAGTGATAAATGATGTCATAAATAAAAACCATCATCTCAGCTCCCTTGGACTGGCTGAGAAGTCCCAGGAAGTGGTCTCAATGCTTACTGTCTATTCTGCTCATAGGCAACTGGGATTCATGTAGAGTGACTGTAGGTGAGCAAGCCCTCAGTTCTCCAAGGAGAATAAAATTAATTTTTGCCTTTTTCTTTGCTGTCATTGTCAGGCAAGTAATCTTAAATTCGCATCCTAGGAAAATTCTTCTGCTTTCTCTGGAGTTTTCCTTTTGTATCTTTAAATATCCTTGATGGTGTCCTCCACTGGAGTCTGTGCCCTAGGTCCTGGATCTGTCACCAACTCCCTGTGTCATAATGGGCAGTTTGCTTAACCTCTTGGTGACATAGTGACCTCATCTATAAAGGGAAGGTTTCGTATTGATTCATCTCCAAGTTCCTTCCAGTTCTAATAGCCAATAACTCTTAGTCATCTCTTTCCTTCCCCTTGTCACTAAAAGTAAGCATCCTTTCCTACATTCTCATCCCTTTTCAGGATACTCTCTGTCCCCTTCCACCCTAGCCCCAGTCCCTTTTCACATCATCTGTTAGCATGAGATGCTTCCCTCTTGCTAAGTCATAGATGTCATTCAGCCACAGACTGTGTTCCTACCTAAATGCCCCCCAGGGAAGCAACTCCTTATGTCTACTTAATTTCAAACATAGTTTTCAAACGATACATTTAGTGGCAATGAAAATGGTTTGTATTTATAAGCCACACTTGGATATTATACCTCTACTGGCTCCAAATGAGAAGGGGAGGAGAATAAGAGATTTAGAACTGGATGAGAATTTGCAAGAACTGACATGTCACGCTGAAAAGAACCTAGGTGTTTGTCCTGGTCCCAACCCTTTAAGCCAGGCTATTGTGAGGCCCTCAGCCCTTAGCCCACCACCCCAGTGTCCCTGGACCTGCCTCCCCAAACAGGGAGCCACATATGACACCTGGGTTTGAAGGCAGCCACCTAGGACCTTTACCACAGCTCCCACACTTGCTTGTTTCCAGCCAGCTTTTATCCCAGTTCTTCTTGCTCCCAACTCAGAACTACTTACTTACCTACAAAAATCCAAGCTGGACCCTATCTCCATGGTGTTTACACATGCTCTCCCCAGCATCTGGCCCTTCCTTTTTCCCTAATAAATGTTGTCTTACCATACCCTCTTACTTACCAGCATCCTAAGTGCCTTAAATAAAAATGTCCTGTACTTGGGGTGCCTGGGTGGCTCATTCAGTTAAGCATCCAACTCTTGGTTTCAGCTCAGGTCATAATCTCACTGTTCATGAGATCAAGCCCCACATCAGGCTCTGCACTGGCAATGCAGAACATGTTTGGGATTCTCTCTCCCTCTCTCTCTGCACCTCCCCCCCCCCGGCTCGCTCTCTCTGTCTCTCTCTCTCTCAAAATTAATTAATTAAAAAAATGTCCTGTACTTGTCTCAGGCCTGAAGCTTGAGACCATATGGCACATGAACTAAATTATCAATATGCCAAACAGCCAATTCACTGAAGTCAAATAACCAAAAAGCCACTCCACCAAACAATACAGTAGGCCAAATATGAATTCTCTGCTAAATATTTTTGTTTACCAAAATACTTGATTGAGGTATTTGAACTGTTTGTAAAGTATGCTACAATTATCTTAAAACCTGTGAAGATTTCTGCTTTTTTTAAGTTTAGTCTGCTTATGAATTTAGTTACTGATTATCATAAACTTTTATGAATATCAAGTGTAGTCATAGGAAGACTAAATTATCTTTTGCCTTCTCTCTCAAAGGTGGGAAAAAATATGGTGCAAGCTCTTAAAGAACCCATTTCTTCCCAGACCAGAGGACTAGGAGGATATATTTTTAGATAACAACAATGATGGCATGTAGATGGGATTATGGGTGACTTTTAGTGTCACCTCCATATTTTTCTATATTTTCTTCAAGGAGTATATATCACCTCTATAATCAGAAAAAATTACAGTAAATGTTAGTAAAAATTAATAAAGCCTATATACTGACTTCAAAGAATTCATATTCATGTAGAGGAATATGACACATATGTATTATATAGATACACTTTTGAGGAACTTTAGAATATATGAAGAGTCCTACTTTGGGAAATGTGAGGGAAAGGCTTTGGGATGAGCTATTTGCTGAGGCTGTGCCCTCTGGCAGGTTTTTGAGAGAACATTTTGCAGATGTTGCAAGTAAAGCCTTAGTCCTCATCCCCCAACCCCTTGGCCCACAGGGAGGAAGGTTTGCTTGGGTAATCTGATCCTGATCTTTTGTGATACCATTTTTGATTACAGAAGAGACCCTGGAGGGCTTGGAGCACCACTGAGGATTAAGTTAAGGAAACTTCCTTGGAACTGCAAAGAGGTTCTGACATTCCTTCAAAGCCTAGAACCTCCAGCTCAAACCTAATTTGGAAAAAAGAATATTTTTATTTTGAATTAACCCAATGAAGTTTAGGGGAAGAAATACACAGTTACTGCTTGGGTTACAAAATCATTCCCAGGAGTCTTGGTTTCAGATTCAAGGACAAAATGAGGCTGGGTACGAATTCATTAACTTTGTTTTGGATGGAATGTGAGTCTTTGGGGCTTCTCCGGACACGAAGGCAGGTCAGGTGAGGCCATGAGTGTGCTGATTAATGTGTTTCACCCACACTTCCTTGGCATGTGCCCACAGGAGGCTGAGGTCAGCATACATTCCCAAGCCAGTTAGCAGAAGCAAGGGAGCAGAAATCTTCCAATGCTCTCTGTCCCCAGTGAGAATCAAACCAGGAAGACTAGTGTTACAATTAACTTGCAGACAGAACTCCAGTAGAACCAGAAAAGCTTGAAATGGGGAGGAAAACCAAAGCAAGGTTGAGTTTAGTCAGATCAGTATGAGAGTCTGCACTCTGGTGCTTCTGGTATCTCCTTAAATGCTTCCAAGGAGGGGTGAATTCATCCTTACATATCAGGTATCCTGATAATGTTAGTGTAACCTATGACTGCGTTTGCCCTAGTCCATCTTAGTTTATACCTATTGTCATGACTTAAATATGAACACTGCCTCCTTTCATTTTCAAAAGTGTCCCAATTTAGACAAAATAGTTGATGGTCCCTTTGTGATAATAAATCACGTTCACAGCTAACAATTACTAAGAGCTGATCATGTGCCAGGCATTCATGAGCTTGGTGCTATTGACATTATCATTATCATCATCATCACTATTATCACCAAGCCAAATTTACATGCATCCTAAGAGGCAAAATCAAGATGCAAAAACAGGCATTTGTATTCAGATTCAGCGTACTAAGTAATTCCTCCTGCACCCCTAAAGTGTGCTACCTCTGGGCTTCCATTTCATGCACTCAGGAAAAAAAAGATTCCTATCTCTTTACAGATCTCCCACACCTTCCCACTGATTTTCTCATAAGTAATCAGTTGAAAGGAGGAGACTGATATTCTGAGGGTCTTATTATATCCCAGGTGTCATGTCACAAGAGGGCCACTATCTTTTCTATTTGACAGATCAAGATCTAGGCTTGGGGCACCTGGGTGGCTCCATCGGTTGAGTGTCTGACTCTTGATTTCAGCTCAGGTCATGATCTCATGGTCATGGGATCGAGCCCCACATTGGTCTCTATGCTGACTGTGGAGTTTGCTTGAGTTTCTTCCCTCTCCATCAACCCCCCCCCCAGTCCCCCCACACTTGCATGCACTCTCTCTTAAAAAATAAATAAATAAAAGAACTAGGCTTTAGGAGCTCAACTAATTCATCCAAGATCATGCTGACAGCAGGTTATGGAGCTAAGATTCACACCTGAGTTGATCTGATTTCAATACCTGCCTTCCCATTAGACCATATTGCCTACCAAACTACATTCAATTTCTGTAACCCTTTGCAAATCAGAAAAAGTGGAGTAGCAATTCTCCCTAAATGCTATCACTGTAAGACTGTTAACTGAGGTCAAGAAGGAAGCAACCTTTTCCACAAGTTGGTTAAATTGACTCCTATATCTAAACAGCCATTCTCCCAGCTCAGGAAGACCTGTGACATCCATCTGCAAACACATGCCCCATTCGTGAGTGTTTATCTGAAATACTCCTGGACCACAGTATCTGAGCAACTTATAGTGTTTAGGCCTCATCCTTCCCTTGGCATGGACCTATTGCTCATTTACCAATTAAAGATAACAGTCAGATGTAAATAACTGGTATTCATTCATTCATTCATTCAGTGAATAGTGCATTAATGCTAACAGTAATAATTTAAAAGCATTTAATTTAAATACAGTTATCCACTCATCCAAATGATTATGCATGAAATTATTCATTCATTTACTGGACACTTACTGCACGTCAGACACTCTTCTAGAAACCGGGGCAACAGCTGTGAACAAAGAGGACAAAGCCCTGTTTTCATGGAGCTTATGTTTTCCTCCATGATATAATAACAGACAATGATAGTGATATGAAAGAAACCCTAAGGAATGTAGAGTGGTGGCAAGGGAGTGGGTGCAAATTTACATAGGAAAGCCAGAGAGGCCCTTTCTGAGCAGAGACCAGAATGAAGTATGGGCATGAGCCATGTAAAGAAATGCAGAAAATTGTTTCAGGCAGAGAGCAGAGCAACTGTTCTTACATAGTACTGCCAGATCCCTATGCTGAAAACTTTGCATGCATTATCTCATTTAATCCTCACAAAAGCCCTGAAGGGAATGTGCCATTATTTTTTCATTTTCTGCCAGCCGTCTGAACATTGAAGTGACTTGCTTACCTGCACACCATTTTTTCTCTTTTTTTAAACATTTATTTATTTATTTTGAGAGAGAGAGAGCGAGCGAGCAGAGGAGGGGCAGAGAGAGGGGGAGAGAGAGAGAATCCCAAGCAGGCTCTGCACGGTCAGTCCAGAGCCTGATGTGGGGTCATGAGATCATGACCTGAGCTGAAATCAAGAGTCAGACACTTAACCAACCGAGCCCCTCAGGCACCCTAAGTGCACGCCATTTTTAAGTGCAGGAGCCATGAGTTAAATCCAGGCCTCCTAGCTCCCAGACAACATCCCCATTGGAACTACTGAGCAGCTGAGTGCCTCACCCAGCCTGCAACACTCCCCTGCACTTTTAACACAAGACTGAGAGAATGACTGATCCCTAAGAAACATCTGCAAAGTATCCTCCGTCTGATTCTGCATCAGATTTTGGTCTTTGTAATGCTTTGACTACAGAAGAGACCCAAGAGGGTTTGCAGCACTAGCAATGAGCAAGTTAAGAATGTTCATGGGTCCATGAGGATGGGGGCTTTAAATTTTGTCTCCTTCTATATAGATGCTGGAGAGGATGTGGAGAAACAGGAACCCTCTTGCACTGTTGGTGGGAATGCAAATTGGTGCAGCCGCTCTGGAAAGCAGTGTGGAGGTTCCTCAGAAAATTAAAAATAGACCTACCCTATGACCCAGCAATAGCACTGCTAGGAATTTATCCAAGGGATACAGGAGTACTGATGCATAGGGGCACCTGTACCCCAATGTTTATAGCGGCACTCTCAACAATAGCCAAATTATGGAAAGAGCCTAAATGTCCATCAGTTGATGGACATTTAGGCTCTTTCCATA
>NC_064810.1:128161100-128181009 GCF_023721935.1 Panthera uncia
AAATTGTGGTTTATATACACAATGGAATACTACGTGGCAATGAGAAAAAATGAAATATGGCCTTTTGTAGCAACATGGATGGAACTGGAGAGTGTGATGCTAAGTGAAATAAGCCATACAGAGAAAGACAGATACCATATGGTTTCACTCTTATGTGGATCCTGAGAAACATAACAGAAACCCATGGGGGAGGGGAAGAAAAAAAAAAAAAAAGAGGTTAGAGTGGGAGAGAGCCAAAGCATAAGAGACTGTTAAAAACTGAGAACAAATTGAGGGTTGATGGGGGGTGGGAGGGAGGGCAGGGTGGGTGATGGGTATTGAGGAGGGCACCTTTTGGGATGAGCACTGGGTGTTGTATGGAAACCAATTTGACAGTAAATTTCATATATTAAAAAATAAAAAAAAAATTATAAAAAAAAATAAATAAATAAATAAAATAAATTTTGTCTCCTTCTAGAGGCTTTTGCTCCAGAGACCCTCCCTCAGCTCTGTTGCAGGGCCTGCATCTCAGGCTCTTCCTCCAGACATGCAAGAACCTCTTCTACATGACATCCTTGTAAACCAAGCAAGTTTCCATCCCTCCACCCCATTATTTGTAGGGAATGGCTCTATTGTTTTTCTGTACATAAAGGCAACACATGCCCCTTTTAAAAACTGTTCAGAAATATACAAAACTAATAAAATCATCCTTCATCACAACATTGAGAGATAGTTAGTAAACATTCTGGTGTATATTCTTCCAGAGTTTTTCTTATGTATGCACATACATACAGTTGTTTTTTTCAACAACCATTTGGTCATTTATACATGCCCTTCGTTGCTTGCTTTTTTCTCATAAAAAAATACCTTGAACATCTTTCCATGTTAATGTACGTACTTCTGCATCATCTATTTTAAGGGCTATAAAGTATTCCACGGTAGCAAAAATCATGTAAGGCCTCCCGTATGTCAGACATGAAAGCTGTTTCTAGTTTTCCACAATTTTAAACGACACTTGAATGAGCATTGTATTATGTATATCTTCATGCCCTCTGATGCTGAATTTTTTTAGAATAAATTAATAACAGTGGAATATTTGGGCACACATTTTAAGGTCCTTGATACAAATTGCCACATATCTGTGTAGAAACATGGTAGCAACTAACAGTGCACTATACTGTGCACAATGGTATTCTTTGTATCCTCAGTAATGCCTCCCACTTTTAATCTTGTTCCTTTTGAAGTCTCTTTCAGCACAGGGAAAAGAAGACCACTGCCCCAAACTGGATGTCACCCACCTGCCCCCATTAGAGGTTCCTCTAGTCCTAGCCTAAGCAGGGAGGACACAGAGGAGCATGACCCCTCAGGTCCCTTGTGGTCCTGGAGGCGGGCCCCCCACAGGTTTTGTCCAGAGGCTACAGGTAGAATGAGGAAAGGAGACATTGCCTTAAGTCTCAGCCTGGGAAGGTTGCCTTGCTCTCAGACTTTGTCCTTTCTCTCCTTCATGTATGCCCCCAGCAGCTCCTGCCCTCCCATTTATCAACCACATGTTGGAGACTCCCAGTTCAGGCCTCTCCTCTGAGCCCCAGACTCATGTCTTTAACCGTCTCTAGATACTGACTGCACTCAGATGACTCACAGACTTCTCAGATTCCACAGCTCCAACCACGCCACCATTTCCCCTTGCTCTCCCAGCCCACCCCCTCCACCAGCTCCTCCTCTACTGTGCCCCACCCAGGGAATGGCACCTCCACCCTCCCAGATGGGGAGGCCCCCAAACTGGGAGCTTTCTTTTGTACCACTCTCCTATTCTCTGTGCCCCACAGCCTTCCCATCAATCAGTCACAAAGCCCCATCAATTTAGTGTGTTAAATATCTTTATTATCCACCCCCTTTTCTCTTCCACTGCCAGTGTCCTAGTCTAAGATAAGTCTATAATTATCTCTATGTGGGGATTGATAGGATGGGAGAAAAAAGAGGAGGAAGGAACATTTCCTAAGGATCTATATGTGACTGATTCTGAGATTTTGTTAATAATACTCATTATGCACATGATAAGCCAATGGAGTAGATAATATCACCATTTTACAGAAAAGGAAACTGAGGCTTGGAGAGGTTAACCTGCCCACTCTCACACCAGAGTCAACATTCAGAGCCCTGTGTGTGATTCTTGTTCTACATTATGTAGTAAGAGTGAAGCTAGAGAACCAGTTGGGAGGCTCTTGCAATGGTCTGAGTGAGAGGGAACGTGCTCTATGGTAAGCTCCTTGAGGGCAATGAGTGAGTATGAATCACTTTGTGTGTCTGGTAGGGTTTAGCGCATGACCTGCCTCTGTCATTTGTGAAAGGCAGAAGAGTGTAGCAGCTAAGGGAATGGAACTGGATGGACTAGGGAGGCTAAGGGAATGAGTGTAGCAGCTAAGGGAATGGAAGATGTCCTGGCTGTGGGACCTTGAGCAAGTTATCTAGCCTCTCTGTAGTGGGCTAAGTGGTGGCCCCAAAAAAGATACGTCCACATCCTAACCCCATAATCCATGAATGTGGATTCTTTGAACAAAGAGTCTTTGCAGATCTAATTAAGTAGAGGATCTCAAGATGAGGAGGTCATCCTGGATTACCCAGGTAAACCCTTAATCCAGTAACAAGTGTACTCATAAAAGAGCTCCAGAGGAGAGACACAGACAGAAGGAGCGTGCCACACGAAGGAAATGGAGTCATATAGGGACACATCAAGGAACAATGGCAGGCACCAGCAGCTGGAAGAGACAAGCTATGGAAATCTTCCATAGAGCCTCCAGAGAGAATATGGTCCTGTAGACAGCTTGATTTCAGGCCTCTGCCCTCCAGAACCAGGAGAGAATACATTTCTTTTCTTTTCTGCCACCGAGTTGGTGGTAATTTGTTATGGCAGCCGTAGCAAACGAATACACTCTCTGTACTCATTGCTCTCATCCGTCAATGGGCATATGATCATACTTCATGGGGCTGTCATGAGAATTAAATAAATCAATACACATAAGGCAATTTAGAGCAGTAGCTGGCACATATTAAGTTCTCCTGAAGTAGTATTTATTATGACTAATAAATGATAATAATAAATTTATTATGACTAATGTTCATTAGCTGAGTGACCTTAGTTATCTTTGACCCTCTGGTTCCTTCAGCTGTTGAATGGTAATAAAAATACTTATTCTGACAACCTCAAAGCTGGAGTTTGCTTCTTTCACTTAGAAATCGTCAAAGAATTTCTCCAATCCTCCTCTGTCCTATGGACTACTAATTTAGTTGTGAGCCTCACTGAAGACAAGTCACAGACTGCCAAAGATGATGGTTGAAAAGTGCCTTGTGCCCTTGGCCTGACGAAAATGCGCTACCCTGGGCACTGGGCTGCTTGGAGAAGACAGCTCTTTCTCTTTCTCCTGATTGCCACGTAGTATGACTGGGGGCTGGTAAAGGGTGGACTCAGAGCCAGTCATTTGTGATGAGGAGGACTTACACCCATCATCAGAGACAAAGGTGGATAATTAATGCACAAGCAATTCTTAAATCCCTCTCAGAAACTCTCTCTCCACTCCATCCCTTGCTAATGAAGTCAGAGAAAGGGTAAAAGCCTGTAATTACACTTGAAGTAATTAGAACTCTGCTTAATAGAAAGCTTAAGACAGTAAGTCCAAACCAGTAGATCACCCATTGTTCCTGTCATTCTGAATCATTCTCCCCAGGGTGTTCCTTTTGTAAGCTTCCACTGGGGAAGCAAGGACTATACTGAATTCCCATAAAATGTATGCACACATGCATGTCACATGTCCTCTCCCCTGGATGGCTGACAAAGCTTCAGCATGTACCTTTCTTAGTTCCTACAACTTTACCCATTAATGAAAGTCTAAATCAGAATGGATAAATTTAAAAGGCCTTTCCTATAAATCTTTAAAATCTGATCATATCATACTAAAATTGTCTACATTCAATACTCACTTTCTTGCTCAGTGCTTCTCAACTTTAATGTGCATGCATATCACCTGGGGATCTCGGTGAAATTCAGATTCTGATTCAGTAGGTCTGGGGTAGGTCCTGAGAGTCTGCATTTCTGACAAGTTCCCAGATCATGCTGGTGCTGCTGGAGGGAGCCAGATAGGATAAGGAGGGGAGGACACACATTAGGAGCAAAGCAAAAGTTCTTCCCTGTCCCACAGGTGACCACTTTCCTCCTACACAGCAACTGTTGAAAGCTTCTAATCTTGAAAAATGAATAAAATTTGCCCATTGAGGAGAGAGGGTATGAGTCATCCTAGGCAGAGGGAATAGCCTAAGAAGAAGCACAGTTCTTGAAGTTTTTTAAAAAGTGTTCTTTAGAATATTTTTAAAACTTCTCTTTATTGTTTTGTACATAGGAGAGGCCAAAGATCTCAGGAGTTACTCTGTGCTCAGACAACAATGTGGGTCCTTTAGGTCGGCAGTGGCAGCAAGGCAACCAGGAAGTGGAGGGACAGCACCAGGAGAAGACTCTCCTAGCACAATGCAGACCTTGAGCAGGTCTGATTTCTACCAGGTGAAGTAATACTGCCCAGCAGTCTTGCTGAGGGAAGTGGTAAGGTAGGGATTTCCCCAGAATCAGCCATCACTGAGGCATCCTTTCCTGGACTTTGAACCTGATCATGGACTAACTTCATGTATTAGTTCCCTGTGTTTATAGTTACAAATTATCACAAACATGGTGGCTTAAAACAACACAAATTTATTTTCTCACAGCTCCAGGGGGCAGAAGTCTGCAGCCAAGGTGTCAGAAGGGCCGTACTCTTTCTGAAGGTTATAGGGGAGAATCCATTCCTTGCCTCTTCCAACCTCTGGTCCCTGCCAGTTCCTTAGCTTGTGGCCACATCACTCCAAATGTCCAGTGCCTTCAAATCTCTCTCTGTTCCATCTGCATGGTTTCTTCTCTTCTGAGTGTGTTCTTATGCACCCCCCTTCCCCCTGCCCACTGATTCTCTCTTATAAGGACACTGGGATTGCATTTAGGGTCCACTCAAATAATCCAGGATAATCTCCCCATTTTAAGATCTTAACTTAATTAAAGCTGCAAAGACTTTTTGCCATATAAGGTAATATACAGAGGTTTTAGGGATTAAGGTATGAATATCTTTTGAGGGGTCATTTTTCTTTTTTTTTTTCTAATTATAATAAGGCTTTTTATTTCTGAAATTAAATCAAAGACATCTACACTTAATAGAAATACAAAAGTATGAATTGTCCTTATTACTCATTCAGACATTGCCGGAATACCCAGACATGTGCAGTAATCATTGAATGTAATTTTTAGAATATTTTACCAAGTTTATACATGTTAAAACGTGGGTGTTTTAAATATTGTTTTGATACTTGTAGATATCCAGGAAGGAAGATAAAACATGGTTTACTTAAAATCTGTGGCTTCATTTATAACTGTTAAGATTTAGGGTTTTTTTTTATATGAAATTTATTGTCAAATTGGTTTCCATACAACACCCAGTGCTCATCCCAACAGGTGCCCTCCTCAATGCCCATCACCCACCTTCCCCTCTCTCCCACCCCCCATCAACCCTCAGTTTGTTCTCAGTTTTTAAGAGTCTCTTATGCTTTGGCTCCCTCCCTCTCTAACCTTTTTTTTTCCTTCCCCTCCCCCATGGGTTTCTGTTAAGTTTCTCAGGATCCACATAAGAGTGAAAACATATGGTATCTGTCTTTCTCTGTATGACTTATTTCACTTAGCATCACACTCCCCAGTTCCATCCACGTTGCTACAAAGGGCCGTATTTCATTCTTTCTCATTGCCACATAGTACTCCATTGTATATATAAACCACAATTTCTTTATCCATTCATCAGTTGATGGACATTTAGGCTCTTTTCACAATTTGGCTATTGTTGAGAGTGCTGCTCTGAACATTGGGGTACAAGTGCCCCTATGCATCAGTACTCCTGTATCCCTTGGGTAAATTCCTAGCAGTGCTACTGCTGGGTCATAGGGTAGGTCTATTTTTAATTTTTTGAGGAACCTCCACACTGTTTTCCAGAGCGGCTGCACCAATTTGCATTCCCACCAACAGTGCAAGAGGGTTCCCATTTCTCCACATCCTTGCCAGCATCTATAGTCTCCTGATTTGTTCATTTTAGCCACTCTGACTGGCGTGAGGTAATATCTGAGTGTGGTTTTGATTCATATTTCCCTGATGAGGAGTGACGTTGAGCATCTTTTCATGTGCCTATTAGCCATCTGAATGTCTTCTTTTATATATATATATATATATTTTTTTTTTAACGTTTTTTTATTTATTTTTGAGACAGAGACAGAGCATGAACGGGGGAGGGTCAGAGAGAGAGAGGGAGACACAGAATCGGAAGCAGGCTCCAGGCTCTGAGCTGTCAGCACAGAGCCAGACGCGGGGCTCGGACTCATGGACTGCGAGATCATGACCTGAGCTGAAGTCGGACGCTTAATGGACTGAGCCACCCAGGCGCCCGAGTGGATGTCTTCTTTAGAGAAGTGTCTATTCGTGTTTTCTGCCCATTTCTTCACTGGATTATTTGTTTTTCGGGTGTGGAGTTTGGTGAGCTCTTTATAGATTTTGGATACTAGCCCTTTGTCCGATAGGTCATTTGCAAATATCTTTTCCCATTCCGTTGGTTGCCTTTTAGTTTTGTTGATTGTGTTCTTTTCAGTGCAGAAGCTTTTTATCTTCATGAGGTCCCAAAAGCTCATTTTTGCTTATAATTCCCTTGCCCTTGGGGATGTGTCAAGTAAGAAATTGCTGTGGCTGAGGTCAGAGAGGTTTTTTTCCTGCTTTGTCCTCTAGGGTTTTGATGGTTTCCTGTCTCACATTCAGGTCCTTTATCCATTTTGAGTTTGTTTTTGGGAATGGTGTAAGAAAGTGGTCTAGTTTCATCCTTCTGCATGTTGCTGTCCAGTTCTCCCAGCACCATTTGTTAAAGGGACTTTCTTTTTTCCATTGGATGTTCTTTCCTGCTTTGTCAAAGATTAGTTGGCCATACTTTTGTGTGTCTAGTTCTGGGGTTTCTATTCTATTCCATTGGTCTATGTGTCTGTTTTTGTGCCAATACCATGCTGTCTTGATGATTACAGCTTTGTAGTAGAGGCTAAAGTCTGGGATTGTGATGCCTCCTGCTTTGGTCTTCTTCTTCAAAATTACTTTGGCTATTCGGGGCCTTTTGTGGTCCATACAAATTTTAGGATTGCTTGTTCTAGCTTCGAGAAGAATGCTGGTGCTCTTTTGATTGGGATTGCATTGAATGTGTAGATAGCTTTGGGTAGTATTGACATTTTAACAATATTTATTCTTCCAATCCATGAGCATGGAATGTTTTTCCATTTCTTTGTATCTTCTTCAATTTCCTTCATAAGCTTTCTATACTTTTCAGCATACACATCTTTTACATCTTTGGTTAGGTTTATTCCTAGGTATTTTATGGTTCTTGGTGCAATTGTGTATGGGATCAGTTTCTTTATTTGTCTTTCTGTTGCTTCATTATTAGTGTATAAGAATGCAAATGATTTCTGTACATTGATTTTGTATCCTGCAACTTTGCTGAATTCATGTATCAGTTCTAGCATGGGGGGTCATTTTTCAACCCACCACAGCCAACAATGCTAAAGCACCTAGTGTCTGAGTGCAATGCCACCAAAAGCCTAGTCTCTGGGGATCAATTAAAGATCTTCTTTCTGTCTTCATACTCACCCTGTTCCTCATACTCACTTATACCCTTTTTACCTACAGTTCCTCAACTCAGAGCATCATCTCTCCCCTCTTTGACTATTCAGTTCTCTTCCAGAAGCCTCAGATCAGGAGAAGTCTCTTCAGAAATGCCCTACCTGACCTCCTGGACCAGGCCAGTCTTCCTTCGTGGCATGGCATTGCTTCTCCTTGCAGAGCTGGCATTTGACCTGTGTGTTGTGTGGGAGGGCAGTGCCCCTTCTTGCTCGTGTCTGCACTGTATTTTCAATACCCAGCACGTAATATCCAATACATATTTACTCGATGAAGGAATGAATCCTGGCTTCAACTCTTATAGGCTGTATGTATCAGCTTGTTAGGGCTGCCATAACTGAATACCACAGTCTGATGGCTCAAACAACACGAATCTATTGTATCATAGCTCTGGAGGCTGAAATTCCAAGATCAACATGACAGCAGTGTTGGTTTGTGGCAAGGCCCCTTTTGCTGACTTGCAGGCAGCTGTACTCACTATATGCACATAGCCTTTCTTCCGTTACATATGCAGAGGGAGAAAACTCTCTGATGTATCTTCCTCTTCTTATAAGGAGGCCAGTGCTGTTGGATTAGGGTTCCGCCCTCATTTCACCCTAATTATCTCTTTTAAAGTCCCTACCTCCAAATACAGGCACTTTGTAGCTTAGAGCTTGAACATATGAATTTTTGGAGGACACAATTTAGTCCATAATGTTGTGTGACCTTAGATAAACTCCTTAATTTCTCCAAGCCCTGCTTCTCTAGTTCCAGTTGCTTAGGGAAAAGAGAGAGTATTGATAATTAAACAACAACAAATGAGATAAGATGTGTGAAGCACTCAACACACTATCTGGCACAGAGTAAAAGTTTTGTTTGTTTTCCCAGAAGCAGATAAGGGCTGGAGAGTATGTAGATTATTGGAGGAGGTGAAGGAAAAACCAAAAGGGGAGTGGATAAGTGAGACAGGAAAGGGAAAATAACCAATAAAGTAAAGGGTGTGTTTTCTGACAAATCACCACTGGAAAAACTAGAGCTTCTTCCCACCAGGGAAACTTGGATGCCTGTGTAGAAAAAACACTGCAGAGTCACCCCCATCCCTGGGGCAAAAGAACTGGGGGATTTCTGTACCAAAGCCCATCAGTCATTGGTTGACGTCCACTGCCAAGGATGGTAATCCTCCCTGCTTTCAGCCTGCTGCACCTGTAGACAACAGGCATGGATACCAGAGAAAGCCCTGAGGCAATGAGATGCCCGTGCCAGCTGTTGGAAGCCCCATTAGCCCTGCCATAGTAAAGCCTGAGGGGCTCTGGACATGTCTTCCTCTCTCCGTCTCAGTGTGCCATCAGGAAACCTTGCCTGTTCTCTGGAGTGGTGGTGGTAGTCATTGCTAGTTTGCAGAACTAGAGATGCTCCTTGACAAAAAACTCTGGAGCCAAACAAATGTAAGGAAGGCTTCTTAACATGGTTGTACTTAGGGAGATGCACATCCAAAGCTCAGTTGATGTCCTACAGTTGAACTATCAAGCTTTATTTGATCCTGTGATTTCCAGACTTATTTCCACAGTTTTTCATGTACTTTGTACTTACCTTTTAAGAAATAAAAGTTCTCTAATACATGATTTTGGGGTAATTGATTCTGATTCATACTAGAGAGGTCAATATTTGCCAAAGAAGTTTCTCATCAGTTCACCACTACAGCCTTAGAACAGTGCCTGGCACAGAGAAGTTGTTCAATAAGTGTGTTTTGTTACAACGGAGTCTTAAAGCAATTTCAAAAAAGAATCTGAAGATACTTTCAATAAAAGCAATCTCATAAAAAATGACTGTCTAGTCCCCAGAATGACTGTTTTGAAGGACTTTGAAAGAAATTTCAGCTGAATGTACACTTGCTGAAATATTGGACAAAGCATTTTTTATTTTCCTGGCTTGTTCCCATTCATCCAAATGAAACAGGGGACTCTCCTGAAAAATGAGAACCCATGGTGTTAGAATATTGTCCATTTCACAGGGAAATAAGTGTTTCCTCCCCGATCCATCTGTAAATGCATATCATGCATGGCACTGATGTCCCTCTGGTCCAACATTTGCTAAAAAGAGTGTCTCAACTTCTGTTTCCTCCCCATACACTTCGCCATTTTGTTGAATGGTAAAGATTGCAGTTATGACCCCATTGTCGAGTAAAAAATAATCAAATTAGAGGGCTTCTGCCTTTAGGTCTAAAATTAACTGCCTTTTATAGGCAGCATATAGATGAGTCTTGGGGTTTTTTTATCCATTCTGTAACGCTGTGTCTTTTGATTGGTTATTCCATTTACATTCAAAGTAATTGATAAATACGTACTTATTGCCCATTTTATTATTTGTTTTGTGATCATTTCTGAAGATTTACTCCAATCCTTTCTTGTCTTTCTCTTTTTCATGTTTTGCTGATTTTCTTTAGTGATATATTTGGATTTCTTTCTCTTTATTCTTTGTGTATTTATTGGTGGTTTTTGATACATGCTTGCCACTATGCTTGTATATAAGCTCTTCTGCAAATAGCAGTCAATATTAAGTTGATGGTCATTTAAGTTTCAACCCATTCTTTCTCCTCTCCTTTCCACATTTTAGATACATATTATATTTTATATACTTTTTTGTGAGTTGCTTGACTGATTTCTTTACAGAAATATTCCTGTTTACAGCTCTTGTGTTTCCTACCTTTATACGGTCACTTATGTTCTCTACTTTCCACTCAAAGAATCCCCTTTAGGGGTGCCTGAGTGGCTCAGTCAGTTAAGTGACTGACTCTTGGTTTCAGCTGACAGTGCAGAGACTGGTTGAGATTCTCTCTCTCCTCCTCCTCCTCTCTGCCCCTCCCCAATTTGCACTATCTCTGTCTCTCTCAAAATAAATAAATAAACTTAAAAAAAAAAAGAATCCTCTTTAATGTTTCTTGCAGGGCTGGTTTAGTGGTCACAAACTCCATTAGTTTTTGTTTTTCTGGGAAACTCTTTATCTCTCCTTCTATTCTGAATGATGGCCTTGCTGGATAGAGTATCCTTGGCTGCAGGTCTTTCCCCTTCAGCACTTTGAATATGTCGTGCCACTTTCTTCTGGCCTGCCAAATTTCTACTGGAAAATCCTGTTAGCCTTATGGGTTTTCCTTTATAAGTTACTGATTTCTTTTGTCTTGTTGCTTTTACATTTTTTTCTTTATCACTGTACTTTTCAAATTTAATTACAATATGTATTGGTGTGGGTCTGCTTTTGTTTATTTTTATGGGAGTTCTTTGTGCCTCCTGGATCTGGATATCTTTTTCCTTCTACAGATTAAGGAAGTTTTCAGCTATTGTTTCTTTAAATAAATTTTCTGCCCCCTTTTCACTCTCTTCTTCTTTTGAGACTTCTAGAATATGAATGTTATTATGTTTGATGGAGTCACAGAGTTCTCTAAGTCTATTCTTGTTTTTTTTAATAATTCTTTTCTCTCTTTTGTTCAGCCTGATTACTTTCCATTACTCTCTCTTCTAGATGACTAATTCATTCCTCTGCTTGTTTAATCCTACTATTCATTACATCAAGCATGTTTCTCATTTCATTTATTGAGGCTTTTATCTCTGCTGTGTTATTCTTTATCTCTGCATTAAGGGTCTCACTCATGTCTTCCAGTCTTTTCTCAAGTCCAGTGAATATTCCTTGTGGTCATTGCTTTAAATTCTCTATCAAGCATTTTACTTAAATTAGAGGACTTCTAACAAGTGCATCCTCTTGCCAGGCAGAGCTGGCTGTTTGTTGGCCTTAGATGTCCTCTGACAAGACTTAAGGCCTTTCTAAGCCTGATGCAGTTGCTTCAGGAAACCTACATGAGAAGTGAGATTTGCAATGAATAGGGTTTTTTTCTATAGAACACTGACCCAGCTGGACATCCCTACCACTTTTGCCCAACAGTCCTAAGAATGGCAACATCATTGTTTGTTGATCATTATTACAATGAAAGGTTTGAATCCCTAATTATTACTCATTCTTTGGAGCTGAGATAGAGGCCTGGGGGCTGTAAAATTAAGTTTGTTTGATTGCTTGTTTGATTAGCCATTTGTATACCCAAATGCCCTCTTATTAAGAAGGAATATTTCTGAGGATACTGCTTATCTTTCTAGTACTTGCAAAAGGTAAGAGCTGTAACATAGTAGCATTTTCTTTACATCCAAAAAATGAGAATGTTGGCATTTCTAGAAAAGAGTGAGGGAAGAGAATGTGACCATCCAAGTTCTTGTGAGTTAAGTCTCCCTTGGTCTCACTTGAGGAATGAAAATGTGGATCTTGGAAGACAGAGTTTGTAAAGACAGTGTGCCCATACCCATACCCGGTAACCCAATGAGTGGGTTATTACAGTGCTGAAGGGGTGGTGGAGTCACTTTGAGCCATAGGGGTAGGACACCAATGTGGATGAAACAATGAGAATGGAGTATTTCTTTTTATTTATTTATTTATTTATTTATTTTATTTATTTTTGAGAGAGAGAGAGAGAGAGAGAGACAGAGCGTGAGCAGGGGAGGGGCAGAGAGAGGGAGACACAGAATCCGAAGCAGGCTCCAGGCTCTGAGCAGTCAGCACAGAGCCTGACGTGGGGCTCAAACCCATGAACTGTGAGATCATGACCTGAGCTGAAGTCTGACGCTCAACTGACCAAGCCACCCAGGCGCACCTGGACAGAAGTATTTCTGAGGCCAAATTTATTTAGTAAAAGATATGTTGCCTTTCTTTAGTCAGGTGTTGGCCTGGCTGCTACTTACCAGTGACCCTTGTCAATTATTCGTGTGTTTCCACTATTCCTCCTTGCTGAAAACCCCCTGGAGAGAAACTATAAAGTCTTCCTAATGTCCCTTTGCTGTTTGTTTTCCTGTGTTTCCTCTGTGTTTTGGTTCATCTCAAGTTCAAGAATGAGGTCTACATTTTTCTAGGAAATTGTAGCTTTTCTAAAACAAGTAATAAGCTGTGAATGGCAGAGGGAGAGGAGATAATTTTGGCTATGAACCACTGGAACCTTCTTAATGAGTAGAGTGAAAAAGATGAGGAATTTAGATTTAGAAGTAACTATAAGAAGGAATGCCAATTCTTTATCATCTGAAATTTTTTTCACGTCATTTTATAGATAGCCAGATGTGAATTAAAAAAAAACAACAACCTATGTTCTTAATCATTATGCTACACCCCCCTTAACCAAGACCAATATCTTCAGATTACTTCATTCTTAAGGTTTAACTTGATTATTTCTTTTTTTTTAATGTGTATTTATTTTTGAGACAGAGAGAGAGAGAGAGAAAGAGAGAGAGAGAGAAAGCACAAGGGGGGGAGGGGCAGAGAGAGAGAGAGGGAGACACAGAATCTGAAGCAGGCTCCAGGCTCTGAGCTGTCAGCACAGAGCCTGATGCGGAGCTTGAACTCACAAACCGCGAGATCATGACCTGAGTGGAAGTCAGACGCTTAACCAACTGAGCCACCCAGGTGCCCCTAACTTGATTATTTCTTTACAATCTTCTTCATGTTTACATATTGAGGGTTAAATTCACAAATATGAGATCAAGGGCTTAAAAGCAAACACATAAAGTGAAAATCCAGGAGTGAAAATTTTCTGAATCTGTTTCATGAATTTACTTACCAGCTACGGCTCGACATCAGTTTCTGAAGTCAGAGCCATGTTCAAATCCCTGCCACACTAACTCTAAGGACTGTGTCCTTGGAAAAGTTACTTAAACTTTCTGTGTCCTATTTTCCTCATGTAGAAAAGGAAACTAACAATCCCAAATTTGTAAGCATATAAAATTAGCAATAAAGTGACCACTAAAACAGAAACCTTAATCAATTTCTCATTTCCTGAAGATTCTATTCTATCTCTCTGCCTCACTTTATCACCAAATTTACTGAAAGATTTGTCTTCATATGTTTGCCCCATTTCCTTCCCTCTTCATCTCTTCTTCAACCTACTTCAATCTATTTTCTGCTCCAAACCTGAACACAATGAAGCGTAAGTAAATATTTGGGGAATGTGTACTCCTTAAAATGGGAGCTCCCATTGCGGTCATCATCATCATCACCATCATCATCATCATCACCATCAAGCACCAGATGGTTTCTTAAAGAAATACTCTTTCCTCTTCAAATCATAGTCAGTTGAGAATCAGGATATTTTTATTTATTTATTTATTTTGAGAGAGAGAGAGAGAGAGAGAGCGCAAGGGAGGGTAGAGAGAGAGGGAGAGAAAGAATCCCAAGCAGGCTCCACACTGTCAGCACAGAGCCCAATGTGGGGCTCAAATCCACGAACCATGAGATCATGACCTGAGCCAAAGTCAAGAGTTGGACACTTAACTGACTGAACCACCCAGGAGCCCCAAGAATCAGAATCTTTAAATCTGCTTGGCTTAGGAAAGTTCTATGATTTTTTTTTTTAATTTAACACAAGCACATTCAGTATTTTCATTGCTCTAAGACAGAGACAAAAATATCTAAGGATGTCAGAGAATGGGTTTGTCTCCTTGCTTTTTATAGTGATCTCCTTTCTTATTCTGTAAATAATGTGTATATGTATGTTGTTCCCTGTTGCTACATAAAAAATTATCCTAAAACTTGACAGCTGAAACAATTAATTAATCTCACAGAATCAGGGAAGAGTGTAGCTGTGTCCTCTGGATCAGGGTCTCTCACAAGGCTGCTGTCAAGGTGCAGTTATCTCAAGGCTCAACTTAGGGGAGGACCTGCTTCAAGCTCATCATGGGCCTGTTGGCAGACTTCTGGTTCTTACTGGCTGTTGACTGGAAACATCAATTCCTTGCCACATGGGCTGTTCTGTAGGGCTACTCACAACATAGTAACTTGCTCCCCCCAGGGCCAGGGCTCTGAGAAGAATAAGAGATGATGATCAAGAAGGAAGTGACATTCATTTTGTAACCTAATCCCAGAAGGGATACTCCATCACTTTTGTGGTATTCTATTCATTAAAAGCAAGTTATTAGATCTATCCCACGCTCAAAGAGAGAGAATTGCACAATGGCATGGATAGGACTGTTGGGAGCCGTCTTAGGTAGAGCTGCTTACCAAAAAGTATGACTTTGTTCTCCCTTAGCAAAAGCACAGCTTTCATTTGATTCTTTTAAACCTCTTCTCTTTTGGGAATCATGGGTTCCATATCCATCAGGTCTTCAATGCCTTGCCATACTTTTTTTTTTTCAAAAAAAGGAAGTAAGAGGGGGATGTGACATGTTCTGCTAAAAATAGCTCCCAATATAATGGCAACTTTGGTTGTCATGACATGTTGTGCATTGATACTGAATTATGAAGAGGACTCCAATGACTCCTAGTGGTTTTCTGAGCATCAGTTTCCTAATGACTGACTTTATAGCTTCCTAAAGAATATATTAAAAACAGAACTCTAGAGATTATAGATACAGAAGATGTATATTTAGACCTTGAGTTTCTTTTCCTCCCTGTAGCCCATCACCCACTTGGCACAGAGGTTTTAGTGCTAATTTGAGATCATTCTGAAACTTTATCTGCTTTATCATAAAATGCATATCCAACATTTTCTATCTAATTTGGTGGTAAACGTTTCAGGAACAATTAAGTCACCTCTGAATTAACTGAATAATCTGTAATTTCTCATGCCCTCACTCTCTTACATCACATGCCATAAGAAGAAAGAAAGAAGAACCTGTATTTAGGAGAGGCTTATGGAAAAATCTTAGAAAATAAACAGATACAGTGTTATAATTTCAAGTAGAGTTGTGAATGCAGAATTTTGTAAAGGAAAAACTAAAAAGTAGACATTCATATAACTAATATCTTCACCTTTTGTTTTCTTTTGTGCAGATCGTTTCCCAGAGAAAACTGTCTAAATCCTTGTTGAAGCATGGGAACACAGCAGGGAAATCCTCCATCACGGTAAGCCCTCCCTTAGCAGCTCTCTGTCTTGGTGCTTAGATGGTGTTCGCTGGTCCAAACCTGCAGTGAGAAGCAGACTCTCTGCCCATTGGGGTTGATGCCACAACTGCCCAGCTGTCCAAGTCACCCCCATCCTTCTTGTTCCTTTTTTCTTATTTATCCTTCTTTCCCATATAATTTTGACCCTTCCACCCCTAGGAAAAAGGAATAGAATAAGGATTTGAAAGTGAGGCCATTCACTTTTATTAAGCACTTCTGCAGTTAATATATAGGTTTTAGTGGAGAACAAAAATGGAGTTGTCAATGACATTAAGAATATAGAATTGTCTGGGGTTTTCAAATGATCAAACTACCTATCCCTGCTTCTCATTTTTTTTGAGAATTAAAAATCTGCTCTGATGATGGTTAGTCCAAGGTTAGATTTGTTGCTAAGGACCAGAGAACCCAGCATTTAGCCCTCCTCTTTAATATAATAGTTTGGATTTATGTTATCGTTTTTGGTGGCCATTAACCACATGTGATTATTTAAACTTAAATAAAACTATTCAAAATTAAATAAAAGAAAATATCCATACCTTACACTAACCATGTATCAAGTGTTCATATATATCATAGCCAATATTTACATGTGGCTATGAATCTGGGGAGGGAAACAGAGATTCAGGAGGCACGGAGATCCCCCAACAAACTCAAGCCAAGGAGGTCCACACCAAGACACATAGTAATTACAATGGAAAAAGATAGGGATAAAGAAAGAATTTTAAAGGTTGCAAGAAAAGACAGTTACATATGAAAGAAACACCATAAGGCTATCAGCTGATTTTTCAGCAGAAACGTTGTTGGCCAGAAGGGAGTAGCATGATATATTCAAAGTGCTAAAAGGGAAAAATTTGCAGCCAGGAATACTCTATCCAGCAAGGCTACCATTCAGAATAGGAGAGATAAAGAGTTTCCCAGACAAATAAAAATTAAAAGAATTCATGACCACTAAACCAGCCCTACAAGAAATGTTAAGGGGGATTCTGTGAGTGCAAAATAAAACCCATAAGTAAGAGTAAGAAAAATAGCACAAAAGCCGAAAAATTAAGTGTGTCTGTAAAAATCAGTCAAGAGAAGCACAAGATAAAAGGATATAAAATATGGTACCAAATATCTGAAATGTGGAGAGGAAAAGAATGAAGAATGAGTTCAAAATTAAGGGACCATTAGCGTGATATAGACTGCTATATGCAGAAGATGTTATATATAAACTGAATGGTAACCACAAATCAAAAAACAGTAATAGATATGCAAAAAAAATAAAAAGTAAGGAATCCAAGTATTTTACTAGAGAAAACTAATCATGAGATAAAGAACAAGAGAATAAAGGAATAGAGAGGAACTATAAAAACAACCATAAAAAAGGTAACAAAATGGCAATAATTACTTTGAATGTAGATGTACCAAATACTCCAATCAAAAGACATAGAGTGACAGAATAGACTTAAAAAAAGAGAGAGAGAGACCCATCTATATTCTGCCTACAAGATATTTATTTCATACCTAAAGACACATACAGACTCAAAGTGAAAGGATGGAAAACATTTATCACGTAAGTGGAAATAAAATGAAAGCCAGGGTAGCAATACTTAGAAAAAATATTGAAAAAATAGATTTTAAAATAAAGGCTGTAACAAGGGACAAAAAAGGACACTTTAGAGTCATAAACAGTACAATCCAACAATCATGTCCACTCTCACCACAGTTATTTAACATAGCGCTGGAAGTCCTAGCCACAGCAGTCAGACAAGAGGAATGAATAAAAGGCATCCAAATTGGTAAGGAAGAAGTAAAACTTCCACTATTTGCAGATGACGTGATACTCTATAAAGAAAACCCTAAACACTCCACCAAAAAGCTACTAGAACTGATCAATGAATTTAGTAAGATTGCAGGATACAAAATTAATGTACAGAAATCCATGGCATTTTTATATACAGAAATAAAACAACGGAAAGAGAAATTAAGAAAGCAATCCTATTTAATATGGCACCAAAGATAATCAAATACCTAGGAATAAACTTAGCTAAGGAGGTGAAAGACCTGTACTCTGAAAACTATGAAATATTGATGAAAGAAATTGAACATGACACAAACGAGTGGAAAGATACTCCAATGTCATGAATCAGAAGAATAAATATTGTTAAAATATCTATACTACCTAAAGCAATCAGCACATTCAATGCAATCCCATCAAAATACCAACATTTTTCACAGAACTAGAATAAACAATCCTAAAATTCATATGGAACCATGGAAGACCCCAAATAGCCAAAAAAATCTTGAAAAAGAAAAACAAAGGTGGAGGTGTCACAATTCCAGATTTCAAGTTATACTACAAGGCTTTAGTAATCAAAACAGTATGGTATTGGCATAAAAATAGTCACATAGAACAATGCAATAGAATAGAAAGACCAGAAATATACCCACGTTTATATGGTCAATTAACCTTTGACAAAGGAAGAAAGAATATGCAATGAGAAAAAAGATGGCCTCTTAGACAAATGGTGTTGGGGAAATTGGATGGCTACATACAAAAGAATGAAACTGGACCACTGGCTTACACCATACAGAAAAATAAATTCAAAACAGATTAAGGACCTAAATGTAAGACCTAAAACTAATAATCCTAAAAGAGCATAGGCAGTAATTTCTCCAACATTGGACATAGCAACTTTTTTCTAGATATTTTTCCTGAGTCAAGGGAAACAAAAGCAAAAATAAACTATTGAGACTACATCAAAATAAAATGCTTCTACACAGCAAAGGAAATAATCAACAAAACTAAAAGACATTCTAATGAATGGGAGAAGATATTTGCAAATGACATCTCTCATAAAGGGTTAGTATCCAAAATATATAAAGAACTTATACAACTCAACACCCTAAAAACAAATAATCCAATTAAAAATAGGCAGAGTACACGAACAAACGGTTCTCCAGAGAGGACATACAAATGACCAACAGACACATGAAAAGATGCCCAATGTCACTCATCATCAGGGAAATGCAAATCAAAACTACAATGAGATATCACCTCATACATGTCAGAATGGCTAAAATCAAAAACACAAGAAACAAGTGTTGGTGAGGATGTGGAGAGAAGCCTCATGCATTGTTGGTGGGAGTGCAAGCTTGTGTAGCCACTGTAGAAGAGTATAGGGGTTCCTCAAAAAGTTAAAAATGGAATTACCCTATGATCCAGTAATTGCACTACTGGGTATTTACCCAAAGAATTCAAAAACACTAATTTGAAGGGATACAAGCATCCCTATATTTATTGCTGCATTATTTACAATAGCCAAGATATGGAAACAGCTAAAGTATTCATCCACAGATGAATGGATAAAGAAGATGTGGTATCTGTATATACAATGGAATATTATTCAGCCATAAAAAGAATGAAATCTTGCCATTGGCAAGAACATGGATGGAGCTAGAGAGTATAATGTTAAATGAAATAAGCCAATCAGAGAAAGGTAAATACCATATGATCTTACTTATATATGGAATTTAGGAAACAAAACAAGCAAAGGAAAAGATTTTTTTTTAAAGGAGAGAGAGACAAAATAAGAAATAGATTCTTAACTATAGAGAACTGATGGTTACCAGAGGGGAGGTGGTGTGGGGATGGGTGAAATAGGTGAGGGGGATTAAAGAGCAGTTATCATGATGAACACCAAGTAATATATAGAACTGTTGTATCATTGTACTATACACCTGCAACTAATATAACATGTTATGTGAAACGGCTGGAATTTTTTAAAAAATTAATAAAAAATAATTACACATGGCTATCAGCTACTGTATTGGATAGTGCAGATTACAGAACATTTCTGTCATCACATAGTGTTCAATTGGGCAATACTGGAAGTATTTCTAAATAAAACCTTAAATTTTCTTTTTTTTTTTTTAGAATTTTTTTTTTTAATATATGAAATTTATTGTCAAATTGGTTTCCATACAACACCCAGTGCTCATCCCAAAAGGTGCCCTCCTCAATACCCATCACCCATCCTCCCCTCCCTCCCACCCCCCATCAACCCTCAGTTTGTTCTCAGTTTTTAAGAGTCTCTTATGCTTTGGCTCTCTCCCACTCTAACCTCTTTTTTTTTTCCTTCCCCTCCCCCATGGGTTTCTGTTAAGTTTCTCAGGATCCACATAAGAGTGAACACATATGGTATCTGTCTTTCTCTGTATGGCTTATTTCACTTAGCATCACACTCTCCC
>NC_064810.1:128181109-128233381 GCF_023721935.1 Panthera uncia
AGTCTCTTATGCTTTGGCTCTCTCCCACTCTAACCTCTTTTTTTTTTCCTTCCCCTCCCCCATGGGTTTCTGTTAAGTTTCTCAGGATCCACATAAGAGTGAACACATATGGTATCTGTCTTTCTCTGTATGGCTTATTTCACTTAGCATCACACTCTCCAGTTCCATCCACGTTGCTACAAAAGGCCATATTTCATTCTTTCTCATTACCACGTAGTATTCCATTGTGTATATAACCCACAATTTCTTTATCCATTCGTCAGTTGATGGACATTTAGGCTCTTTTCACAATTTGGCTATTGTTGAGAGTGCTGCTATAAACATTGGGGTACAAGTGCCCCTATGCATCAATACTCCTGTATCCCTTGGGTAAATTCCTAGCAGTGCTATTGCTGGGTCATAGGGTAGGTCTATTTTTAACTTTCTGAGGAACCTCCACACTGCTTTCCAGAGTGGCTGCACCAATTTGCATTCCCACCAACAGTGCAAGAGGGTTCCCGTTTCTCCACATCCTCTCCAGCATCTATAGTCTCCTGATTTGTTCATTTTGGCCACTCTGACTGGCGTGAGGTGATATCTGAGTGTTTCTCTACCTTTCTCAAGGGCTCTAAAACAAGATGCCAAAGTTTCAAATACTAGAGTACTTAAAGTCTAGTATCTGAAACTTTGGCATCTTGTTTTAGAGCCCTTGAGAAAGGTAGAGAAAGTGTTCTAATCATTTAGTTGTGGGGACAAAAGAAAAAGAAAAGGTAGAATGACTTACCAGGAGAATCTGAATTGCTAGGGAGGTAAATTGCCAGGAGGCAAACCTCCTGAGTTCCTTTGAACATTCCTTTTTAACTTGAAAGTGACTGATTCCCTTTTCAAAAATTTTAAGCCATTTTTTAAGGGAAAAATTCAAAAGGATTCCCTGTGATTTAAGTTATGACCATTCTCACAAGCACTTACCTGAGTTTGTTGCTTGAATATTTTAAATGATACATTCATGTCAAAGTTTTTTTTTTTAACTTCTTGGTTCAATTCCATACAAATGATTCAAAGGGTCTTTGAAGACCCCATTGTTGCTCTAAAAAGCCATGAATCCAAAGGCTCACTTGCAAAGCCCACAGTCCCAGAGAAGCTTTGGGATATTAAATCCAGGTATGAGATTTACCTTTGTTCTTTCCCAGGAGAACAACCCCTCATCTTGCCATCTTTACTTTAAGACATCTTAGAGATCTTTTTCCTTCACTCATCTCAAAGATATTTAATCTCCTTCTTAATTTTAAATATTTAAATACTTCTCTTAATCTGGGATCCTTGGAGTAGAACAATGGCTTCAACAGCTTCTGGAAAACACTTGAAAATATGTGAAAATTTTTTCCTTTAGGTGATTGCTGAAGAATTATCTGGCAATGATGACTACGTTGAACTTGCATTCAATGCACGGAAATTGGATGACAAGGTAAAGTGCTGGGTGTTAACCTAACTGAAGAAAGTAATAAGGCTAACATACAAAGTTTAATCAGATTTTCCCCTGAAGCTGTTTTCTCCCTTTCCCACATTATTAAACAGATCAAAGATTTCACAGAGGTCTGCAAAGTAAGACTTCCCCAAATTTTAGAAGCAGTTCATGAGAAGTGGGAGGGACTATAATTAAAAGAAGACAATTTTGTTACACCTAGGCTTCATTTGTTCCCAAATGTCACAGGTCAATGTGCACAGATAAATATGGTTTAAGCCCCATTGTTAGGAAAATTTCATAAGAAAAAAGAAGACGTGAAAGGGAGGAAAAGTGACTTTCATTAAGCACCTATGTTTTCCAGGAACAGGGTTAAGAGCTTTTTTTTTTTAAGTTTATTTATTTATTTTGAGACACAGAGAGAGTGCATGTGAGGGGTGGGGAGGGGCAGAGAGAGGGGGACTGAAAAAATCCCAAGCAGTCTCCATGCTGTCGGCACAGAGACCGACTTGGGGCTCCATCTCACAAACCGAGAGATCATGATCTGAACTGAAATCAAGAGTCAGATGCTTAACCAACTGAGCCACCTACGCACCCCTAGAGCTTTTCATGCATTATCACATTTGATCATTCTTACAGCTCCCATGTAACAGGCATTATTAACTTTTGCTTTGCAGATGAGGAATCAGATTCAAAGATGAAATAACTTAAGGTCATTCCATGTGTTAGTCCAGATAATCCAAGAAACAGACACCAAGACAGGCTTAAATACCCAAGGATTTTATTAGGAAAATGCTTGTGTAGGGAACATAGGGAGGAAGTTTGCAGACCGCAATGCAAGTCTTACCATAACTAAAGGAGAGAGGGAGAGAGGGAGAGAAGAGCAGGTGGCAGTGTCCTAGAATGCCATTCAGTCTAAGGAAGGGTCAGCGAAGCCATCAGGGAGTCCTGGGGCCAATATTGACCAGCAGAAAAGTTTCATGTCTCCCATGCCTGCCTTAATATCCCCTACACATGCAGGCACTGGCTGGGAGCAGCCCATGGGAAGCCTGGCCTTGGTGCAAGTGCAGAGATGTATTTCAGGGCACAGTGGCTGGGGCCCTTGGTCAGTTACATTCCCTGTAGTGGGAGGTCTGTAAAGCAGTTCTCTTGGCCAACATATCCTGCTAGTAAATTGTAAAACTGAGGATTCATTTCCATGTCGGTTACATGGGAGTCTGACTCCCGTCTGTCTTCTCTATTGTATCTCACAATTTTTACCCAATCATAAGCCATGTTAGTCTTGTATATACAGAAAAAGTTCCTTAGTTTCCACCCATCAAAAAGGGTGGGGGGGGGGGTGTCCTTTCCAACCTCACCATATTTTTATGATCTCCCTCCAACCGTATCTTTAAGTCAAAAAAACACATCACATTAATAAATGTATGCACAAAGGATTCCATTTTCCTAGAGCACAACTAGAGAACAGGGGATTTTTAGAGGTGGCACCACTTTTTCAAACACTTGCTTATAGGCATTAGGCTGAAAAAGGTAAACCAATGTCTCAAGCAATTCCTTAAAGTCTTAGGCAGCTTATATCCTGGCGTATCTCATTCACTTTCACCTATGAACAGTACTCAGCCCATTTATACACTCATTAGCTCATTCTTGTATTTGTTCATTCTCCATTCATCATTCATTCACAAATCTTTGCTGCATGCTTGTTATGCATTAGATGGTGGGAAAAGACATTCTTTAAACATTCTCATACCCACAACCTGGAATTCACTGTCTAAGTGAAACATAAATTTAAACAACAAATGGTATAAATAATACTATAGCCATGACGGGATGTGATAGGTAATGTATAATCAGAGTGTCTGGAGAAGGTTAATTCATTCTGCCTAGGGACATCAGAAAAGACTCTATACTTATGAATGGATGATATTTGGATGTCTTTAGTGTCCTGAGTAGATTGTGTGAAACTTTCGAGAACTGCTACTTTCTGCCATTAGCATGAACTGGGTGCTGGAAACTGCAGTGTGCATTGATGTCACTTGGACGTAAGCTTTTAATCTTAAGTTCCTAATGGCTATTATGCTCTTTCCTTTCCCATCATCTCCCCAGGTTTTGGAATAATTCACCAAATTTCTTTGTAGTATCTTTCCTGATGCCATTATAAGCCACTGGGTCAGTGTGTAGCAGTTTTAAGCTGCTCAGTTAATGGCTTATAATGGCTTCTTTCTACTTAATAGTCTCTTAAGCACCTCTAGTCCACTTTCTAACTGACTTATGTTATAGTGCAAGAGGACTTGGGGGTTTGTTAGTGGGCCCATTAGCTCTGAGGTGTTTGAACAGCTTCCCTTCATTTGAATGAGCACTGGCTCACAAAACTGAAAAAATCTCATGTAGCACTTAATTTGGTTCTAGGTGGCCATTCCCACCTTTGTCTGGGTTGATTATCTAAGGCCCTGGTCACCGCTGAGCCTCAGTGCCCCAGTGATGTAGACTCCAGATCCTTCAAATTATGGTGGTATCTAGCCCAGACTCCTTAGTAATCCAAAGAGGAGAAGGCTGAGGCCATTGCTCCTCTTTGGACTGGAAGGTGAATGGTCTTAGGTGGAAAAAGGGGAAAGTTGTAGAATTAAGGAGCTCTAAGATGATACCATGAAGATCACTTCATGCAACCTCTTCAGGAAACCAAGGCTCAGCAAGGTCTGGTGACTTATCCAGATACTACTACTCCGCTGGTTATGTATTGCTGCAAAGCAAACCACCTCAACACCTAGTGACTTAACTCTTCTATTACATGTTATGATTTTGAGGGTCAGAAATTCAGGCATGGTTCAATGGGGCAATTCTTCTGCTTCTTATGATGTTGACAGAAGCCATACAGCAATACTCAGCTAGGGGAGGAGCTTGTCTGGAGAGCTCAGTCTAGCTTTACTCACATGCCTGGCACATGGAATGGCTGAAAGGCTGGGTTCAGCTGGGTTGGTCAGCCAGCATGCCTACATAGTAGTCTTGGGTTAGGCACATTTCCCACATGGTGGCTGGCTCTTCCCAGAGAAAGCATCCCAGGAGAACAGAAAAGCTCAGTGGCATTTTTATGACTTAGCCTTGGAAGTCATGCAGCATCACGTCTGCTGCATTGTGTTAGTTCTATGTAGGTCATAAGGCCTGCCCAGAATCAAAGAGAGGGGAGTTAGACTGCACACTCTGATGGGGGAGTGGCAAAGTTGTACTGTAGAAAAGCATGTGGACAGTGGACATGGTGGTAGCCATCTTTGGAAAATGCAATTTGCCACAGTATTTTTGTGATAGAATCAGAATAAGATAATACAATTATTTCATGTCACAGCAAGAAAAATAGTTCCCAGAGTTTATCAAGGAGAATCTCCTTCTTGCTTTTAGCATTACCTACATAACCTACATGTTAGCAGTTAAACTTAACTATTAATTGAGAAAATGTATCATGACTAAAAGCCACTAAGATAAATAAAGGTCTTAATTTTTTAATTGTGTTAATTAGTATCATGAGAGCAACTAATTTCTACATATACTTGAAAGTTTTCAATATGAATATGTGGGGAAAATATGCTGTATCCAATTCAGACAATGCTTATAGGTCATCTGGATCCCCAGGCCCCTGTAATACTCTGGTAACCTTCTGATACCCAAATGCGTCAGGTAGAAAGCCTCTGATCTAATGTCATTGTCCTCATCTGTAAAAGAGAAGATGTGAAATGACTTACCCAAGGCTACACACACACACACACACACACACACACACACACACACACACAGTCACTGACAGAGAGGGATTCAATCAGGTTGCCTATCTAAAATCCAAATTTTTCTTCAGGACTTAGGGCAAATGAATATAAGTTGAATTGGTCTCTAGATGTGGAGAACTTGGTATTTCAGGGAAATAGAACCAGGGAGGAGGGAGGTGAAGGTATGCTGTAGGCAGCTGTCCTCAAAGTGTGGTTCAAGGTCCAAAGACCGTTTCAGGGGAATGCATGAGGTCAAAACTGTTTTCATAATAATACTAAGGTATTATTTTCATTCTTCACTCTCATTCATTCACATGTGTACAATGGTTTTCTGGAAGTGGCATGATGTCTAATATCACAACAGATTGAATGCAAAAACAGATATGAGAATCCTTCTATTAATAGAAGGATTAATAGAATGCCTATTAATAGAATGCCTTCTATTAAGCCATTAAGTCATTAAACTGATTTGCAAAAATGTAAAATAATGCCACTTTTCTGACTATTTTTTAAATTTAGAAAATGCAGTTGTTTTCCACTAAAATGCTATTTTTGTTATGATGTACTGGGTTTATTTTTATTATTTTTAAAATGATGCAGCAAATGAATATTTTTTAAATTTCAGTTTTAGTTTATAATAGGGTAAATGCCAATAGATATAATCCACATAAACAAAAGCTCCTTGAGGTCCTCAATAATTTTTAAGAATGTAAAGGGGTTTTAAGACCAAAGAGTTTGAGAACTGCTATTGTAGGTATACCAGTGAGCACTAAGTACTTTGCAAATCACAATGACAGAGAAATTCCCCTTTTCTTTTGATAGAAACAGTCACTTAACTTGCATTTCCAGCGAATCAGCAGCCATCTACCTAAGATCGAAATCCAGAGTCCTTGAAATCTGAGAGGTAGTCTTCAATGACAACCACACATAAAATAGATTAGGTTTGCAAGAAATAACTTATTTATCTAACGTTAATGCAATTCACTTAATGGAGAGGTAGGTGTTCTAATTTCTAAAGTACATTTAGTACATTAGCAGCTAGTTGGCAATTAATCTAATAAGTAAGTAGAGATAGGAATGTAATCACTTTAGAACATTCAAGCCAACAAAGAGTATTCTTTCTCTTTTTCCTGAGAAAGTATTCATGTTGGTATGCTGGAACTAATTCTCTCACTACTGATCCCCACATCTGTAGCAGTACTCATTGTAAACTCCATTTTTAGTGTTCCCAAGATGCTAGATTGATGGGTTGCTGAATAAATAAACACATATGTCTCTAAAGCAGAGGTTGGCAAACTTTTTCTATAAAGGACCAGATGGTAAATATTTTAGACTTTGCAGGCCAGATAGTCTCTGCCCCAGCTACTCAGCTCTGCTTCTCAAGCATGGACACAGCCATAGACAATACGTAAATGAATATGTCAGCCTTCCAGTAAAACTTTATTTACAAAAACAAGCTGTGGGCCAGATTTAGGCCACACACCATAGTTTGCCAACCCCTGTTCTAAAGCAACATTAAATCTCTACCTGCTGGGCTGCGATTTTACTATGTTCAAGTATGCTGCCTGAAAACTAACCTAGCCTGAGTTGATGACAGCAAGTTATAATTAATGACTTAAGTGTCAGGTATCTAACCTACATTATCTCCAAAACTCAAAAACATATTCCTAAAGGTGGATGTTATTATTTACATTTTACAGATGAAGCATAATAAGGTTAAATAGTTTGTCCAAAGTCACAGTGATAGAAAGCTATAGAATTTGGGTATGGCCCCAAATCTTTCAGATACTCTTTTCTTATTCCAATATTCCATTTTCAAGATTGCTGTCATAGAAATGTACTGCTTCTTTTTCTATTCCAGACCTCAGCGGATTGCTTATTGCCTTCTTGCCTGACAAAATGTCTTTCATATTGGACCAAAAGGGCAGGGCGATATAGCCTCCAAGTTATTAAAAATTTTACCAGAGCAAAACCTCAGTAAAATGCCTATATCGTTAACCTTGCTTGCACTGAGCTGTCCCAAGGGCCACCTTAATGCTGATGGTCAAGCAAATAAAAAAAAAAAAAAAAAAGCCAAAAATTCCACATTGTGTCATGTAACCATACAATTAATCCCAGAGTTGTTGTTTTTAAGTTACAAATTTCTGAGTGTACATTTACGATATTTTTGAGCTGCTTATGAATTGTTTTATTTCTAGGAATCAGAGGACTCCTTAGTGGTAATCATTCCTGATAGTCATGTAGTCCTTTACAAAGTGTCCTCATACACTGTGTCTGTTATTGATAATAATTGTGGCAGCAACACTTTTTGAGTACTTATTGCCAGGTGCTGGACTCAACATATCACATGGATCAGTGATGCCCACAGTGGTAGGAGGCAAAATGTGACATCCTTTCCATTTACCAACCAGAAAACTGAGCCTTAAGGAAATTAAATATCTTGCCCCAGATCCTGGAGATTGTATATAGTGGAGTCAGGATTTGAAAGCAGTACTCAAGATAGTGTGCCCGTAGTAGATTCTCAATTACATGAAGGCATAGATGGCATCTGATCTTTCCTTCCTTGATTTATACTTTGTCCTGACAACATCTCTGTGCTAACCCTATAAATAGTATTTTATTTTATTTTTAAATGTTTATTTTTGTGAGAGAGAGAGAAAGAGCACGAGCCAGGGAGAGTCAGAGAGAGGGGGACAGAGGATCCGAAACGGACTCTGTGCTGACAACAATAAACCCAATGTAGGGCTGCACTCCTGAGTTTCGAGATCCTGAGTCACACTGAAGTCCAACACTCAACTGACTGAGCCGGCCAAGTGCCCCACCCTAAATAGTGTTTTAAAGGAATGTAAAATAAAATAGAAAAACTGTTGTGATATACTACCAAGAGAAAAAAAGATGTTAAAGTGTATGTAAAGTATGATTACAAATATATTTTTAAAAGAAAGAAAAGAAAATTATGTCTAGATTCTAGAAAAATATTTACCAGAATGTTGATAGTTGTGGAATTATGGATGAGTATTGGCTGCGTTTTTCCTTCTTTCTTTTCTTACTTTCTATTTTTAAATAAAAATAACAAAAGTTTAAAATATCAATGAAAGACAAAAGAAAAATGACTGATAAAATTCCTTCAGTGTGGTCAGCAATTTTTAAGTGCAGTTCACCAGCATGTTCCCTGAGGGAGCAACAATCTATTTAAGGAAACAAAGCCGAAACTCCAAGAGAGGAATCCAAGGGCATCTAGGAACAAGCTAATGTGGCTCACATCCATTATGAAAGGGAGGTAAGAGGGAGGTTCCAATTTTTTAAGATGAGTGTTAAAAATAAGTGGGGAGGGGAGAAATGTGAATGTCTTGAGTAAAAGGGGTAGAGATAGGAATTGACTACCAGTTTGGGAGGGAAAGGGGCCATTTTGGTGGACAGACACAGTTTGCAGGACAGATTTATTGGCAAAAACAGCCATTGTGGGTTCTTAACAAGGTGAAGGTTGTGGTGATTTGGTACCTTCAAAAATAGAATAGGAAGGTATATACCAGACTCCAACTGTTGTGGCTCATGGTGTTTAGTTTCAGGCTGGGGCAGGAAGACCACAGGGGGAAGATAAATAGTCCTATCTCCCATCTTTTCTCTTTCTAAGGTGTCCTACAAGGTTTCTAGTTTCTAGGCTGATATTGTTTATTATAGAGCCTGTCATATTGTTTTCCTGCTCAAGATCTGACATTGGCTCCCAGCTGCTTCCCAAGGCAGATGCAGAGTCTTTGGATGAGCATTTAAGACCCTTCACCTCATGAAGCTGACTTTGTCAGCATTGTCTCAAACTCCTCTCCACATCCTTAGGCTGCAGTGGAATTAAGCTGCTTAGTGTGCCTCTCTGTTCACTCTTTCATACCTTCAATCATCCTGTTCCATCCCTAGAAATAACTTCCTCACAACCACATTTCCCAATGAAAATCCATCAGCTCCCTCTAACCGCCAAACCAGGTGGTACTTTGAAGGGTTGAACCCAAGTTTTATCCTTCCTTGCATATTAACATCAAGCACAGAGACTCTATGATCAGTATATTTCCTGAGAATATTTTGTTGAGCTGAAGACTAGGATGGCTTTAGGCTTCATTCTGTTTTGCTGCAGTCTAGAATTCGGTGGGGGTTGGGGGGTGGGGGGATCACTTGAGGAAATACATAATAAGAGTGTAGTGACTAAGGCTGTTGCTCAGATAGCCTCCTATTCTATACCAGTTGTTCATATCATTCATTCATTTATTTGTGTATTCATTCATACATTCCATAAACACTATGTACCACTAAAGTCTAGACATTGTAAAATATGAGGAAATTGTAGAGATATAAAAGAAAATCAGATATAATTCCTCCTTTCTGAACATTCATAATCTATTGGGGTAGAAACTAAGTGTACAGGAAGGATATGGCTATGTCTGCTTCTAGTAATGAAGTACCTGCTTGTTTTACATTATTCTCCCAATGAAAATGGCTAGAAACACTGGACAAGAACCAAGAGACATCTGTTTGAAGGTCCTAAGGCTGTCAGGTTTTGAGGGGCCAAAAATGGAAAGAAGAGAAATCTGCTGAGGTGATTCACACATTCTATCCAGGTTTTCCACTCAAGGCAGTTCCTCAAGCCTGATTAATAAAACACCATGGGTAGAGATGCTAAGAAGCCTAGCAGAAAATAGATAGTGAGAAATAAGAAAGTAAGCAGAGGTCTTTGTAATCTCGTGGGACTAGAGAAGCAAAACTGAAGTTCAGGGATACTAAGAGAGCTAGGGCCCAAGATTCAGAGATGCTTCAGAGAAACAGTCTGAATGTCTTATTCTCCCAAGACAACCACTAATTAGCAAAGCAGCATAAAGAGAAACTGAACAAAAAGCTAGAGCCAAGAGACTATGGAGATAAACAGAGCCTTGGAGAGTCTCACAAAAATTAGCACTGAGGGCTTGTCAAGGAACACCAGCCCTTATAAACACAAAACCTTTCAGTTGGAGCCCTTTAAGGACTATTTTCAAAGAATAAGTGAATCAAAAATATATTGCACCTATAAAGATTTTTGAAGAAACTTACCTCTAAATAGCTCAACCTTAATTGGAGTCAGGTGACTGCCCCCATTCTAACTGCTTGCCAGACTCTTGCTAAAGACTCATCTACGGGCACCTGGGTGGCTCAGTCGGTTAAGCTTCCGACCTCAGCTCAGGTCACCATCTTGCCGTTCATGAGTTCATGCCCCATGTTGGGCTCTGTACTGACAGCTCAGAGCCTGGAGCCTGCTTCAGATTCTGTGTTTCTCTCTCTCTCTGTCCCTCTCCTGCTCTGTCTCTCTCTCTCTCTCTCTCTGCCTCAAAAATAAATAAAACATTAAAAAAAGACTCATCTGAGTCTTTATAATCTTTATTTACACAGTATCTGCTACACAAGAGGCAGAACCAAGAAACAGATAATAAAAATAGATCCAAAGGTGATCTAAATATCATAATCATCAGACATAGGCTTTAACAATGACTCTAATTAATATGTTTAAGAAAACAGAACGTTGCTTTTCAAAAAACTGGCATTTGAATTGATCTTTGAAGAATACTTCGGATTTCAATTAACCAAGATTGTACTTCTCCAAGGACTTGGAGTCAGATGCAAGTCATTCTAGCCAAGGGTGGATCACAGAGATGAAGAACAAAGCAGGGAAGGGTCAAATCCAGCAGTATTTGATCCAGGGAAGGACCAAATGTGTGTAGGTGGGGAATAACTAATTTTTGTCTATTTCAGGATTTCTTCAGTAAATCTGACCCATTTCTGGAAATTTTTCGTATGAATGATGATGCAACCCAGCAGCTTGTACACCGAACTGAGGTGAGAAGACTTATCTTCAGCTGTGCCATCTCAGCTCCTAAGATAATAAATTGACCTGTTTTGAGAAACCCCTTATGTTTCTTAATGTCTGTAGTTGTGCACTCAGACCTGGAGCCTTCACTGTCCTTAAGAGGACTCTCTGTCTTCTCTAGCTTTTTTAATTCCCAATTTAGATGTTAGAAGACCCTCTCTGACCCAAATTTTCCATTGTTGACCTTCAATACAGTCAGCAACATATTAATAAGAATATGAATATTAGGTAACATTTAATGTGTATGATTAGGTGCCAAGCATTGTACTAAGTGATTTGTATGCATTACTTTATTTACTTCTCATAACAATCCCTTGACATGATTATTATTACCCCCATTTTATAGTTGATTAACTGAACCTTTGGGAAGGCCAGTGACTTTCCAAATCCTCATAGTTAGTGAGGGGTAGAGCAGAGGTTTGAATTGAGTTTGTTTGGCCTGAGCTTCATGATAATTTGAGAAGCGCATCTGCCTCCCCAGCAAAAGTTCATCCACTGGGCTGATGTCAGGCCTATTATGTGAACGGCTGTTCTGTCCCAGCTGCCGCTTGGTCTAGCTGCAGCTCCTTCTCAAGCCCCCTTGTCTTTCTCTCTGGGGCTCCAAACCTTATCTCTTATTAACCCACCACCCAGTGCCACACACCCATTCGACAACCAACCCCAATCTCCACTTTTCATTTTGTTTACAAGCTGGTCCAAGAGAGAGTCTGTGGGGGTGAGAAGTACATTGATAAGGAGGAAGTGGGATGATTGTGATAAATGAAAGAGCTGAGAGAAGACTATTGTGTATATATATTCATATATATATATATATATATATATATAGGACTATTGTGCATGCATATATATGTGTGTGGTGGGATAAAAGAAGAAGGAGCCCTCATGACTTTCATAGGATGATAGTAGGGTTCCATGTTCCCACCACCCCATATTGGAAATCCATTTCCATTTGCCTGAAGTAATAGAGTCTCAAGTAGTGTTTGGGGAACTTTTTGTGTCATATTAAAGGTATACAAGAATTAAATAGTTTGGATGGGCAAAGTCTATGGATACCATCTAGTTCATAGTTGGCATTTAATAACTTGTGCTTAATAAAAAATGAATAAATGAATGAAGCTGAGTATAGATAGTATGTCTACTACATGTTATAATAGTACAATGTAGTTCTCTGGAATTTAACCCCTGGGGAACAGTTTGGGGTACAGTAGTCTCCCTGAATGGCACCTGATTGCCACCACCAAATAGAGTCCTTTTCACAAATACAGATTCCTTTGTTAGGACAAACTTCTTTCAGGAGAAGTAAATAAACTTTAGGGAGAATTAGAAGTGGTGTCCATTTGCCCTTTTGTTCCTGTCATTGAATGGGGGCTTAAATGTGCAGATAGAAAGGAGATGGGAATGTATCATTAGACTTCTCTCACAAGATCTCCCTTTCCTTTGCTCCTGATACCAGTCCTTTTCTCATTATTAGTATTAGTAAATTCTCCTACTCCCAAGAATCTCTAGAACTCCTCCCATACCTAATTGCTGAGGAGCTTCTGGAGTCTCACAAGCAATGCAACTGTTATGTTTTCCAGTGAGTCAAGCAACATAACATTGATTTTTTCCTCTTTCTTATTCAAGAGATATGAAATAAATACTAGGCAATACTGTTCTCTTGGAGGAAGCACACTCATGTACACACAGATTCTAATTTCGTAGGAAATTTCTAGTTGAAACTTTGATCTGCTATGTTTAAAAAACTGTTGGCAATAAAATATCACTTCTTAGTGTTTTTATATAAAGGTGAGAACTTTAAATTAACCCAGATGTTTTTATCTAACTTTTCTTCTCATGACAACTTTGATCATCCCCAGGGTATCAGGGCACAAGACAAAGCCCCACAGGAACATAATTTTTGTACTTTAATGCATTAAAAGAAATTTAATAATGAGTCCATGATACAATCAATAATTCATGGTTATATTAAGGAACCCAGTAGAAGAGGGAATTACTTATAAAATAATTATGTTATTTGGATAGAGAATTCATTTTTTTATAATGCTAAGACTTCTGCTAACTAAAACTTTCACAGGAAGACAAATCGATATGACAAAATTCCATTTGACTTCATTTGTATATACCCTAGAGCAGTGGTTCTCAAATTTCATGCATCAGAATCATTTAGGGGGCTCACCTCCAGAGTTTCTGTCAGTAGGTCTGAGCACAACCTAGAAATCTGAACCTTTAACAAGTTCCCAGGTGATGCTGGTTCTCCTGCTGTTCCAAGGACCACACTTTGGGAACCTCTATCCTAAAGTACACAATATAGCCCTAGGTACAGAGCAGATTCTCATGCATTCTATGTCCATGCAAATTATTTGAACCATAGTGATGGCAGGCTGACTTGACTTGTATGGACTATGGGGCAGGATTAATAAGCTGCTTTCAGAAGGATTTCACTGTATTATAGACTTAGTTTGTGACACTAAAGATCTGAAGATCTTCCATATTATACCTTAATATGAAAGCTGATATAAGTATGCTCTTGGGATTTTTCTTTTAGAAACTTCTCCTCTGACTTGAATCTGCTCTAACCTGAGGTCATGAGTGACCAAAGACTATTCAATTCTTTAGCAGTAGAAATGTCCTGCTATACTCCCTACACCAACCAATAGTCTTTACCTATCTATACTCAATAGAAGAGAATTTATGCCATAGGAATGACACTCCTGTAGAACTTTATCTATGCCTGTAGATCCTTTATCAGAGGCCAAAAGCAGACCTGCCTCCTAAATCCTAGCTCCTTTCAGTGTAGAAGGGTTCATCCCCAGCATCCATATGATGATCATTATTCATGAGACAACAGCCAGGCCAGTGATCACAGGAATTCTGCTCATAACAAGCCACTTAGTGGGCACCCTTACTCCAAGTTTTCATTAAGACACTTATTCCAGACAGTTGTCCTTTTCATAAGCACCACAATACTTCTCAGATGGTTTTTGTATTGAAATGTGAAAATGTCAAGCATTCCCTCCCCAACCCACCACTCCTCTCTTTGTTTTCTCAGGTTGTGATGAATAACTTAAGCCCAGCCTGGAAATCATTCAAAGTATCAGTCAATTCTCTATGCAGTGGAGATCCAGACCGCCGGCTGAAGGTTCGATATCTATGTCTGAGAAATGCAATTGTTTATGTATTTAACTCTCCTCTTTCTCCTTGTGTGAATGTTGGAAAACCCAAAATTTTCTTTACTGCTTACCCAAATCTCTTAGCATCTTGATGAAAGATGAAGGGGATGTTTCTTCTGCAGGAGCCACTGAAGCTCATGAGATAGTCAAAGATAAATCCCAATTGTGTTACGTCAAGAGGGAAAGTCCATGGCTTCTCAGAGACAAACTGTGGCAATAAGTTCATGGCGTGATTGGGAGTTATTAAGAACACAAAAATTACTATATCAATTATCTATTGTTGCATAACAGATTAATCCAAAATGTAGTAACTGAAAACAATAACCATTTATTTAGCTTATGATTCCATGCACTGGCAAGTTGAGTTCCTGTAGGAGGTTCTTCTCTTGATCTTGCTTGGATGCCCTCATGTATTTGCAGGGTGGCTCTCTTCTGGGCCTTGACTGGCTATCATCTGGAATGACTGGGTGTTTGAGCCATTTATCTCTCAACATTCAGAAGGCTAGTTTGGCCTAGTACACACAGCAACCTTAGAGTTCCAAAAGAGCAAGAACAAAAGCTGCAAAGTCTCTTAAGGTCTAGTCACAGAATGCATAGGAGGTCACTTCCTCCACATTCTGTTGGTCCAAGCAAGTCACGTGGCCATCCCAGATTCAGGGATGAGGGTGAGGAAATTGACTCTGCCACTTGGTGAGAGGAACTGCAAAGTATGGTGGCCATTTTTTTCAGTCTACCACAAATGGGTAGACTGGGAATCATGGGAATATACAAGTTGGAAGAAAAGACACATTGTGAGGGTGACCAAAGGAAGACAAGAGGGGCTGAATGCCAGAAGCAGATTCCAGGAGGCATTTTTTATGGTCCAAAAACTGACCCTCCTTCTACCTTGGAAGTCCAGAAGCTCCATGTTATCAATGCCCCCAAGTTGATTCTACCAATTCAGGATAACTAAGTAAAATCAGTAGAAACCAGAGCCTATAAACCTAAGGGCCAATCAATTCATATTGAGTGAGCAACATGTCCCTCAAGCAGAGTCAGCATTCACCTCAGTTTAATCAGGGCATTTTCTCTATGTGGGCCAGCCATAGGGAAGACAACTATTAGACAGCTACTATATTAGCCTGAAAGCCTGGGACGTCTGCCTCCACTATGGGAAGATGGGTTCATTCAGCAGACTAAATGTTCACATTGATCTTTCAGGGCACCTAATTTCCTGGAAACTGTTAGATGGGCATTGCCAATGTTTGTCTTTGTAACTTTACATTTTCCTCATCCATTTTGCCTCACAAAACTTCTTCTGATAGAATTATTTTGATTTGTCAGCGTTGTCAGATTAGAACCCGTTTTCTCTAATGTGACCTTATATATCTTTGCTTAAGACCATTCTGTGTGGACTTGGTGCTTGAACTCTCAGTAGACTACTTACTTCCACATTCTTGAGGAGAAAGTCAGAGTTTCCCTAATATCTTGTGTCCTGTAAGAGCTAAGATACTTTAAGCTTCATTTGGCATTGGAACTGTCTTTTACGTCAAAATCAGGACTCCTGGCTCTTTGGGACTCCATGTGTCAGCTCATATGTGGAATGCCAAGGGCTTTAGCTTCAGGCATAGGGTGATGATTAACGTCTGTATTCTGAGCAGCTCCATCCCATTCCTAGCAAGATAATTGACCCTGTTTAGGATAGAAATCAAATAATATGTCCATTAGCAATAGATCAACTTTGTCATATGGAGTTATTAATTGAATAAAAGGAGAGGGTTGTATGTAATTGAATAAATGCAGAAAAGCAGCACATTATGGCCTTGTGAATGTTTTGCCATCTGTAGAGGAACAAGTAGGAGTAAAGGAGATAGATGATGAGTGACAGATGAGAAAGAAAGAGAAAGAAAGAAATAGGGTGTTGGAGAGGAAACGGTAGGAAGGGAAGAAGGAAAGGATCGGAGCTTCTCAACAGCTGCACAACTGACATTTGGATTTTGTTGTAGGGGCCTGACCTATGCATTCTAGGATGTTTAACAAACAGCATCCCTGGCTACTTGATGTTAGTAATACTCCACTTACAGCCAGTCTTACATCAGTCTTACAGCCAGAAGTCTACTCAGACATTGCTAAATGTTTCCTGGAGAGTAAAATTACTCCTGATTGAGAACCAATGGTTTCAAACTTAACATGCATCAGAATCACCTAGATAACTTGCTAATGTGTGTGTGTGTGTGTGTGTGTGTGTGTGTGTGTGTATATATATATATATATATATATATATATATATACAGAAACTCTGAGTATTTAGTATTACAAAGTATATATCTATATATATACTAAGAGTTTCTGATTCAGGAGGTCTAGGGTGGGCCTGAGAATTTTGCATTCTAACAAGCTCATGGGTAATGCTGCCACTGCTGGATTCAGCCCACACTTTAAGGACCCAGGGGTAGACATTTGTTTCTTCATTATGACTCTCCCATGGCCTAGTGTCTCCACAGCAATTTCCAGCACCCAGTCTCCCCTTTACCACCTCTGTTCTGCCCAGCACTTGTACCTTTCTGCACTGTCCCAGCCTTCTCAGCTTTGCACACACCCTTCTCTCTTCCTGAAAAGCCTTCCTCAGTCTGCTTTTCTTTAAACAGGCTACTTTTCTTCAGGCCTCTTAAATCGCCCTCCACTTTCAAAAAACCTTCCTCTTTAGCTTCTGTGGGATACTTTCTAGCCCTTTCTACTTACCCCATTAAACTACTTCTCAACTTGTTTTGAATATTTCTGTGTACATCTCTGTCTCCTCAGTAGACGACTTGTCTTTTTCAGTTTGCTCCTTCGGGGTAGAACCATGTTTTGTTCACTGTGTATACAGCTGTCTAGCATAGTGCTTGGCACAGAGTAGATACCCAGTAACTTTTTTAAAAATGTTCATTTATTTATTTTGAGAGGTGGGAGGAGAGAGGGAGAGAATCCCAAGCACCCAACATGGTGCTTGATCCCATGAACTGTGAGATCATGACCTGAGCCTAAATCAATAGTCGGATGCTTAACCGATTGAGCCACCAAGGCGTGCCTACCCAGTAACTTATTGGAGAGTGAGTGAATAGAGGTGTGAGGGAAGTACTGAGAGGTTACCAGGGGGTATCCTGGGGCAGGGACTGGAGTGGAGAATTGCCCACAGCAGTATTTGGTATGCTGGAGTTTCCTAGGCCACAAAGCCAATGTTGCACTCACCTGCTCACAATATCCAAATGCAGTTTTCTGAAAGGCAGGATAGACTTCCTGTATTGCCCTTTACTTGTATTCATTATTTTGTCACAAAGGCCACTGTGAAATTTTCATAATGCTGTCCCTAGCCAGCTTTCTCCAAAATAAAATGGCACCATATTGGCAGGCAGCATCTCTGTCCATATGGGTGTCATTCTTCCTATCACCAAAGAACATTAGAAAGTGATTTAAAATTTTTTTAATTTTAAAAACATTCTGTCAGTTTAGATTTTAGCAATCTTAGCAAAATTTTGACACTTAGGTCTTTGTCCCAAATGAGGCTTGGTATCTTTAATTCTCATTTATTCAGGACCCACATGAACACCCAAGTTCAAATAACCAGCTTTTTCTGCTTTACTTTTATTTATTTATTCTGTACTGTTCCTTTGTGTAAAAAATAAAAGCATTCAAAGAAGGCTTTTTCAGAAACTGGTGTTTTAACTTACTATGGAAATATTCAAACATACATAAAAGTAGAGAAATGATGTGATAACTCCCCATGCCCAGTACACAGCTTCAACAATTATTATTGTTGTAAAATTGTGTGTAACCCATTTCTCTCTTCCTCTCCCCACTGGATCATTTTGAAGCAAATCCCAGACCAGGGCCAGCTCATCCATTAAGCCCAGCAAGCACAGTGCCAGGACCCACCAGACTTTCAGGAGTCCATGAAAATGTTTTCATTCTTTTAAAATTAGAAAGGAAAAAAATGAACTTATAAATAAGATTGAATAAAATGTTTTATTTTTTTTCTCACCTCAGAAAGCAATGACATTTTTAGAATCCTAAAAATCTACTATGGTGGAAGGGGACCCATGAAGGCAAAAATGCCTAGGGCCAATGAAGGTCAAGGTATGGCCATGTCCCAAATACCTTATCACATCATCCCAAAATGCTTCAGTATAAGAATAAGAATAAGGAATCATTCTATAAACATAACTACAAAGCCATTATATAATCTAATTATATTATATATCTAAGAATATTAACTAAGCCTCCTTAATACCATCAAATATTTTGCCACCATTCATATATGACTGATGGTCTAATTTATTTAAAAAATGTTTTTGCACTTTTTTTTTTAAAAAGGGGGATCTAAATAAGGTCCAAGCATTGAATTAGACAAAAATACCTCCAAAGTTCTCTTTTAATCTGTTAGTTCCTTCTCCTTTTTTTTCCCTTGCAGTTTACTTATTGAAGAAATCAGGTTGGTTTACCCTGTAGCATTTCTCATGTTCTGTGTTCCCTATAAATGAGGAGTTAGGACTTGATCAGATTTGGGATCTGTTTTCTAGCAAGAATGCTTTATAAGTGATGCGGCTTTCTTAGGGTGTGAATAGTCATTGAGGAACTTTGCCTACATCCATTTAGTTAGGGCTTCCAAAATGGTAATTTTCCACTTCTGTCATTTCTTCTTTATCTGTTGTTTAGTGTCTTCTATAAGGAAAAGCTTTTCCTTCAATAACTATTTGGTTCCCTGAGGTGTGATTCATACAGGAAAGACAGGAAAAATGGTTTATTTTTCCTTTCTTTTTTAACCAATTTTCAGAATAACAAATTAGTTCTCTGGCATCCTCCAGAGGTAACTAGTGAAGTCCCCCAATATTATTAAGAATTTATAGATTTTTTAATATATCTGAGTCTTTCCATTCATTTCAGTTATTACTATTCCTTTGAAATCTTGAATTGCTGCATGTTTAACCAATGAAAATTGCTTTAAGTTAGCTCTTGAGTTCTTTTGACATAAACTTAATACTATGTAGTCATTTCCTAGCTTTCTTGTATAAACTTTAAAATTCATAAATTTTGAAATTGTGTAATTCCCTTTCTCCATCAGATCTATCTCTCTGTGGATGCTGAGTCATATATTAAAGTCTCTTGAAACAATTTCTCTCCATAGCTAAACATCTACCCCATAGAACTCTCATTTTGTTTCATTTTGCTTTCCATTGCTAGGATATTTTTACAAATTTAATTTTCCTTTGTATGAAATGTTTACATGATTCTAAAGTCAAAACTACAAAACAAGTATATTCAGAAAAATTTACCTTCCATTCCTGTCTCTTCCACTTTGTACCCTCTTCCCTTATAGGTAATCATTTTGTAGTATACTTTAATACTTGGCAGTGGTAACTCCTTCCACTTCTCTATTCCTTTCCTTTTTAAGGGTTTTCCTGGATATTTTGCTTGTTTTTTTCTGTCCCTTTAGCTTTAGAAACAACTAGTACTGGGGTGGGGCGGGGAACAACTTGATGGTATTTTTATTGGTTTTGCAAAGGAAATCTCTTTACTATTGAGTCTTCCTGTCCTAGAATATGGTATGTCTTCCCATTTGATCAAATCTCCTTTTGTGTTTACAGGAGTGTTTAATGTTTTTCTCTTAGAGGTCTAGAACATTTATATTTAAATTTATGCCTAGTTTTTGTGTGTTTGTTTGTTTCTTTACCTCTTCTAAATGGAATCTTCCATTATGCCTTCTAACTATCATTTGTCAATGTAAAGGTTATTGAATTTTGTTTGTTTTCTAAAACTGCTATTTTATTAAGTTATATTCTTTTTATAGTAATTTTCTGTTCATTTTTTAGCATTTTCCAAATATATAATTCTATCATCTGAAAATAGAGATTGTTTTACCCATTCTTACTATCCTGATGGTTCTAGTTATTGCTCTTCTTTATTTACATGGACCAATACTCCCAATATAGTGTTAAATAGTAGAGGAGAAATAGAGCATCTTTGTCTTATCCATCACCACAGTGGAAAATTCTGTAGTGTTTTTCCATTCATTCTGACTGAGATTAATTTTTTAAACTGATTATGAAGGTGTCAGAGGCTTAGCGCTTTTCTTAGCCATGTCTACCGAGCCTTAAAGACCTGTACTAGCATTCAGGGAGGATTCTTGTTGGTTTTGGTAACCCTAGAGACAAAAGTTGCTCTACTTCCTGAATAGATTTAGGTTTATGTTTAAGATTAGCTATTTGATGAAATATATATTTAACACTTAATATTAGCTATTTAATGAATTTGTCCATGATTTCTATGGCATGGTAGTGTCCTTATCAAAATCCTAGTTTCATTTACTTCTAACCATGCAGTGAGGTAGCTTCCATTGTCTTCATTTTACAGATGAAGAAACAGAGGCTCAAAAACCCCCATGCATTCAAATGCCAACTTTAATGCTCTTTTTTATTGAATTGTACTGTCTCTATTTTGTTGTATTTCTTAGAAAATAAATCATCTTGATAAAGCATATCGCTTAACTCTGAACCAGCCAGAATATTTTATTTGCCATTATTCTAACATTTAACAGAAACAAGTCTTGTATATATGTAACATATTTCATGAAGTCTGAGACACTATTAATTATGTAAAGCAGCACGAAGGGAAAAAAACGTTCTTAATGAATCCATAATGCCACGCTTTCTTACCAACATGTGTTTATAAGGAAATTTGATGCCTGTTAAACTCCATGAAATGTGGTATCAATCATTTATTTTGATTTGATCAATACATTATTAATATCCAGTACATATTCTTTAGAAGGCATTGCTAGTATTCAGAATAGATTCTACCAGATGGGGGTCTAAGAGAAGAGGGTGAGAAGGCACTATCAGCAGGCATGATCAACACATTGTTAACAACCTAAATGTACCTAGTACTATAGGAAAATGCCATGACAGAAAAGTCTAGGAAAATACCATATAAGAACCTCAAGGCCATTTCCTGTCTCCTTTTCTAATTCTCAAACCATACAGGTAACTTGGACACTCTCCATGCAGAGTTCATCAGGCATTTTCTGAGTATGGTTGCCTCGAAGAGGGAATTAAGGTGATCCTTGTCTCACCCTGTCCCCATGCCTATGCAAGAGAGAGACCCAGGTTATTAGCTGAGGTCATGGTGCAGTGAGCACACCCAAGACAACCAGGCAGAAGGAAGTAGCAGAAGAAAAAGAGAAGCAGATCCCCAAAGTCAAAGCAGAGGTTATAGGACTCAGGAGCCCATGACAGTGTGAGAGGAGGCCCAAAGTCCAAAGCAACCAACAAATGACATCTTCACCCACGATTGATCTCACTCACCTGTCACACCCTACTTCTTCTGTAGCCATGTGTGATTGATTTAGAACAGCCATGTTCATGAACTCTCTTCTGACACCCCCAAATTTGGATTCCTGGCCAGTCAGAAAAGTGCTTTCCTGAATCAGCATTGTAGACCCCATTGGTCCTGGAATCTTCATTTTAACAACTTTCCCAAACAGTGCTGGTGCAAGCCGTTTGCCAAGCACACACTGAGAAATACTGTCTTCCTACTGAGTCTTCAAACCTAGATGACTTGCTGGAACTTCTCTTGGGAGGTCAGTATTTTCACTGAAGAGCTAAATGTATATGTATGTATACATTCTGCTCTTCCCTCTATATGAAATCTGTAGCACTTATCCTTTGGTTACATCTAGCTATTGGTGTCTTCCCTTTCTCAAGTGTGACCAGGCCATCTCGAATTGAAATTGCATTTTCAATACAAATTCATTGTCTTTGCTTTGGACTCTCTGAGCCAGATTGACTGACAAGTGCCAAATGGGTTTGACTCCAAGAGAGTGTTCTTGGAGTTTGCCTTGGACCTTCCCCCTTTATTCCCAATGCTACGTGACTCCTAACTCCTGGATTCCTGAGTGCCTTTTATTTTGCCTCAGATCCTTTGAGTTTAGTTGCCAAACTTGTTTTATTTCTGCTTCATCCTGTTTTTCTGTAACAACCCTTCTGACTCTTAATGCTTGAAACGGAAACACACACACACACACACACACCTCAGTTCTAACCCCAGATCTCAATCCTTGATGGTGGCCCCAGTTCAGCCCCATAATTCCCCCAAACCCATAGATTCAATCATGAGATCTCCCATGGGTTACACTAACATTTTCTGATTCTTGGTGCCAAATTCAGGAAGGTGGAATTAAGGGGTCCCTTGGTAACTATATTTGGTATTGTTGGAAATGCCTGTAATAAAGACATTCTCAGACAGTTGAAAGCAAGTTTACTTTCCTTCTCTATCTACCTTACAACTGAAAGAGGAAAAAAAAGACCTTGAATGGTCCATGGGCGTGTTATGTTCTCTTGAGATCTGTTAAAATTCAAGTACTTCTTTTTATGGCCTTCTGGGCTCAAGGGTTTCTGGGTTTGTGCCTGTCGATACTTCACTCAGCCTAAATGTCCCATGATTATCAGAGGACTGAAGACTCCTCTAGATGTCTCTATATTGGATCAGCCATGGCACAGGAATTCTTGACTCCACTTAAGTAAATGGCACCCCTGACCCAGCAGGCTGCCTCTACTGAGATCTGTAATCAATACTGCAGTATGGGAAAGCAACAGCCATCTTAAACAGTGTGGAATCATATAGGAACAAAGGAGGCTTCTGAATGAGAGAAAAACTACACACTCAGTTTTAATAATTTTTTCACTTTTCATTAATATTTTCCCCTTTTTTACAGATGACGAATTCAAGGTAGCATGTAAGCAAATTGCTTAAGATTACACAGCTAAGTAGTGCAGCTTAATTTAAACCCAGGTCTGTCATGCTCTGTGGTCCTTGCTTTTCACTACTGAAAGTTAGCTAACATTTACTGAACAGGGCATTCACCAGCTACCTAGTACTATGCTGGACACTTTGCTTAAATTATCTCATTCAACCCTATGCTTATCCTAGGTTGAACCATGCTGCAGTAGCAAAGAGCTCCCGTACAGTAAAGTTTATTTCTAGCTCACATAACAATCAAAGGTAAATCTTCCTAATCAATGGTGTCTCTCTCCTTGATTTGAGAGCCCGCATTGCTTCTATCTTGTGGTTCATCCATACCTTACGGCCTCATTGCTATTTGCATTTAGCACGTGGAAGACAGATGTGGAAGGAGCTCTCTAGAAGTTTTAGCTAAAAACAGCACTTGGCATTGCTGCCTATATTCCAACGACTAGAACTTAGTCATATGACCACACTGAACTGCCAAGGAGGCTGCAAAATGTGATCCAGTTGGGGCCTAGAAAGAAAAGAAAAAAAATTTTGGGGGACCACCTAGCTGACTCTTCCACTGGAAGATGTTGTTATTGTCCCCATTTTGCTGATGAGAAAACTGAGGCTTGGAAAGATGAAATAACTTGTTTCAATTCACAGAGCTTCCAAGCAACATAGGCAGGATCAAGTCTGTCTAACTCTGGAACCTACACTCTATAGCTGCATTGTCCAGTAAAAGTTTCTGATAGTGGAAACATTTCATATCTGTGTTTTCCAAAAGAGTAGCTAGTACGCACATACAGCCAGAACAATTCTCTCCCAACCTCTCTTCTCTCTTTCCCTTTAGGCTTTCTTCCTATTTTCAGTACCCCCCCCCACCTTAGTATCCCATCCTCTTTTTTCCAGTGAACACCATCCAAAGAGAAAATTCCACTCTTTTATGTGTCAGGCCTTTGCTGCTAATGTGAGCCCTCTTCTGCCCAGTCTTTAATGGTTCCATAGGGGAAGCAATGGGTTTCCTACACATGGGGTCAACAGTAGGTACTTCAATGCCAAGATAATTTTTCATCAGTGAGAATCAGGTCTGATTTCCTTAATATTTGAGAAGAGGGCACACCTTGCTAAAGCAAGTGTTATGGGTTTTGGATTTTTTTAATCCAGGAAACCATATAATCTGGTCTTAGATTTTTAAAAAAATAATCTTGAGAGATAGTGTTTAATGGATATAGAGTCTCCATAGGAAGATGGAAAGGTTCTGGAGACAGATGGTGGTGATGTTTGCACAACGATGCGAACATTTAAAATTGCTAAAATGGCAGATTTTATGTGACATATCTTTTGCCACAATAAAAAGAAATTTATTACAAAAATAACCCTCTTCCTGTTACCATGACTTTGAACTTCCTCTTGTGAAACAACCACTCGATGTTATTGTACTAGGAGCATTTGACATCTGCCTATACCTGGCATACCTTACCTGTGATGACGCTTGCCTCAGCAATCTGGGATGAGACTGTGATGGCTCCTGAGAACTTCCTCATACCCACATTCCTCCCTCTCAGAAACCCTTCTGAGGGTGAGGGGAGAGCCTTCTTTTCGCCACCATTATAAACAAAGAACATAAAAGAGGCAGCGTAACCCAGCCAAACTATTTTGTTGGGACAGTTGTCCCTGGCCATGCTCTGTCTTTGACTAACTCAGAATATGTTTTTGAAGAAATCACCTTTGGAAAACACTTTGAAATTCTGAAGTAAGAACACCAATTGAACACATATCGGTGCCCTGGTGAGATAGTTTAAGGTGCAAAGGGAGCCCTCTTGCCATCCGAGGTGGACATTTCTCCACTAGTGAGAACTCCCATCTCAGTAAATCACAATTACTGTGATGGGAAGAGGTTTCTTCCCATTATTTAACCCATGCATGTCTGCTTCTGCACTAAAACCTAAGACAGCTAAACAGCTACTGAGAGGATGCTTGAATAAAACTAGGAAGCTGGACAAAGCAGCTGAATGATGCAGAGGAAGGAATGTTCTAAGCAGAGAGTCTGAGAACCTGCTGATGGAGCTTTATGGCACACCTCAAACTGATGGGGTCACTGCTCTGTCCCAATAATGCTGTGTGCTGACATCCCTTTCTGCTGGTTATTCTTGTCTACTGCTTGTATTCATTTGTTCACTTACTTGTTTATTAACACGAGCCACTTCACCTTTCATTGCACTGCTTTGTTAATATTGAAGCTGAAAAACTTGCCTCAAGAGCTCAATTTTTATTTTTGCACTTTTGGAAATGTTGTTTTTAAACCTAGCCTTGTCAATAGGAAGTCTTCCACAAACTGAGCTAATATCCCAAGAGGCCTTTGCCTTGAATCAGTTTCTGTAGGATACTCAGCTACTCTGACACATTTTAAACACTAAACAGAAAATTTTTTTTGAGTATTGCAATCTGAAGACATCCTGGGCATTTCTCTCTGGGAAGTCTTTTCAATAGAATCACCAAACAAAACAGTGAGAGACCTATCTCTTAAGAAGGATGGCTTTTATAAGGAGAGAGTCCTTGAGGCCAAGAGAAGTGACCCATTTTTAGGTGCTTGGCAGAATTCCACATTCCCTCCATCTCAGGGAGGGAGGCATCAACATCTCCTCATGGAGATGTTGCCTGTGGGATCCTAGCTGTCTGCAAAGTGCTTGGATTTCCAGAAAAGTGTTGGGGAAAGCCAGGGTTTTGTCTGTGGGGAGCACATGAAATTGATGTCAGGGAACAACAGGTTTGACTGACCTCATAAAAAATGAATTATTCATTCCCTGGGAGCATATAAATCACCTTTTTTCCTGTGACCTTTGATTCATTGGAGAAAGGATACAGATGCTTTTGTGCCATCCCAATAAGTAGAAGAAAGCTACAATGATCATCTTCCCTGCCTCCACCCTAGAGTTAGAAAGAAACAAGCTGGAGACTTCCTCATGATGCCTGCAGAGGCTGCACAGGCTGGGCTACTCCAGCTAGCGTTCCCTGTCACCCGGTGTGGTCTGCAGCTCCTTTGAACTTATACATGAACTCAGCTTTGTCCATGTGCCCCAACTTGATAAGACCTGGAAAAATGGACTCATAAAACAGGTAGATGGAGGCCAATATATTAAATTATAAAACTTTTAATAAAATTTTAATAAATTAATTTAACAAAACCTATAATCCTTGTGTTCCACACAAGGTTCTCCTTCCTTGAAATCTGAACACTTATGAAGCAGAGTTAGCAATTAGAAAGTTACTTGGCGAGCATGGAAAATAATCAAGGCAAAGGCGTATGCAGAGTCTCGAGAGATTCTACTTTGGTTAGCAGTTTGACACAAAGCCCCTCTAGAGAGTCTGATTAACTTAATAGGATATTTGCTTTTAAAATGCATACAATTCTAGGGCTTTGTGAATTCATTAAAGCTGATTTCTGGATTCCAGACCTCTGAGCCGAGCCATGGTGAGTCTGGTCCAAGTATAATTTTCAAAAAGTTAAAAGCATGACTCTCATCCAACTATCAAATGAACATGTGTCAAAGATTTCATTCACTTCATTCATTAATGAGGAAACCAATAATATGATTAAACTGTTCTCCAGGAGCATTTTGAGGAATCGAGTTTACATAGCGTTTTTGTTTAAACAGGAGTAAGATTTCTAGAGATACAATTGGTTAATGTCCTTCACAACAGTAAGTCATAAACTTCAGGGTTATCTTTGCTATCAGACAGAAATCATTGCACCATATACAAGTTTACCAATGTAACTCCACAGAGTCTGAGCTCTTAGTTCATTGATAATAAATAGGAAAATCAAGCAATGGTATATTCATGTAGGAAAACAAATCATCCTTGGGCAGGCCTGTTAAAGCTTCAGCATGCCATTGAAAGAACTTGCAATCATGCTTTTGGATTTATTTCTAGGTTATGGGTAAATTTTCTTAAGAGGCTCAGATAGCTCCTGAGTTCACATTTCTAGAGCCTGATATATGCTTGAAATCCCTAACTGGCCCCCTCATCCCCCTCTCCACCTTTGAATGGCTGGCCTATTCTTAACCTTCAGGTGTCGGCTCAAAACTCAACCACTCAGAGACACCATCCAGGCTTCATTTTTCATACATGCACTCCTCCAGTTAGTCTCCATCTTACCACTTTATCAGTCCCCCTCATGGCACCTACCATCATCTGTAATCATGTTTATTTGTTTACATGGTTACTGTTGGTCTCCTCTGATGAAATGCAAATACCAAGGTTCGAGGGAAAGGAACTGGCCAAATTTACCTCTGTATCCCCAGCCCCTAAAAGAGTGCTTGCATATAGTTGGTGCTTAATAAATATCTACTTAATGGATGGAAGCATGGGTGGAGGGATACGTATATATGCGTGCCCATATATACATTAACCAGATTCTGTGGAAAACATTCTGCCAGGTTTTTGCTATTTTGTTTGCCCTTTTAAAGGCTCTAAGAAAAGCACTCCTATCATCCACTTATTCTTACCCTCACGTATATTGACACTACTGATTAATTTATTAGCGCCATCACATCACTTTTGACCTGTGATGCTTCCTTTTCAAGGCAAGTCTAAATTCATTATGGCTGTTTTCTTATTGTCAGTGTCTTAGAGAACACCCAAATGCAGCCCATTTATCATTATACCACCCCACACACACAGTTTTTCCATTGAATTTAAACACATCTTTCCCTCTACGAGCCGCAGAGTTGCAAGAAGGGGGTGGGGGGAAAGCAAGGAAGAGTCTGGATGAGGAAGAAACCAGCAGGGAATGACTCTCCTTTAGGAGTGAGGGGCTGGAATGAAAGTCATAGAAAGAAGAAACAGTGTCTTGGCCTCACCTGGCTCTCACAGAAGAGCTTTTGGAGGATAAAGGGGCCTAAATTCCTCTCAGGAAAGGAATGGGAAGGAAAGCAGCCTGGTAGACTTACCAAATATCAGGTCTCTTTCATTTCACTGGTATAATTCATGGTCAGGTACATTACTTCCTTCAAACCATCTCTGAAATAGCAGGGACTGAGTCTCTTATTAGGAAGGATGAATGCTGGCTTACCTTTAAGCCATGAGATATTCAATGGAAAAAATCAGGAGGGGGCGGTGGGGTGGGTAAGACAAGCAGGATTCAATTGAGCCCTGCAGTGGCTGAGAAAAGAAAGGGCCATCATCTATATTCTGATCCTTGGAAACTTTTCTATGATTTGCTTCTCTTTTTTTTCCTTCTTTCCTTTTCCCTGGCAATTAAACATCTACCCAAATATTGTTGTTGACCACCTGCATGCCTGGTTGCACTGTCATTTAAAACATTTTATGACAGCCAACCCCTGAAAGAGTAAAATCACTAAATGGACTTGTCAGGAAGCATTACCTCCAGCTCATCTCCCCTGCAGACCAGCTGGCCCTCTTCAGAAGCTCTCTTACAATTCACTCACCCCTGCCACTCCCAGTAATGAAACCGACCCTTAGAGGCATACAATGTACCAAACTGCAGCAGACCTTATGACAGGTCAACATGTGATGGAGAACAATGTTGTCAAACTTGAGCATGCATCAGAATCTCCTGGGGGACTTGTTAAAACACAGAATTCTGGGCCCCATCCCCAGAGTTTTTGATTCAGTAGGTCTGGGGTGGGGCCCGAGAATACACATTTCTCACAACTTCCTAGGGGATGCTGATGCTGCTGGTCCAGAATTCATGTGGAGAATCACTGATATTGAAGTAGTAGTCAAGAGACCCCCTCACCATCATGTTTCCCTCAATTCATGCATCTCCACCTTAAAACTACTCTATATCTGCATCCACTGTTTTCTTCTTTCCAAAACTAACTTATTCATAGGCTCACTTCACTCTAGATCCTCACAGAACTCAAAGGCTCTTCCACAGCTAGTCATTGATACAAGTATTTTAAAGCTAGAAGGAAGCTTTGAGATCATCTGGTCCCTCGATTGGAGTTCCTCAGCTTCAACACTACTGACATTGGAGCCAGATAATTCTTTGCTATAGTGGGCTGTCCCCTGCATTGTAGAACATTTAGCAGCCTCCCTGGCCTGCACCAATTAGATGTCAGTTACATACCCCCAACCCCAAGTTGTGACAACCAAAAATGCCTCCAGGCATTGCCAAATTTCCCCTTGGGGACAAAACTGCCTGTGGTTGAGAACTACTCTAGTCAAATGTATCTTTAATTGCTCCCTCTCTGTTGGGGTTTGAGAGTGAAAATTTATTGCATCCCTTCCTGAGTTTGGTCCAATTGAGAAATAAAGATGGAACTCAAAGCTTGGAGATTAAACTATCACTTCACTGCTGCTAAAGAAAGGAATGCTTCCTCTGGGAGAGGTTTGGGTTGTGACTAACAATAGCTGCGGAAGCCCACAGTTAAGCTTAGGATGGACAGAAAATAACTGTGTAAATACCAGGTGGCACTGCAGTGGCCTAACTATGGCAGTGGTTCTCAACCTTGGACACATACTGGAATCACCTGGGGAGCTTTAAGAATTATTGATTCCTAGACCCCATTTCAGACCAATTAAATAATTTCTGGGTGTGAGGCCAAAACATCAGCAAAGTTGATAGGCTGCCAAAATGATTCTAATGCTCACTCATGCCAAGAACCGCTGCTCAACTCAATAGACTGAGAAGATTGAGCCCCTTGTTGGATTTTCTTATGTGTACCGAGGAGGCAGCCAACTGATACAAGATCTCCCAGTAAGTTTAAGACTTTTTCAGCCAATGAATCTTCAAAATTCTGCTGACGTGTAAGTTATGTAAACTTACTGTAAAGAATAGAAAATATTTACAGGCTTTAGAGAAGGCTCCCTGGGAGAACATAGCATTTCAGAAGCTTGAAAGTGTGTTAAAAAGGCCCAGAATTATGTGATAATAGATCCTGCGCTGCCACATTTTAATATGTTACGGACGAGGCCCCAGGGCAGGGCAAAGCTACTGAAGTAAACAGAACCTTGTGGGCCATGCTAAGGAGTTTAGATTTTTATCCTGAGAGCAGTGGGAGGCACTGAGAGGTTCTATGCAGTAAGGTAACTTGGTCGTGTTTTGAATTCTTGGAATCAGTACTCTGCCTTTTTTGTGGAATTTGGATTGAATGAGGGCCAAGTGGAAGCAGGAGATCTGATTAGAAGTCATAGGAGAAATCCAAGTAAGAGTTACCTACCAGACAGGGATGACCAGAACTTGGTACCAGAGTGGCTATTGGATAGAGAGAGAAGAAGAGGAATGCCTCAAGAATTCATCCCTAATTCCTGGCTTGGTGAAATGGATGGAAATGGCACCATTCCTTAAGATCATACCATCAAAGGAACAGGAATTTTGGGGTGGGAATGATGAGTTTGGTTTTGTACTTGCTAAGTGAGAGGTATGTCTGGGCCATCCAGTGGTCTGTTGGCCCAGAATTATCTCAATTTTAGCACTGAAAGTTCCACATCTCTGGAAACCATCAGTCTTGGGCAAACCAGGACAGTTGGACAATCTGGCAGTTGCCTCTTTGAGTTAGACTCTCAGAAGAGAAAGCTGGGCTGTGGCATAAATGTCAGAGTTGTCAATAAATAGATGGTGTGTGTGTAGGGGGGTGTGCGTGTGCATGCGCGTGTACATATTTGAACGTGCATACAAGTGCACATGTATATGTGACTAGAAGGAAACATACCACATGATAACTGTTAAAAGTGCACCTTTCTTTTTTTTTTTAATTTTAAAATGTTTATTTTTGAGAGAGACAGAGAGAGAGAGAAAGACAGAGAGGCAGAGAGAGCACAAACGGGGGAGGGGCAGAGAGAGACAGAGAGACAGAGGGAGACACAGAATCTGAAGCAGGCTCCAGGCTCGGAGCTGTCAGCACAGAACCCGATGTGGGACTCGAACACACAAACCATAAGATCATGACCTGAGCCAAAGTTGGACACTTAACCAACTGAGCCACCCAGGTGTCCCAAAAGTGTACATTTCTTAGTGGCTAAATAATGAAGCAATTTTTTTTTAACTTTTAATTCTACTTTTTAAATTGTTCCACCATAAGAATGTGTTACTTTTTGCAACAAGGAAAAAGAAAACACTGGTGTAAAATACACAATTTTTAATATCAACACCAGTTTTCTTTTTAGTATTATTATTAGTGTTTCTATTGCTTTTTAGTTATTTTAAAATTCAGAATTGAAATAATTATTTTTCAAAATCCCAGAGTGTTTTCCTGGTGATAGGCAAGCATATCTTATTTTTGTATAGTAACATTATACAAAGTTAGGAAATAGACTGTGGGTCAATTTGGTTTATATCCCCTTAAATTCCAGTGTCTTCTTAGGCGTAAAGTAACCTGGCAATAGAGCAATTGCTTGGTAATACAAAGTGAAACAAACAGAGAAGTTTATTTTATTGGTTTTCTAAAACAAGTTTATCATATACTACATTTCTGCATTGTCCATTCTACAATTACAGCCTTAAGTACACATTAAGCATGTAAAGCAGTAAGTCATTATTATGCACCAACTGTGAGCCAGGCACTATGCGGGGTACTTTCCCACATTCCATCTACTGTAATCCACACAACAAAATTATGACATTAACAAAGATGGAACCTGAAGCTTAAACTGTTGAATAAGCTCCTAAAAATTCACTGACCTTCTAAGGACAGAACCTGAAGCCCAGGTCTGAAGGTTTTCTAAAGCCCCATGGTCCTTCTATGAGGCCACACTATCTTCCTTAGATATACTATGGTGATTGTTGTGCAAAATCATGATGATCCCTTGGGGGATCAGTTTCAATCATTGTCCCCAAGGCAGAAGAAAAACCAAATGGAATATTTATTTATCCATCATCCTCTGTTATTGAAAGATGAGGGAAGAGGAGAAATGCCAAGGACATTCCTTAATATCACCCATCAGCCAGGAAACAAGAACCTCAAGGATTTTTGTAAGCTTGTTATAAAATCCAGAGAGTTCCATAGTATTTTAAATCTCTTGGGAGTACCCTGTACAGGCAGAAAGGAGATGATATCTTAATAGTTTTTTCTTGCTTTTCTTAATTCAAAATCGGAGATGATAAAATCTCTCTTTTACTTTTCTGCCTACCTCATAGGTACTGTATCTATTTCCAAATACTCCCCAACATTTCCCCATTAGAACTTCATCTAGGAGGTAGACAGGGCAAGAATTGTTATTTCCATTTTATGGATGAAGAAACTAAGACATAGATTAAGTAATTTGCACAGGATATCAAAGAAGAGGAGCTGAGAAATTATTTTCTCCTCTGTATCAATCAGGATTCTGGCAGAGCATTTAATGAAGGACTATCACAGATGTAAAACAAGAGATGGTAAAGTGCCCAGCAACTAACAGTAGCAGGAAGCTTTTACCACCCCAGGTCTAAAAGGAAAAGGAGAGGGAGTTATGTTACTGGAGAGCTAAAGTAGGTCCCCCCCTGCCCCCCACCCCCCACCCCTGCTTCCCCTAGGAGCTGTGGCTATAAAGGAACATAGGTAACTGTGGAAACCTCAGTGTGGCAGGGAAGCAGCAGAGGTAAATACCCTGAGGCTCCCCTCTCCTGCTGGTGTTTCTCCTAAAAGGAAGTCAGCCCTTAACTAAGCTTTCTGTTGGGTTTCTATTAATGCTGTTCACACTCTCCTGAATGCTTTACTTCAGCACTGATACTTTGTATGGCCTGTCTCTCTTTAGTGACAACAGTGGGTTCTGGGTGTAGTTGTTTCTTACACATGAGAAGGAGTCTGTATGAGAACCATCTGCCAGGGCCATAAAGATATTGGACTGGAGAGCTCAAACTGTATCAATGGAGCTTGGAATTCTGGGAGGCAGTCTGATATGGCCTCTCTTTTCATTTTACTGTGATGTGCTAAATTGGAACAGCATGCCAAAAACTGCTGCTTTTTAAAAGCAAAGCAATTTTCCACCTGGGCATTAGCCATCCTATCAGCTGTTGTCCCTGTGTTTCCAGGTTTCAGGCCTTGCAAACCTATCACCAGTCAAACCCAGGAGCATAGAGTAAAGTGGGAAAATTTTTGGTTTCCATACTTGTCTATCTGGTTGTCATTTCCTTCTAGTGAGAAAGGACTTTTACAAAAAATAGAAAAGCATCAGACAACCTGAAATTGGCTTCTGGCTCTTCCACCCACTTACAGGTGATCAGACCTCCTTGGATTTGTCCCAGAGCTTATTACCAATCTGTCTGAGCTTTGCTTTCATCAGTAGTTAAGTGGAAATAATAGTGCTTGCCCTTATTTCATAGGATTGCTTCATTCATTCATTCACCAAATCTTAGATTATTAAGAACAAATCTTAATAATCCACATTAACTAATGTCATCAAGGGGAAAACCTAGATCTTTCAGAACCATCTCAATTTCAATTATTTAAACCATTTATTCCTTAAAAGTGATAACTATTTGCTGAATATCCTTTAAGTAGCAACTTCCTTAACTACAGTAAATATATAATCATTCATTCAGCCATGTATAAATCTCTATTTAAGACCTACTCTCTGTGAAGCACCATGTTAGTTTCTGGAGGTACAAAGATGAATGTGTCCACTGTCAGGACATTCAAAGTGTAATGGGGAAGCCTGATGTCAATGCATAAGCAGAGGGATGTTTTTTAAAGAGCAGAAATACCAAGGAAAGAAAAATCCATAGGGCACCCAATCTGGGGTATGAGAGAAGAAAAGATTAGGTTAGATTTGTATCTCTAATAGTTAATCTGGCTCCATGGACTTGAATGAGTGGGGAAGAAAGCAGTTTAGGTGCTACTATGGTGTCCAAACCAGAGATAATAAGGCCCTGAAGTGCAGTGTCATTGAGGGTAAGAGAACAAAGGAGTTATTTGGAGACCTATTTTGGCAACGCATTTGCATACCTAGATACCAAATGGGAAAGGGGAGAAGAGAAATGGAGGAATCGAGATTCCTCTCCAATATCTAGCTAGTGTAATCTTATTAATTCCTTTCATCAGCCAGCCCTGCAGGGTTGGTATTGTTTTTGTCATTTCGCTCAGAGAGCCTCAAGATCAAGCCTCTCCTAAGCTCAGGGCCAAGATTCAAACCCAAACCAGCCTGACTCCAAAGCCCCTGCTTTTCTACTCCAAAGCAAGCCTCTTCCAGGATCTTCATATTAGTCTGACCACATGCCCCTCTTCTTTGATCCAAAAACCCACTCCCTGAACCATCAGATGGGACAAGGGAAGGAAGGAACATGGCAGGACTGAAGATGGCGGAGGGCAGGCAAAGGGTGGGGCTGACAACCAGATTTCCCTTCCCTCGAGCATCAGCATCCCTTTCCCCCACCCGTCCGCCCCCCACTCTCCTCTACCAGTAGGCGCATGATTCTCAGGGTTCACCAGGTAACCTGATCCTCTCTGTAGGAATTAGCATGGGCAGTTTCTGCAGTGATTGCTGGCAGGCAGATTTGCTGGGATTGTTCATGGCATTTCCAGGTTTGGGAGGTATCTGATGTGCTCCAAAGGGAACAACTTAAGGGATGAGAATCCAGGAACTCCAGTTTGCTGTTTGCTTACCAGGATTCCCAGGCTCCATCCTTCACTCTAACCATCATTTGCAGCACAGAACTTTCTGTCTGGCCAAAGGAGTATCTAGACAGTGGAAGGGAGCTATTTACCCCTCTGAATTTCCTCTGGATTTGCACAACAGTTGTAAGACAGCTGCAGGTAGAGTAGAAAACTCCTCTTCCCCCATCTTTTCTGAGGCTGTGCTCTGACTTCAGCTAGTGGTTCAGATGACAGAATGGTGCCACCTGAAGCTCTGCATCATCAGTGATTTCCAAGGATATTCTCTAGCCACCATGGAGCCCAGAGATTGTATCTAGCTCTCTTCACTGGCTTTCCAGGCCTTTCCTCATCCTGACGTGTTAGCATATCTCCTCCTTTTCAACTTATCTATTTATTGCTGCACCAAATTGCCAAGGAAAATTTCAAAGAATCTAATGGCCTAGATTTGAGATGGTTTCCTAACACTGGATACATTGTGACTGCCCTCAGCAGGACTCACTCTCTGAATTTAGCCCTGTGACATTAGTTGGACCTTGGAGACATAGGAGAGGTTTTATGAGGAAGTTTACCAAGGACAGAATTTGACCTCAGGAGTTTTTCTGTTGTCATAATACGTAGGAGAAAGAATTTTCTTACAATAGGTGGTTTCAGTTAAATCAATAAAATTACCTAAAGCAAATTCTATTTTCCAGTTGATTCCATTTTGTAATAAGAAATATATAGGGAGGGAGCACCTGGGTGGCTTAGGTGGTTAAGCATCGACTCTTAATTAGGGCTCAGGTCATGATCTCATGGTTCGTGAGTTCAAGCCCTGCGTTAGGCTCTGTGTTGACAGTGCAGAGCTTGCTTGGGATTCCCTCTCTCCCTCTCTCTCTGCCCTTCCTCTGCTCGCACTCTCTCCCTTTCAAAATAAATAAATTAATTAATTTTTTAAAAAGAAAAGAAAAAGAAGTATATAGAGAGGGCCACCTTGGTGGCTCAGTTGGATGAGCAGCTGACTCTTGATTTTGGCTCAGGTCATGGTCCCAGAGTCATGAGATTGAGCCCTGTGTCAGGCTTCATGCTGAGCATGAAGCCTGCTTGGGATTTTCTCAGTCTCTCTGTCTCTGTCTCTCTCTCTCCCCCCCTCCTTCCCTCCCTGCCTCCCTCCCTCTCCCTCGATTATACTCTCTCTCTAAATAAAACAAGCAAACAAACAAACAAACAAACAAACATAGGGTGGGGAATTGTATGTTTTGAGAGAAATGTAACCCAAACCTTTCAGTATCCTAGTCTGGTATGCAGTGAAAGGTTTTCTATTATTTTCCTTCTGTTTGTATATAGTTTGTTACCTTTTTTCAGCAAAGTTTGTGTCCTTAGTGAATCACAAAGAGTGAGATTCTGGCAGCTTTCTGTACAAAGTAACCTCTGCATTAGAAATTGGATACTCTGCTGCTGTTGTAAAAAAAGGTTTTTCATGGACAGTTTCTTCAGCTTCCTGAGTCTTTCTCCAAGGTCAAGGTCTGAGTTCTACTCACAATTCTGAAACTCTTCTGTGTGACTTTGGATAAATAACCTTCCTGTACTTAAATTGCTTTATCTACAAAACAAAGATGGTAATGCACGCCTCCACTCACTTCTCAATGACATTTTTTGAGTCAATGAGAAAGTACGGAAAGCAATTTGGGTTGCTCTAAGGGACCTGCTATTTTAGAAATGCCTTCTTAGCAGTCAGGGCCACACAGGGCAGCCAGACATATGCCACCAAGTCTTTGAATGTTGAGACTTCAAAGAAAGAAAAATCAACTATTGCTTACTTTATCAAGACTCTACATTTGAAATTTTGGATCTTGTTAAATTTATATGACAAGGTAAGATACTTCTCTGGACCTCTGACATTAAATAGTCCCTGCCTCATAGCTCTGCAGTAGGAATTAAAGGAGGAAGTGCACACAACACACTCAGCATATAATGAGTCGTCAAGAAGCATGGGCTAAGTTACCTGTATTAGATGTTATGAAATATCATTTATTCAGAAGGTTTATTGGCCAGGAACCCAATGAAATTAAATGTACATGAGGTACTAGCCAGTCCTATAGAGTGCCAGGATTTACAAGAAAAAAATGGCTAAAGCAAAAAAAAAAAAATGTGGACATACTATCATAATTAGTAACCAAGAGGCCTCTAGCATAGGTAACCCTAGCCCTTAATGTTGAAGGCCTGGTCTCATTTCAGGATAGTTGCAAAGTTAGTTTGGACATTGAAGATTGATTGTAGATGGATAGTGGATGGATGGCAAAAACAGAAAAGTAATTTAAGCTATCTTGTGTCCTTTAAGTTTGGAGAACTTCTCCCCAGCACGATTTCAGTCTTTTGGCTTTTTCCTGTTTCCTTTCTGGGCAGTGATGATTTGGTATTTCCAGGATATCTCTTGGCAATTGATTCCTAGTCCCAGTTCATCAGAGGCTTTTTGTTAGGACAACATCACTCGAGGCCTCTTCCTCCTTACCTGAAAACTTTTTTATTGAGATGCAGCTAAATTATCTAAAGCTAGAATAGTTGCTTGCTGTTTCTTTGCTTCTGTCCATTACTGGACAATCATTGAAACTTTATACTGTGCCCACCTTTTCTTCACCTTCCTTGATTATGCACCTCCTATATTCCTGCTAATTTTATCTAGAGTCCATAGCATCCTTGGACCTTTTCATTCTCCTGAGGCCCAGAGGATGGTACGACTTGCTTCGGGCCTCATATATTCAATCAGTGGGCTGAAACAAGAAACAACGTCTTCTAACTTCTCATTCTGGAATCTTTTCATTTCCTCTGTAGATGGCCTCTTCTACCAAAAACAGAAATGTGATTCACATTTCCACATGGACATGGAAAATGGCCCACCCTGTAAAGAGCCATTAGCAAGCACTTAAACTAGTGTTTCTCAAAGTGTGGTCCTCTAACCAGTAGCAATAGCATCACTGAGGAACTTGTTAGGGATGGAAAACCTCAGACTCTACCCAAGACTTACTGAAGCAGAAATTTAGACCCCACATGTGATTCTGATGTATGTTCAAATGTAAGACCCTCCGGTACAGGCTATGCCAAAATCATATACCTTGATTGTATATGGCCATTAAATGACCACTGATGCATGAAAGTGTGTTTGGATTCCACATATAGGTTTGAATTTCAAGTCTGTTCTTTTACCCAGAAGACAAGGTAAACTAATACTTTAGAAGATCCAAGGTTTTGCTGAAATTAACAGAAGTGTTATCAGGGCCCTGTGGGATCACAGACCTACCTGAAAAAAGCAGGATTCAGTTATTTCTCTGGATGGAGCTTATACTTGGTATAGTTCAATTCAACACACATACTAAATCTCTCTCTAGTCTTACACTAGGTTGCTTTACCCATATATTTTACCTTCCTGGTCTCTGAAGACATTTGAGTTTGCTACCCAGCCTAAACCTTATTTCCTTTTTATGCAGGGTATTAGATAGATGTGTCAACTAGCGCTGTCACATAGAACTTTCTGTGATGTTCTATTCTGTGTTCAATAGTATATTCAATATGAGTGCTGTCCAATAGGGTACCCACTAGCCATGTGTAGCTACTGAGCACTTAAAATGTGGTTTGGGGCAATAGAGGAACTGAGTTTTTAATTTTATTTAATTTTAATGAATTTACATCTAAATAGCCACATGTGGGTAGTAGCTAACCTACTGGACAGTGTAAGTCTGGATATGTCAATCTAATATCTCACACAATAATTGATTAAATAGAAAGTGATTATAGGGGCACCTGGGTGGCTCAGTCAGTTAAGCATCTGACGTTGGCTCAGGTCATGATCTCAGGGCTCGTGGGTTTGAGCCCCACATCGGGCTCTGTGCTGACAGCTCAGAGCCTGTAGCTTGCTTCCGATTCTGTGTCTCCCTCTGTCTCTGCCCCTCCCCTGCTCATGCTCTGTCTCTGTCTCTCTCTCTCTCTCTGTCTCTCTGTCTCTCTTTCTCTGTCTCTCTCTCTCAAAAATAAATAAATATTAAAATTTTTTTTAAAAAACAAAGGTGATTGTACATATTACAAAACTACTTAGAAAACTTACAAAGTAATCATCTACAATACCCTTTTTAAAAATTGGTGGGCCACTTCTAGGGCCGGTCCAAAAGTGATTATGTCTAAACCATGTATTAGGACAGTTTGGCAAAGTTAGGAACCTTCTATTCATGATGGGGACTAAATAATCCTAGGACCAGCAGGCTTTCTGGACTTTGCAACTTCAGTTCTTTGATAATCTATTTTAAATGGGGAAATGTTGCAAGATCCAAGTTTGAAATAAATCATAGAATGTGCAACTGATAGTTCTTCATCAGAAATTATACAAAAGTGTTTTAAAAATCTAAATTTGTTTTTGTTCCTGAGTGATGTCACCCAGTAAAAAGCTATCATTTTGGGGGCATCTGGGTGGCTCAGTCAGTTAAGCATCCAATTTCAACCCAGGTCATGATCTCGCAGTTCATGAGTTTGAGCCTCGCATCAGGCTCTGTGCTGATAGCTCAGAGCCTGGAGCCTGCTTCAGATTCTGTGTCTCCCTTTCTTTCTGCTCCTCCCCTGCTTGCATTTTCTCTCTCTCTCTCTCTCTCTCTCTCTCTCTCTCTCTCTCTCTTAAAAATAAACATTAAAAAATTTTAAATAAATTAAAATAAATAAAAAGCTACCATTATCAAGTTTTACAAAAGGTTAGATATCAATAAAAGAATTTGAAGTTTAAAAGTTCATATGTGACTGCATCTGAGTACCATTTGATGTCTTGTCAAGTTGATGTTTCCAGATATATTTTTTTAAATTTTTAGTGTTTATTTATTTTTGAGAGAGAGAGAGAGAGAGAGAGAGAGAGAGAGAGAAAACATGATCGGGGGAGGGGCAGAGAGAAAGGTAGACACAGAATCTGAAGCAGTCTCCAGGCCCTGAGCTGTCAGCGCAGAGACTGATGCGGGGTCAAACTCATAAACTGCGAGATCATGACCTGGGCTGAAGTTGGGCGCTTAACCAACTGAGCCACCCAGGCACCCCTGTTGCCAGATATTTTTTAGTGTTTGGAAATTTCCTGTCCCAAGAGAAATACCACCCACTTCCTTCATTTTCCACTCAGGATGATTTCGGTTTATGAAGTAATGATATAAAACCAAGAAATAGCCTTTCTTAAAACAGCTGGAAATTCTTTATTTTTTTATATGAAATTTATTGTCAAATTGGTTTCCATACAATACCCAATGCTCATCCCAACAGGTGCCCTCCTCAGTACCCATCACACACCCTCCCCTCCCTTTCACCCTCCATTAACCTTCAGATTGTTCTCAGTGTTTAAGAGTCTTTTATGGTTTGGCTCCCTCCCTCTCTAACTTTTTTTTTTCCTTCCCCTCCCCCATGGTCTTCTGTTAAGTTTCTCGGGATCCACATAAGAGTGAAAACATATGGTATCTGTCTTTCTCTGTATGACTTATTTCACTTAGCATCACACTCTCCAGTTCCATCCACGTTGCTACAAAGGGCCATATTTCATTCTTTCTTTTTTTTTTTTTTAATTTTTTTTTTCAACGTTTTTTATTTATTTTTGGGACAGAGAGAGACAGAGCATGAACGGGGGAGGGGCAGAGAGAGAGGGAGACACAGAATCGGAAACAGGCTCCAGGCTCCGAGCCATCAGCCCAGAGCCTGACGCGGGGGCTCGAACTCACGGACCGCGAGATCGTGACCTGGCTGAAGCCGGACGCTTAACCGACTGCGCCACCCAGGCGCCCCCATATTTCATTCTTTCTCATTGCCACGTAGTACTCCATTGTGTATATAAGCCACAACTTCTTTATCCATTCATCAGTTGATGGACATTTAGTTTCTTTCCATAATTTGGCTATTGTTGAGAGTGCTGCTATAAACATTGGGGTACAAGTGCCCCTATGCATCAGCACTCCTGTATCCCTTGGGTAAATTCCTAGCAGTGCTATTGCTGGGTCATAGGGTAGATCTATTTTTAATTTTTTGAGGAACGTCCACACTGTTTTCCAGAGCACCTGCACCAGTTTGCATTCCCACCAACAGTGCAAGAGGGTTCCCGTTTCTCCACATCCTCTCCAGCATCTATAGTCTCCTGATTTGTTCATTTTAGCCACTCTGACTGGCGTGAGGTGGTATCTCAATGTGGTTTTGATTTGAAATTCTTTAAACTTTAGTTTCTCACTTGAATTCAGAAAGAGAATTGATTCAACTTTACCTTCTTATTCTCTAATCTCTCTAATCTATATTTTCTAATAAGGGATCGTCAGGCTCACGAACAATATTGAAGGTCAGAGTAGGTTTATGATAGAAGTAATCATATTTACCCAATCTGAAACATTCACCTCAAGAATGGAGATGAGCAAGTAAGAACTATGACATTATTGAATATTACTAGCCCCCTAACTAGAGACCCAGGTTTAATTGTCCCTAGAATTGCTTTGCTAGCTGAAGTTCAGCCAGATTAGGTTGGGATAATAAGTGAGTTTGATTACTTACTTTCTTCATTGGTTCTGACAGCTTTACCTAGGGAAATGATCCAAAGTGAAGCACTCTTTCTAGTCTGGATTTCCTATGTATAAAGTCTTGGTAAAACATTTGCCAATCTTGGCATTTGTATCTTTTAAACTTATTAAGTCAGTTAATGGATGCTCAGAGTATGCAAAGTTCAGGAGATTATTAAGTGCATTTCCAATACCTGAGGGATAAATAAGCTTGTTGGTAGGGAGGATACATTGTTATACCTCTCAAAAAGCAAGATCAAGAATAGGAGGAATATATTGTTACTAAATTTATCAAGGGTTGTGGTATAACCTCCAACATTAATTGAGGTCCATGTGGCTAACCATAACAATCCCCAAAGATATCTGAGACCTTAAACATGTGCAAATTTTTACCCTCACAGTTATTCTATATATATATCATCAGGGATTTTATATTTACAGATGAAATGTTTAACATAGATTGTTCATGGTAACATGAACAATATAACAGTCTACATAATGGAATCCTCTTTACCCTTTAAAAATAATATAATTTCAGGGCGCCTAGCTGTCTCAGTTGGTTAAGCGTCCAACTTTGGCTCAGGTCATGATCTCACAGTCTGTAAGTTCGAGCCCTGCGTCGGGCTCTGTACTGACAGCTCAGAGCCTGGATCCTGCTTCAGATTCTGTGTTTTCCTCTCTCTCTCTGCCCCTCCCCTGCTCATGCTCTGTCACTTTCTGCCTCAAAAATAAATAAAACATTAAAAAAATTAAAATAAATAAAATAAAATAAAAATAATATAATTTCTAGATAGGGTATTTGGGGTGGTGGGTGGAGGGGGAAGGGTAGAGGTTAAACCAAAATCATTTGCAATTTTTTTTCCTTCCTCCTACTTTCTTTTGGTTTCTTCTCTTTTTTTTTTTTTTTAATTTATTATTTTTTTGGTACATTTAAGTTGAACATTTGGCTTGTCAGGCTTTTAAAATTTTTATTTACTTTTAAGGGGTGCCTGGGTGACTTAGTTGAATATCCGACTTTGGCTCAGGTCATGATCTCACAGCTCGTGAGTTCAAGCCCCACGTCGGGCTCTGTGGTGACAGCTCGGAGCCTGGAGCCTTCTTTGGATTCTGTGTCTCCCTCTCTCTCTGCCCCTAACCCACTCGCATTCTGTCTCTGTCTCTCTCAAAAGTAAATAAACATGAAAAAATTTACTTTTTAATTCAAGTATAATTAACATTCAGTGCTCTATTAGTTTCAAGTATACAATATAATGACTCAACAATTCTATACAGTTTTTAGTCTTTCTTCATTAATAATATAAACATCCAGGGCTTTAACTTTTTATTGAAGGGTCATTTTAACCACAATGTACAAATTCTGATATTTAGTGTCTTCATTGTCATCTAGTTCCAACTTACATTCAATTTCCATTATTATTTCTTTTGTTATGATACTTAGATTAGTGAAGTTTTTTAAATTAGAAATATGTTTAGATGTAGTTGTTTTTTATAATTAATTTTTAACTTAGTAGCAGTTACAGAACATGATCTGTCTTATATTGTCTCTTTGACTTTTTTGAGGTTCACCTTAGGGTCTAGGCTTAGCCGGAAGTCAGTTTTCATAAATATTTCATATGCACTGAGAATAATATGTTCCCCCCACATTAGAATGGATTCCTATGGGAGGGTGGGTTGGTAGTGGGGAGGTGAATGAAATTGCTACAGAGGGGTAAGGGTGGAAACAAAGAGACCAGTTAAGAGGATATTGCAGTAATTTAGGCAGGAAATGATGACACGGATCAGGGAGATAGTAGTGGAAGTGATGAAATAGAATTGGATTATGGATATATTTTTAAAGTAAAACCAACATAATTTCCTAAAGGATTGAATGTGAAGTGTGGGAGAGAAGCCTTGCCCGAGCAACTGGAAGAGAGGGATGTCATTAACTGAGCTGGGGAGGAACACAGGTAGAGCAAGTTGGGGTAGGAGACTCGAATGGGGATATGTGTTAGAAACCCAAATGGAGAGGTGGAGTAGGCAAGGGAAAGGTTTGAACTGAAGGTGTAAGCTTGGGATATAAATTTGGGAATTTGGGGATTTACTGGTGGTTTTTAAAGCCATAAAAATCCATGAGTCACCTAAGGCATTGGTTCTTAACTAGGGGTAACTAGGGTGAGTGCTACTGGCATCTAGTGGGTAGAGCCCAAGGATGCTGCTCAGCATCCTATAATGCACAGACTTGTTCCATCACAGCCAAGAAGTATCTGGTTTAAAATATCAATAGTGCTAAGATTGATAAAAACCTGACCTAGGTCACCAGGATAGCTAGAGAAGAGTACATACTCAAGGACTTAGCTCTGGGGCACTCTTTATTTACTAGGAGTTCAAGGAGACATGGAGAAACAGTCAAAGGAATCTGAGGGTGTATGTCTAGTGACATTGGAAGGAAACCAAGAGAGGATCATGTACTAAAAAGCCAAGTATAGAAAGTCTATGGAGGAAGAGAGAGTGATAGGCTATGTCACATGCTGTAGGTAGGTCAAGAAAGATAGGACTGAAGACTGATCATTGGAATTTGCCTTGTGGGGTCATTGTCAAGGCCCCCATGTTGATAAGAGCAGTTTTAGCAGAATACTGTTGGCAAAAGGTCACTGAGTGGCCTGAGGCAAAGTACTTGGCCTCTCTAAGTTTTAGTTTCCTCACTCATAAGATGAAGATAATAATCTGCTTTATAGAGTTGCATGAGATAACGTGGACCATGTGTGTAAAGCCCCTATCACAGAACTGGCACGGAGTAGGCACTCATATAATGTAAGGTCTCATTTCACGACTCTTTCATTCATTTCCAACTTCTCTCCTCCTGTACTCCTCCCCACAAACACAAACCTACTGCTGCAATTCTTTATCACATTCTAGGTACTATTTAGTATTATAGGAGGCAACTCCTTCATTACAATGCACTTGATGTTGGACAGCATATCTGAATTATCCCTTAGTATGAACTGAAGAAAAAGAAATGTGTTAACAATTTGAGTTTTTTCTGTATTAGATGATAGATTGGACTGGGAGAGAGAGAATAGCAATTTAAAAACATACAGAATTATAAAGTAATTTCTCATGAAGTTAAACATTGTATTATTAAGTTGCATTATGTATTGTCTTTCTACAGTCTTGGAACTGTGAAAACCTAAAACAGTAGCCCCATTTTCTGGGTTTATTATAACTCTGCATATATTCCCTACATAAAACTCTTGTATTCCAAACTCTCAGTTAAAGCCAGAATCCTCAGAGAGCCATGTGAAAGGTTAGAGATCGTTGAAAATCTAGAGAGGTGGAAATTCACTCTTTAAAACCTTTTACTCCAGAATCTCCCACTGATACTGTATTCTTTAGGGACTCAGTTCAATGATTATATATTACTCTACTGATTGCATAGTAACTTTATAAAAATGAATTTAATTTCAAAAGGTCAAAGGTAATCAAATTGTGGGAAAAAGCTGTCTAAAAACATGTCATTCTGCATTCAATTCTAATTTCCACAGAACTGGGGGTCCTGGAAGTTCATCCAAGTAATGAGATTTTGTACTAATTCCTCAGTCACACTCAGTGAGCTCTCAGTCCAAGTGGCTCCTGACTGCTGTAAAAGCTCAGAAATCCAAAGAGGAAATCTCCATGATTTAGAACTTCTGGATGCCCTGACTCAGTCCCAAATGACTTTCAGGCAGTCTGATGCTCACATCTACCAAGTCCTCAAAGAGAGATTTCATTTATCTCCATACCTCTGCATCTCCTATATTTCACCAAGTCTAAGACACACATTTTGTGCAAATTCTTATGTGTCAGAAATCAGATCACATCACATAATCAATGGCATGTTACTATAGCCATTGGTCAATGCTGTCTAAAAGAATACTTCATGATAATGGAAATGTTTTATATCTGTTCTGCCCAATACAGGCACCACAAGCCACATGGCTCTTGTGCTCTTGAAATGTGGCTGGTACAACTAAAGAAGTGATTTTTGCCATTTGATTTAATTTTCATTGTCCTGAATGTAAATACCCATATGTGGCTTGTGGCTACCACACTGGACAGCAGGTATACGTTGAATTCTTCCAGAAAGGATTTGCATTTGTTTCTTCCACTCACTTGAGGAATGACCAGCTTGAGACTCCTTTAAATTAACTTCTCTTCTTCAGGCTTCTTTGGACTACTCTGGTAGTATGATTTCAGACTATATAGACCTGAGTGAATATCAGCTTTGGCTCAAGTTCTCAGAAGAGTTTTTTCTTCCTCAACCAGTGGCAAGATTGAGATATGTAAATGTTCCTGCTGTCCCTTCCTGCATGATGTTTTTTTTTTTCTCTCATTTGCTCTTACTCTCAGGGGTAACCCTATGGAGTCACAGCATTATGCAGAAGTTTCCTATTAAACTCTTCATCTTGGATAAAGAGAAAAACCAAAAATAATTATGCTCCCTTCAATCAGTAATAACTTAGATCCAGTGATATATGGTAATGTAATTGCTGATGGATAATAAAGTTTAATAAATGTTTGTTGAAAAAAAGAATGGAGGGAAGGCCAAATAGGGCCATACAGTTTCCATGTTTGTTTTCAACTAATGGTCCTATGACCCTTTAGAAGTTTTGGGGGAGGCTGTTGGAGGATTGTTAAATGCATGCTAACTTTTGTTTGAATGGAAAAGGAGAGGAACTGGAAAGGAAATCTACATATGAGACCCTGGTAGGGTGCAGGGGGAAAGAAAGTTTTAATAATTAGTGTAGTAGTCAGAGTCCTGGCAGGAAAGAGGTGCCAAGCCATAGATGGATGGAACAGCATCCTTTGGCCTGGCTTTTTGAACTGGGCTAGAGTCTTGTTGCCTAGGTGAGACCAGAAGCTAGACACTGTTTCGTGAGCATCTTTATGAGCTTCTGTGCACAAGTGCAGCTTTGGGGTTCAGGTAACAATGCAGGACATGAGCAGAGGATCCTTGTCTTTACTTCTACAAAACTCAGTCCTAGTCAGGACCCCCACATCTTGCAACTTTGAGGCGACTTTCTTACGTGCAGGTGTCATCCTGGACACCAATGGCAGCTACAATCATGAGGCATCCTTAAGTAGCTAAGGAGAGACTAAGAAAAGTGTGCCCATAGTAATGAAACTGGACATGTTCATTTCTGAGTACAATTGGCGACTCTCTAAGATACTTGAGATATAAAGGTGACTCTGGAAATCTGCAAATGACCATTCATTTCTGCTTGAATACATGGAGCTCAGCTCTAGCAGGATTTTAGTAATAGTATTTGAGAGACATCACTTTAGTTGAAGAGTAGGTGAAAACTGGGATATTCAGATCATCAGAGAGGGGTAAAAATGAAGAAATTGAGTTAGTTCTTCCCAAAACTGAAACTTAAATCACAAAAGAAAATAACTATGAATATCCCTTTTATATACTCCATATAGATTTTATCTAGAAGATGTAAAATCTTTTAATTTCTGGAAAGCCATAAGCCTATTGGATCCAAGACATAAAGCTGGGATTTGTTCAGAGTACATTTTTGGCCTCAGGATTATGGGACACCAAGATGTGTCATCCCCTGTCCTGATTAGAGGAGTATTGGGCATTGTAAAGAGAGAGCCCTGGCCTTGGGTCACAAAGTTTGGGTTTCAGTCAATTCCGGAAAAGCTTCACCATCTTGGCGAATTCACTTAACTTTCCAAGCACAATATCCTTGCCTGAAAATGAGATATGATAGACTCTCTGACCTCAGAGAGTTTTTGTATCATCAAATGAGAGAATAGGAACCTAGTAAAGTGCTATATGATTGTAGGGGTGAAAGAACCGATAGGGCCAATCTGAGGTGAAACATTATCCCCTTGAAGAAAGAAGAAAGCACAAACGATGTTCACCTTCTAAAAAAAATTATCCCAAATTAAGATCTGTAGTTTCCAGTCCATATCTTTCAACTTAATTGAATCTACTTGGATTTGGGGTTGAATTGAACATACAGTAAGTTCTGTCAGTGATAAGAGATAATGGAGAGAATATGAAAAGTTAGAAGGCTTTCTAAAAAATACACCCATTTGTTATTCCAATTTTGTTTCCTTACTCTGCTATTATATTTAAATTCAGAAAGAGGCCAAAACAAACACTAGAGGAAGGGTGGGGGAGTCTACTGTGTATGGTAAGAAAAGAACTTTTCTTTTCCTATGTAAGCGCAAGTTACTTCTCTCCAAGGTGTAACCCTGGAAATCTCTAGGGGAAGCAACAATTCCTAGAAATTTGGGCCCAGGTCTCAATAGCAGCTAGGATAGTAGGTATCCCATGGTTAAAGTGAGAAAACTATGTTCCAAGGGCCGATGTAGCAATGGGACATGTACATGGGGCAGAGAGGCTCAGAAAACTTGATAAATAAGATGGGAAATCATGGCCAAAATGATGTCTCAAGTCAAAATTAGAAAATATCAGATGGATTCATGATAACACAAAAGACAACAAACTGACATGAAAAATTCAGAAAGAGTTTAGAACAAGAGCAGGCACCAAAATTAAAGAAGATGGTGAGAAAGAAGCAGGCCTGCCAGAGCTAAAGGGAAGGACAAGGTGGTGAACAAATGTTATTGCAAATACAAAGAAAAGGAGCTATACCCTCTTTATCTTTTATCCGCAGAACCTAAGGCTGTGCCTAATACAAAGTAGGAGCCCATTAACTTTTGAATGAATGCATAAACCCTTCAGACAGATTTAGGATATTGGTAACTGGCCTTTCTAATTCAGCCAACTGATAGCCTAAACCAGTACTTCTCAAACTTTAATATGCACATAAATCACCAGAGGATCTTGTTTAAATGTAGGTTTTGGTTCAGTAGGTCTGGGGTGGAGGCTGTGCATTTCTAACACACCTGTGGTCACAGTGATTGCTGATCCACAGATATACTGATCCACCCCACAGTTTGAGCAACTAGGACCCCAGACTCAGTAGCCTGTAACAGCTTTTTGTTAAGGCAGAAATCAATTCCAAGAGGGAAGACTTCAAGTGGAAATAAGGAAAGCATCTATCAGGAGTAAGGAAGTGAAGTTTGGGCAAGAATGCCAGTTCTTAAGAGGAGTGATTTGGGGAACTTTCCTTGGACAGTGGCTGCTGACAGTCCCATGGCCAGCAGGAGGGGAACATTGTGACCTACAATTTTACATGCAGATTGGGGAGTGATAGATAGCCAAATATTTAAAATGGTTTTCCCATGGGATCCATCATAGCTTTTCATAATCTGAACAAAAATCATTACCCATTGATGGACTTCATTTTAGCACACTCCATCTGTCTTGTTGCATAAAAATAAAAGTTCAAGTTTAATTTTTTTATTTTGACACTACAGTAGAATTTAGTGATATAGAAAGCTGATATAAAAATAGAATTGATGGTGTCGCAAAAAGATAGAAATGGGACCTCTGTAGACAGAATTATCATATTAACTCTATAGTCTCCCATTAACTACTCAGTTCTTCCTCTGTCCTTGTACCTATTGTCCTCTGTGACCTGTAGCATGTGGACTGGATTCAAAGCATACTTGGGGATTCGAGAATACTTCTATGTCTTCTAGATATCCCTAGGTATAGTCACCAAGTAACAGGTGAAGATAGTTTGCAGAATCAACCCCAAGTTGACTGTGATGAGATTGTGGCCTAGGACCAGCATCTTCAGCACCACAGACAGAGGCAAATCCCTGTGGAGGTGTTTCTCTGACTTTAGTATGGTCTTTGCAGATAATTTCCCCCTCTCCACTGTGTACAAGACAGTCATTTCTAACCTGCCCTATCAAATATCCACCTTTCCTGCTAATTATGCTCCCCTTTACTTATGTTATAGGATTGTTTCCTAATGCATGTATACAGGACACCATACTCCTTTTCCCATAGGCAGGTGCTGCCATATATATTCCTGGAATTAGGCACACATATATCAAACAAGTTTTTCAAGATGCATCTATCATATCATGTCTATAGGAGTAGGAGGTGGCCTTCAATATTTTTAAATGAAACACACTTTAGAACAAGAATCCATGCAAACTTAAGGTCATGTATGGTGATGAGATACTCTATTGACAAGATGAGCAAAATCAAGTTGCCACTTTCCCCTATAATAGTATAGCAAGTGAAACCCCCTTCGTAGCAGAGGTGTCCCTGACACCAAAATTTAGAGTAAGGAAGTAAAAATACAAGAGGTTCCTGACAGTGGTGAAAGCAGATAGTAGATAGCAACCAGACCTAGAGCTGATGCCTACAAATAAGAAACTTTCTCTAAGGTACAAAGAGTCATAAGACATGGGTCTTAGATTAGGAAGCCAGGAAAGAACACATTGGAATGTGATACCCAGACACATGCCATTTAATGGCCGGATTTCTAGCAAACATTTACCCTAATTTCCTCAGAATGAGATTGACAGACTGTAAGGGTCAATGGGGACATTCTCTAAAGCTGGCTGTGAGAGCTGCAGTTTCTAAGGGATAATGGCCTAGAGAATACATGAGGTGATAACATCAGAAGTGAGAACAAATGACCATTGCAAAGGCAGTGAGATGGGACACTGTCACTGTCAATTCCAAGAACAAGAAACCCCATGGATCTCAGAGGCATATGTGGGAATTAAGGCTTATCTGCCAATTGATAGTTCTAAGCCAGGATCAACACCATAGACTTTGAACTTGGGTCTTAACTTGACCCCTATGATGGCTTTTCATAAGGAACCCACTTGACCACAAGATCTTTCCTGCTCAACAAGGAGATAACACAAACGTAATGGCTTAACACATCACAGATTTATTATATTACAGTTCTAGAGGTCAGAAATCCAAAAAATGAATCTCTCTAGTCTAAAATAAAATATAAGCAGGGCTACATTCCTTCTGGAGTTTCTAGGAGAGAATCAATTTCCTTGCCTTTTCCAGCTTCTAGAGGCTGCCTGCATTCCTTAGCTCATGACCCCCTTTCCAGCAATCACATCATTCTGACCTCTGTTTCCCTCATCATATCCCCTTCTTTGACCTCTTCCTCCCTCTTCTAAAGACGCTTGTGATTACAACAGGCCCACCTGTATAATCCAGGCTAATCTTCCTACCTCAAGATCTAATCATATCTGCAAAGTCCCTATCACCATGTAAAGTAACATATTCACAAGTTATAGGAATTAGGATGTGGACATCTTTGAAGAGCAATTATTCTCTACCACAGGTGGTATCTTCACTAAAGGCAAAAAAAAAAAATAGTCTTTATGTGGTCTGGAGGTAGCAGGCAACTTGGGACCCAAGGGATCAGGGGAAAATGGCTCATTGTGCTAAAAAGAAAGGGATTTACACTAGCACAGTGTTGTCAATTTAAAACTTTTACAAAACTTTGACATTTCTTGCTCTAAGAAACTCTTTAAATCATTTCATTGTAATATAACATCATCATTATTGTTTAAATCAACCAATTACAGTGATTTTTGTGTTGAGAAAACAGGGACATGATAGTTGGCTGCTCTCCCAGAAACCCTTTAACATTTCTTTTTCACCAATGAGTATTATGAAATCACATCCAACACATTATGCAACCAGAGCAGTACACCTGCATGCAACTACACTCTGGCTGGATCTCTTTTGAGGTGCTCACACCCAAGGGAACATAGTAGAATGGCCATTTGCTGCTTTTACCCTACTTAGAGAAGAATTTTGTTGTGAGGCAGAAGTTTACAACCCACAGAACATTGGAAAGAAATGCTGATGAGGGATTGAAGACTTTCCTGTAATGAGTCAAGTCCCATCAATTCTATCTCCTAATCTCTTTACATTGCCCCCCCTTCCTCTTCAACCTCATGCTACTTGCCAAAGCAGCACGATACATTGCAGGGTTTCCCCAAAATGACCTGGTCCTAACAACCACCTAAGATGCATATCAAACATGCAGATTCCCTGGCACCTCACTTGGAAATTCTGATTTTAAGTCTTGGCAGGGCCCTTGGAATCTACATGTATAATAACCACTCCCCCCCCCCCCCCCCCCCCCCCCCCTGTGAATCTTGTTCTCAGGCAAAGATGGGCAAGACTGACATGATGAAACAAGCTGGGCTTAGAAGTCAGGCATACCTTTGTTTGAGTATTTTTCAAGCTGGTGAATTTGGATAAGTTACTTAGCTTCTCTGAACCTCTGCAATGAAGAGCGCATAGGTTGTTTGGGGAATTAAATGAGATTGTGTGTGCATTTCACTGTATACAGAGCCCCAGAGTTCAATAATTGTGAGTTGTCTCCTTGCCCTTCATGCCTCTCCCCACAGTACCTGCTTTATTGTGGTTTTCACAGCTGGGAGATGTTGACTGACTGCAGATGTCATAGAATGACAATCAGCAACACTTGGTTAATCTCTCTGCCAGCACCTCCCCTACCCACCCAGTCACTAACTTCATTGTGTAATTACATGGGCTTTCAGAGCTCTCCCAGCCACATGGCTTCCTCTCATTCATGAGGAAATGTCCACAAAGGTTCCCCTTTCTTCACTCACCTGCGCAAAGAATGCTAATCTTCCCCACAGCTGTGTCAACCACAGTCCTAGGAAGTGCCTCCAGGAAGAGCTTGACTTTTATTATACAAGAAAAAGAAGCATGACAGATTTACTTCCCAGCAGGCTGAGGTTATGACTGGATCCTAGTCAGGGGGCCCTGCTGGCCAGAGTTTCATCACCACTTGCAAGGAAGGAAGGAGGAGTCTTGAAAACATGGTAGGCAGAAATCAGTGGCTCCATAAGTGTTCAGTAGATTTTCCCTCTCTTATCACATGAAAGTGAATGTGCCTTTCTTCCCTTTTCTTTCCTTCTTTCTCTCCTCTTCCTTCCCTTCCTTTCTCCCTCACATCCTTCCTTCCTTCCAAAATACCTTCCCTGACTCCACATTCTGACTTAGAACCTTTTTTGTGTTTCTGCAACATTCTGTCTTCATCTTTATCATAGCAAGTGTTCAACTCTACCATAACTGTTGGTGTGTTTGCCTGTCTTTCCTCTTTACCACTCCTCTGTCCAGCACCTCAACTCCCTACACACACTAAATTATAAGCTTCTGGGAAAACAGATACCATGCCTTGTTATCTTTGTATCTTTAACCTTTAACAGTGTCTGATACATAGTAGTTGCACAGAGAATGAATGAATGAATGAATGAATGGCTTTGGTGGTGGTAGGTTAATGTTGTCTCACAGAAGCCTTTGAAGA
>NC_064810.1:128233391-128422340 GCF_023721935.1 Panthera uncia
TGGGCCTTTGCTATAGTCCAGGGAATGTGGCATCGGGATGAAGGTGATGCCTTCCTTTGTGGTGAGGGCTCATTTCCCTGACTCTCATTCTTCCTTTTTTTTCTGTATTGTCTGTTTCTTAATTCCTTGCATTTTTATGTGCCTTCAATTCTGATTAATTCAAAACTGTGAAGATTTTAGCTTACTAATCCTTCAGTTGGGAGTGATCAGGAGGGACAGGGTAGAAATACTATCCCAGTTCTGCACATATAAAACCTGAGCCCAGGGATATAAAATGAAGATTGGAGAGTGAGCGTCAGCTATGTGCCAAATCTATCTCTAGAGGATTTCCATAGTTTATGTTGGTTAGAATATTTTTACTAAAAGGAATTTTGGTGACCTTGAGTTTGGGTGAGTTGTGTAAGAACTCACCTTTAAAAAGGAAGATTAAAAAAAAAAAAAAGGATTTTTCTATTGTCCCAGGATTCCAGGAACTGTCAGTGCTCACAGAGCTTATTAAGTAGCTCAATACTCAATAAATTATGCAGAATTCAGAGCAGCACTAGTGACTGGGTCATCTGGTCAACCTCTTAAGCAGCAAGGATTCACAAATATTTCTTATGCTCTACCAACTCAGCTATCCTGTGTCTTCGACTACCAGTCCCCAAACCAACTGCTTCTTTCTTTTTCTCTATCTGAAGTTCTAATTTATCCAGTTATTCCAGTAAATCCCAAACCAGGTCATCTCATATAGTTCTGGCCAACCTACGGATTGGCTGTGCTTAGACAAGGTACCCACTTCAGGGGAGGATGGGCATGAGGTGTCATTATGGAAACTTGTATGAAGAGAAATCCTCAGAAGAGGAATGTGGAAGTAGGAAGTAGATGTTCTGAAGCCTAGCCTCTTCAGTAAAGGGTTAAAAGTCAGTGCCATGGGGTGCCTGGGTGGCTCAGTTGGTTAAGCCGCCAACTTCGGCTCAGGTCATGATCTTGCAGTCCATGAGTTTGAGCCCCGCGTTGTGCTCTGTGCTGACAGCTCAGAGCCTGGAGCCTGTTTCAGATTCTGTGTCTCCCTCTCTCTGACCCTCCCCCGTTCATGCTCTGTCTCTCTCTGTCTCAAAAATAAATAAACGTTAAAAAAAAATTTTTTTAAAGAAGTCACTGCCATAACAGAGGCTAAGATGCCTGTATAAGCCAAATTTTCTTTCCTATAAGTAACTATGATTTATAAAAATCAACTCCAACTTAAAAAACACAGATGTTTTAAGAATTCCTTTTTGCACCATTTCATTATTTTAAAATTTATCCTACACTACTCTCTTCTTTGAATAAAGATCATTCAATTAGTGAGCTTCCTAATGTGCTAAAATACAATTTAATTTAGCATAATTTAGTGGTCATGTAACTTCTAAGGATCATTTGTTGAACAAAGTGAAGCATACATGTTCAAGGTTGTGTTGGTTTAACTATAAGTATTGCCATGGTGTTTCTTTCCTGTGATTATCTATTGTAGAACTGAGTGCATTAGTTATATTCCAGGTGACCTAGGTTTTTGTGGTGAGCTGGAGACCTCAACTATTCACAACTTAGTTGCAGGAAAATAATGTTATGAGTTCTAAAGATCCAATTAATTGTAGGAACTTCCAGAATATAATCATTTCGAAATTGGAAATTAATGCAGTTTTAATCCAGAAATCTTATATCAAGTATCTTTGAAACAGCTACCTTCAGCAAAGATTTTTAAAATCTCTGCTCATCACAGCCAACTTATGACATTTTGATTCTCTCCATGTCTTGCGAAGTGGTATAAATATGAGGGAAAGGGAACTGTATATTTATCTAAGGCAGTGTTTCTCAAACTTTGGCCACAGAACTAGCGTATTGGCATCACCAGAGAACTTGTTAGAGGTACAAGTCCTGGGGTGCCTGAGTGGCTCAGTCAGTTGAGCATCTGACTCCCGCTCAGGTCATGATCTCACAGTTGGTGGCTTTGAGCCCTGCGTTGGGCTCTGTGCTGATAGCTCAGAGCCTGGAGCCTGCTTTGGGTCAAAAAGACTCTGTGTCTCCTTCTCTCTGCCCCTCCCCTACTCACACTCTGTCTCTCAAAAATGAATAAATGTTTTAAAAAATTTTTTAAAAAGTACAAGTTCTGAGGTCTTACCCCAAATCCACTGAATCAGAAACTTGGCAGATGGGGCCCAGAAATCTGTGTTTTAACAAGCCTTCTGGGAGATTCTTGTGCATACTAAAGTTTGAGAATACTGATCTAAGACTTTTGTGAGTTTCAGAAACCCCAGGAAGTCTCCATTTCCCATGAGAAGAATGCAGTATCCCAGTAACTTGATTGGGAACAAGAGGTTGTACTATATTCCTAGATGTTTCTGAGTGGGGATTAAATCTGGGAGGAAGCCCAGTGTAAGGATGAAGCACATACCTGGATCTATTTCACTATTCTCTGTTCTTCCCTTCTGCTTCTGTAGGACTGCTGCCCACTGTTTCTAAGCTCCTTCAACTTCTTATGTAGAATTTCCTCCTACTTCCTCTCTGTCAACCCAAACTCTATTATTTCCTTCCAGTTTTGCTTCAAAAATGACTTCCTTCAGGACCCTTTCCATATTCCCTCTCAGTTGCATTCATCAAGCATTTATTTACCACTTTTTTTCCTGCCACAAGTTACAAAGACAAGTAAGATTCCATCCCTGTTTTCATGTCCAGTGAAAGCACACAACAGATCAATTCCTCCTTTGCTTTTACTCTAACCTTCCTCTATAGTTTCTGGTAAGTTTTCACCAACTTCACTTCGGTTTTAGGTTACTTTCAGTATATGTTTATCTTCCCTACTAGATGGCAAGCTCCTTGAGGGATGTTTTAAACTCACATTATATATGGCATGTTTCCTGGAAGCCTACTAAGCACATATTGGGGGCATGCTGTTGGGTTGGAAAAATAAGATTATGACTGAAATAATAGTATAGTCACGTACAAAATGGAATCTGTACCTTCACATAAGTTTCTCCGTATTTTCTTCCTCTGCCCTTTGATCCATCCTTACCCACTGTCCTAGGAAATAAAACCAATAGAATCCTAATAACAACTCATTTGAATAAAAGTAGGTTCCTGTTTCTCCATGCTGGGCTGGAAAGAAATCCAAATAAGTGTTGGGCCAACTACCAGGCCAAATGCCAATCCACAGAACTCTTCATTAAGTTTAAAAATAAATCTTAAATATTGTGCTTTATCTTCCCCTTACTTTTGGTTGGGATGATGTTTGGGCTTTGAAGAAAAATTTCATAGAATCCTGATTCAGGGCCAAAAGGACCAATCGGATGCCTTTAATTAGTGAAATTACAAAGAACCTGCCAAATGAATCATTTGTACATAACCCAAGAGACACAGGGGAGGGCAGTGGTCTGTTTAGCAGTGATTATATATCCAAATCTTTCAACTGAACTAGATTACATGCCAAGTTGAATTCTCCAAGAGCAGCTGTCTATTGCTTGCAAATTCTCTTTGACTCACATGTCAAATCAATACTTAGGTCTATAAAGCACATACCTACTTGCCAACATTATGGTTTGCAAATATGAATAATAATATATTACAAGGTCCATGTTTGCCAATTTGTTCACCCCTTCATAGATCAAAGCTCCAGAGAGCATCTTAAAAGCTAAGCTTCTAAGTAAGGACAGAATGAGAAGAAGGCAAGGTTCCTATGGCTCTATTAGAAACTCATGCTGGGGAAATTATCATCAACATCATCATTATATCCATGGGATATTGGGCTCTTCAGTCATCTGGAGACTTTGATATTTGCTATCTGATCATGTGCCTTTAGTGACATATAAAACTAGAAGGACATGCCATGGAAAACACATGACTTTGTGAAAAGAATAGGTCAGAGGAAGAGAATGGAATGATAATTTCTGTGAATGAAGTAAGTTCTTGCTACCTCATTGTGAGTTCTTGATAGTCTTGTCAAGGTGACAAAAAATGAAAGTTATCTTTTGTAATAAAACAGCACTCAGGATCACTAAGGCTGTCAGTAGGAGGAAGACTCTCAGAGTAAGGAAAAGTAGCTGAATTAAAAGACCTACACTTCCTACAAATATTCACTAATTAGCAGTCTCAGATGTACTCTGACCTCAAGGTAACCTAGCTTTCCATTTAACTCTGTTTCTACCATGGACACACAGTTCTTCTCTAGCTACTCTATGGCCCAGCTATGGTAAGGCCAGACCATTCAAATGAAATGTCACTGAAAGAGAAGTGAGAACATAGAGAAAATAAACCCAAGGAGTAGTATTACATGAAAATTATCTGGTTTAAAGACATGACTCATTCTCAGGGCTCACAGTACTGTTCCATCGGATAAGGTGATGATCTTTAGGTAGTTCTTTACTTCCTAGAACTCATCCCACCATCAGTGTGTACAAGATATATGTGCACCCTGATGCATTAGGCTTGAAAACAACACTAGGAAATAGGATTCAGTCTTATATTCCAACTCTGACCAATAGACAATGGCCAACTGGGATGCTGGATTGATGAGGAGTCTAGGGTTTTATTCTGTCTCAATGAGGAAAGTATAATGACTTATTGGTGACATCTGCAATGGATGAGGATAAAAGGATGGGCAGGGAATAGTGGGAAGGATAAATGATAATGCCTATGCTGGGTGTTTACCACCCTTTTCCAGATCTAAGAGGGTGATTGCAAGAGACAGGTACAAAATCCTCTCTTTCACTCTTCAAAGGACCTGACATTTCTTCCATGGCTGATACTTCCTATTTCAGAGAATACCTCACCTAACCACGAGGTCCAATTAGCCTCAATATTAGCCTCAAATTTCATACAGAAGAAACTCACACTAATGGGGGAGTTATATCTTTCCATTAGCCATTTTTCCTTCTGGAAAGAATCTCAACAATTGTCTCAGACTTCCTTCCGGCCACACAGAAACTGGGGTTTCTGAAGTTACAAATAGCTTTCACAGGCAGAGAGTCTGGCCCTTCTGGGTGACTAAACTTTACAAAATGGTCCATAAATGAGAGGAAAACTCTGACTTGGTCTTCTCTACCTGCCCAGCTTATGGTGAATTTAATATTCATTTTTCATTCCTGGTCAGATCAAAGAGGAGAACATGCTACAAAATGTCCTTATGAGGGAAAGCTATTGCAGAAGAGTATAAATTTAAAGGCAACTGATAGAAGGAAAACTAAGTGAAAGGAGGGACTAGTGGGCAAAGGAATAACTCATGAGTGGGAGAGACCTAAAAAGAGAAAGCCATTCAAGATAAAGAGAAATTGAGAGATTCTCAATATTGGTTACCCTCCCAAAAGGCATCATTTAAAAATCAAGCTAAGCAGCAGGATTGGACTGAATATAAAGAAGCAGCAAACAGCTTTAAATCTTGATAGGAACTAAAAGTCCCTATCAGCATGAAGCCTCACACCCAGAACAACGATTCAGACAGGGAAGCACCAAAACATCACAAGTCAACGTTCACATCCCATATGTGGCCCAGTGACAAGTGTTTATGCAATATGATTGATTACCCTGCAATTTACTTTGTCAATCAGTCACAGAGTTAATTACATGTTACTCTTGGGCACTATTATAAATAATGGTACAGCAAACAGTGCTAGATTTAATGGTCCTTAGCGTTCAGCTATTAAATTGATGACACAGCCACATCAGTATTGATGAACAAGGACCTTCTCCATCAAGGATAATTTATATCACTAAATGTAATGGGCTCTCCTGCTCCCAGTTTTGCCAAGGCATTATTCACACTGATACAGGCAATGAATCCATCAATAAAGGAGGAACAAATATGTTTTGTTTTGTGGGTTTTTTTTTCTTAATCCCCTGATAAATGCTGATCATGAGGAAACAGGGACTTTATGTCACTGACATAGACTGTAAGAGAAATGTGAGCTCACCTTAAAACTTACCAAAATGGGGGGTGGGGGGACACTTGGGTGGCTTGGTTAAGCGTCTGATTTTGGCTCAGGTCATGATCTCCTATTTGTGAGTTCGAGTCCCACATTGGGCTCCACACTGACAACACAGAGCCTGATTAGGATTCTCTCTCTCTCCCTGTCTTTCTGCCTCTCCCTCACTCATTCTCTCTCTCTTTCTCTCAAAAATGAATGAATAAACTTAAGGGGGAAAAAAGTCTGTTTCTTGGTTTGTCTCTCTCTTAAAAAAAAAAACTTAACAAAATGGTAAACTCAGATGGATTCAGGAGGAATAATTTGCATCCAACCAATACCTCTTCAGGAGGAGTGTCTACCCTGTCCACCATGGACTAGAATATCCTTTTATTCCACCCACATACCTGGTTGACTCTACTCATCCATCAGACATAATCTTAAGTGGCACATCTTCCAAGAAGTCTTCTCTGGTTTTCTGGACTGGATTAGATGCCCATTGTAGTCTGGGTCATCCAGAAGCTGACCCTGAGATGAGGATTCATGTGAATGTGTTCCCAGGATTAACTGGTAGGGGAGTGGAAAAATGGGACCAGAGAAGGAAAGGAGGTAAAAAGAAAGATAGGATATCAATCAAAGTCTCAAAGAGGGGAATCTTGGCTCAATCTTGCCAGGAATATATTTTTAAAAAGTGTAGTTATAATTCAGAGTTGTCTCAATCAGGGATCTCTGCATGTGTCCATCACTGGTTAAGAGCTACCTCAAGAACTTCGAGTACTACACAAATAGGAAAAACAGCTTGAGGACAATCCCCTAACAAAGACATAAGTGCTGGAGTTGGGAGAGAAAGAATAGTAAGAATTGGTGTGCCCCAGATGGTAAAGGGATCCAATGGGACATGGGTGGAACGTGCTGACAGTGTCTGCTATCCTGGCCTTGTGAAGTGTTTCCATAGCACACTGTACATTCTGTAAGGTAGCATTTATCATGCTGCTTTGCCATTGTTTAGTTGTCTGTCTTTCCTGCTAGATTGTAGGCTCTATAATGGCAGAAGCCACGCTGTCTTATTTGTAATTTTATCACCGTGACTAGCACAGTAGCTGGCCCACAGTTAGTCCTCAAACAGTCTTTGTGAAAGGAGAGAAACAAGGGAGGGCAAGAGCAAAGTTGGTTTAATGGAAGGATTACACTAGTATAATGTATCACAAACTCAAACAAAGATTAATCTGGGTAAAACGTCATTCTTAAAGGGGTTATGCTGATGTAGTTACACTCTCTTTGACTTTAAGAATCTTGGCTCTAAAAGTCAGATATTGTCCATCCATCCAGGAGTTCATTTGTAACAGTCCAGGAGGGACTCTTAAATCAAACAGATGAGGGGGATATAATCAAATCCTTAGTCTAAAATGAAGGCTGTGATCATTTTACCACACAGTCAATTTGAACAAACATAAATATGACAATAATAAGATTTCTACTAATTCCTAGCTCCTTTTCATTAAATGTTGTTGAAAATCCTTAGCTAGTACAGGCCAGAGAACGAGCTCCATTCTGATCATATCTGGAATTGCTTTTTAACCTTTCATTTATTCTTTACATGTATTATTTACATGTGCTCTTTTAAAACTGCTTCTAAGTGGCTTAGTAAAATGGAAGTTTATTTCTCAGTTAAGGAAGATCCAATCAATGTTGCATGGGCAGTCTTCATACAGTGATTGAGAGATCCAGGCTCCATCCATCGTGTGGATCCACAATCCTCTGAAACTTTAAAGTCCTTACCTTCCAGCCAGTGGAAAAGAAAAGAGAGAAAGAAAGCATACCCCCTTCTTAACCTTCAGTCCAGAAGTGAAACACTTCACATTCCCTTGCTGGTGACCAGTCACATGGCTGGGAAATGTAGCCCATCCAGCTGTGCTGGGTCGCTAACCTACTCCACCACCCAGTCATTCAACAAATATTTATTAAGCACCTCAAGTATGCAAAGTTCTTTGTTCACTGTTAGGAATAAAATGGTGAATGAAACAGGAGTGTTTGCTACCCCTGGATCTAATTGACAGCTGATGGGGAGAATAGAAATTAATCAGGTAATTATAAAAACACACAATCCCATATGTGCAGTGAAGAAAAAGTACAGGGACAGAAGAAAGTTTAAAATAAGTTAGATCTAGTTTGAATATTTGAGGAAGGGATATTTAAGCTGACACCTGAAATTTAAACAGTCATCTAGAAAAAGTTGGAGAGAAAAACATTTTGGCTAGAGGAAACACCATGTGCCAATGCCCTGATGGAAGGAGGACATTTAACTTCTGTTATCCAGACTTATTCAGTGACCCAAACTTATTTGAGGACCAGTCCTTTTTTATTTTTCACAAATACCTATTAACCTCCTATGCAACTGGTGCTCTGTAAAACAAAATGTTAAAATGCTTCACTACTATATCGATTAATAAATTTTTATTTCTGTTCTTTCAAATGATAACCTTAATGTGCATATTGGAATTTAGTTGGAAAGTTGGGTCTATTTATCAAAAACCATCATTGAATATATAATGACTGTTAGGTTAGCGCAAAGAACTTCTAATTAGTTTCCACTACTTTTTCTGGCCTCCCAAAGCAGTTATTGATGAAGCTGTTATAGGGAGGCCATTCCCATCAGTGAATGGATGGGTTTACACTTCCAGGTAAAAAAAGTTCTATTTCATCTCCCCAGAGACAAATACAGCTATAGGTCTGTCCAGTGATAGAAATGGAATGAGAAGAAAGGTTCAATTACTTGGGTAATAAGCATGATAAGATAGGTCAATGGCCCTGCTTACCACTGTCAAAATCTCAGATCTCTGCTTGTCCATCTTACAAACGTGTGTCTGACTCCATCCAGATGAAAAGAATAGGATGTCTTCCTGTCTGACTCATAGAACCAAGTCCTATCTCTCAGGAAAATGTTCTACTCAAAAGTCTGTCTATAATAATTATTGTTTAGAAGAGGAGAAATTATTCCCTTTGACAGATAGAGCTTCGCCAGTACCAATTTTAGGCTAACAACATTGTCCAAACTTTTGGTTTTCTCCTTTTATCTAGGGAATTCCAAACTCTTTGTCTCACACTGTATAAGTAAGCATCATAACTTAGTGAGGCACAGATTGACCATGAATGGCCAAGTCTATATAGAAAATCTAAGTGACAGACATTTTCACACACATACACACAAAGATGAAAATTTAAAAAAAAAAAATAATAAAGAATGGAGTAAATCTACACAAGACTCCAATCAGAAGCTAATTCCTGGGTGCATAAGATCCAGGCCTGAGTCAGATGTGATGGTTGCCCAAAAGAGTCATGAGTGAGAGGATCCCAAGGATTAGCTAGGCCCTAAAGAGTCCTGAGCATCAAAATTTGTATTCAAAGGATAAGCTAGACACCCAAGCAAGTCAAAGAAACATTATAAACACTAGAACAGAGCAAGGACAATCGATGGTAATGATGACACAAGAGGATCCGGAACAATTTTTTGTGAATCTGACTGGAATGCCTGAGTTTGTTTCATATTATCTTACAGATAGATGGTAAATCCAATTTAAATACCCAGAATTGGTTTGCACATGTCAGTGCCAAAACTATTTTCTGTTGATCATTTCATGTGACTGATTAGGAGTGGCTCACTTCTCCATGCTTTTAGGATCTGTTTTCTTCCCTAGTTTTAAAACTTCCAAGTCCTGAACACCTATGATGGTTGCATAGACAATAATTAAACAAAAGAAGCAAGTAAATGAGATTATGTTGGGAATACACAGTAATCAGTTTCCCTGGCTGTGCCAAGACTTCCTCCTGGCTGTCAGTGAGTCCTACATTGCCAACTTGTGGGTTCCAGAACCATTAAGCCATACAAATGGAGTCATCTGTTCCTTTCCGGTCCTCAAGCACCTTTTCCTCCTCAGGGATACAGCAGGAGGTTGTCTCTAGGCATCAAATTATAGCAATCAATAAACCACGAGCAGCATGGCTCATTTAGAAACAGAGACACAGGCATTTTGCTGGAAGAAACAGTGATTACTCACCACAGGTCCAGAGAATCATGATGTCAAAATCAGAGGTCAAAAATGTGGGATTCAGCATGATCAAATAATAAACTATCTCTTGGCCCTCAAACCTGTTCTTTCTGTGATTCCCATATAGGAGAGTGGTACACCAAAATCGCCAAGCCAGAAGCTTGGGAGCAATTCTCATTTTTTAATTCCTCCCTTTCTTCTCCCTCAACCCCATCTACTTAGAGATTGAGACCTATAGTTGCCATTTCCCTACTTTCTACATAATCTTTCCAATGTCACAGGTTTATTTTAGGCCTTCATTGGACTTCTATTTCTCCCCTCTTATTCTTTCTCCACGAGGCAGCCACAGTGATCTCCCTACATTGCCTGTGGAGGACTAATCTAAGCAAGGAATTCTGTAGCTTGGTAAATTCTGGGGTGGATTAACTTCATAAAAACAGTGAAATAGCACCCTGTCTTATGTAATCAGTGCCCAGAGTATCTGCACATAAAACATAGTAGATACTCAGTCGATATTCATTCACTGATGAATAAATAGGCAGTATGGTATGCAGTATATGGAAAAGTACAGACTCTTCCCCAAGAAACCAAGGTTCAAATCCCAACTTTACCACTTTCTAACTGAGTAACCTCTGAAAAGTTATCTAATGTCGCTGGGCTTCAGTTTCTTTCAAAATGTTTTTATCAGTACCTACCTCATAGGTTTGTTGTGAGGATTAAATGATATGTGCTCAGAGAACTTAGCCAATGAGTACTTGGCAAACAAAAATAACTCAAATGTTGAGAGAACAAACTGAGAGTTGAGGAGAGTAGGGGTGTGTGGGCGGGGTAGGTTAAATGGGTGACAGGCATCAAGGAAGACACTCTTTAGGATGAGCACTGGGTGTCATATGTAAGAGATGAATCACTGGGTTCTACTCCTGAAGTGAAGACTATACTGTATGTTAAGTAACTTGAGAATAAAAAATAACTGGCACAAAAACAGACACTCAGATCAATGGAACAGAATGGAGAACCCAGAAATGGACCCACAAACGTATGGCCAACTAATGTTTGGCAAAGCAGGAAAGAATATCCAATAGAATAAAGACAGTCTCTTCAGCAAATGGTGCTGGGAAAACTGTACAGCGACATGCAGAAGACCATATACAAAAATAAACTCAAAATGGATGAAAGACCTAAATGTAAGACAGGAAGCCATCAAAATGCTCAAGGAGAAGGCTGGCAAAAACCTCTTTGATCTTGGCCACAACAACTTCTTACTCAACATGTCTCCAGAGTCAAGGGAAACAAAAGCAAAAATGAACTACTGGGACCTTATCAAAATAAAAAGCTTCTGCATAGTGAAGGAAACAATCAGGAAACTAAAAGGCAACCGACAGAATGGGAGAAAATATTTGCAAATAACATATCCGACAAAGGGTTAGTATCCAAAAATCTATAGAGAACTTATCAAACTCAACACCCAAAACACAAAGAATCCAGTGAAGAAATGGGCAAAAGACATGAATAGACACTTCTCCAAAGAAGACATCCAGATAGCCAACCGACACATGAGAAAATGCTCAATATCACTCATCATCAGGGAAATACAAATCAAAGCCACCATGAGATACCACCTTACACCTGTCAGAATGGGTAACATTAACAACTCAGGCAACAACAGATGTTGGCGAGGATGCAGAGAAAGAGGATCTCTTTTGCACTGTTGGTGGCAATGCAAGCTGGTGCAGCCACTTTGGAAAACAGTATGGAGGTTTCTCAAAAAACTAAAAATAGAACTACCCTATGACCCAGCAATTGCACTACTAGGTATTTATCCAAGGGATACAGGCGTGCTGTTTCGAAGGGACACATGCACCCCCATGTTTATAGCAGCACTATCCACAATAGCCAAAGTATGGAAAGAGCCCAAATGTCCACCGAGGGATGAATGGATAAAGAAGATGTGGTATGTATATACAATGGAGTATTATGTGGCAATCAAAGAGAATGAAATCTTGCCATTTGCAACTACGTGAATGGAACTGGAGGGTATTATGCTAAGTGAAATGAGTCAGTCAGAGAAAGACAAATATCATATGACTTCACTCCTATGAGGGCTTTAAGATACAAAACAGATGAACATAAGGGAAGGGAAGCAAAAATAACATAAAAACAGGGAGGGAGATAAAATATGAGACTCTTAAATATGGAGGATAAACAGAGGGTTGCTGGAGGGGTTGTGGGAGGGGGGATGGGCTAAATGGGTAAGGGGCATTAAGGAATCTACTCCTGAAATCATTGCTGCACCATGTGCTGGCTAACTTGGGTGTAAATTATAAAAAATAAATAAATTATGGAAAGTAAAAAATAAATAAATAAATAAATAAAAATTGAGTGGACTAAAACCATGCATTTATTAGGCATCACCTATTCAGGGTAGTTTACAAGGAAAATTGAGGCTTTGTGACCTCTGGCATCCAGAACTTAAAGCCTACATTGAACATCTTGCCCCTGTTCAGTCAAAGGACATTTACCCAGGGCTCATCACTCAACCAGAATTCACCTTTTTCAAAAAAGTTAGGGAATCTAATATGGAGATACCCCAAAGTCAAATAAGGATTTTGTAGTTTTAAAAGTTTAGTTTGAGGGGCGCCTGGGTGGCTCAGTCGGTTAAGCATCCAACTTCGGCTCAGGTCATGATCTCATGGATTGTGATTTCGAGCCTCGTATTGGGCTTTGTGATGACAGCTCAGAGCCTGGAGTACTTCACATTCTGTGTCTCCCTCTCTCTCTACCCCTCTCCCGCTCACACTCAGTCTCTTTCTGTCTCAAAAATAAATAAACATTTTTTAAAAATTTAAGTTTAGTTTGATATTTCTAGGAGAGATATCAATGCCTCTTGGAGTTAGATGTAACTAATAAAAATCAAATGGAAGATTTTAGAATTTGCCTTCTAACTTTCAGTGAGTTGTTACTGTCTAGAATAGATGCAACGACACAGGAAGCATGATACAATCATTCTTCCCAGGGTTGATCAAGTATGATCCCACTGACGGGTAGGAATGACAGTAGGTAAAGGAGAAGGAAATCACTTAATTTTTCAATCATTTTAAGAGTAGGCAGGAACTTAAGGACCATTGAGTCTAATCCTTTCTTTCTCCAGATGATAGCCTTGAGCCCCTGAGAAATAAAGTATCCTGCTTAAAAAGGTAATGACTGTTCCGAGACCAAGAGCCCTCATCTCCTGCCTCTGTCCAGTGCTCCTCCCACTGAGAGATGTGCAGAACATTTGTTTCTGTGACTCAGTGAAAGACAATCTTTACTGAGAATGTTGAGATTTCCCCCCCAAAGGGCCTCTTTCCTCAGTATCTCTCCAACATGAGATGTAGATAGACTTCGATTTCTTTTCACAGCACATATTGTGGATATGGTGTCTCAGACTCTTGAGCCCTGGAACGGACTTTCTGTCTTACAGCTTTGAGGTTATAAAGCTGTGAAGTTGTAAGTTATATATCTAATCTAAATTCTAAATGAAGTAAGTTATATTCCTAATCTAAATTCTAAATCAGTTCCTACATATCCTCTAAAACATTAGGAGGGAATTATTACTTACCTTTTGTGAAAAGTGCCCCAAGACCCTTGTGTGAATGATGCCATTCACATGTTTATTTCATTCTCTCATTCATTTGCCCAACCAACACTTACTGAGTCTTTAATTATGTACCCAGAAATTTTACAATTCTTTTCTATATGTGATAAATGTTTTTATGACTGGACTGTAAGCTTAATGTGAGTAAAAATTAATTCATCTATCTTTACCATTTGTTGCTCTATGTATTGCACCTAGCCCCTGACAGTGTAGATACTCAGTAAAGGTGTGATAATGAATGAAAAAAAATTATAAAATAGGAAAAATAAAGTCCATAGTCACTTTTTCAATCTCCTACTATCAAATACATCAGCTTCACCTGCAATTATTTCAGGAAATATGCAGAGAGATAAAGAGATAGAAAAAAGACTGAGAGACCAGGGACCAGAAAGAGTGGGGAAGAGGCCCTTATAATTTCAGAACTCCTCAAGGAGAACCATACTTAATTATATGTTAAGGATAGTATGCGTCATACCTCAACAGCCTACTGGACTGACTTATATTATTGAATATCTGTGCATTAAGTAGAGATGGTGTTCATATTTGCAATTTACATAAAGAAGCTTCCTGAGTCCAACACCCATCAGCCCCTGATTGAATATCAGCTTATCAGATAGATCTTACACCTGTAAATTTGGTACAAAAGAGTGGTACAGGTTGACCAATTCAGAGTGACTCTGATCATGAAGATAGAGCTCTTGTTGAAAGCTTGAGGCATAAGTCACTCTAAAATCCTGCCTCTTCACTCTGCCCACACCACCATGGGAGCTTCAATCTTCCTAAAGAGTAGCGAGGTGTGAAGTTAAAGAGCTTTGGACAAGCATTTGGGAGCCCCTGAAGCTTATCTGAACTAACCAAGCCTCCCAAAGCCATAAATCTCCAAAGAAAGCTTCCAAGAGTGACATACTTTGTTGTGAAATCTCTCAGGGATTGGCTGCATTCCAGGAAAGAAGAGATGTGTGGACTGCAAGATAAAGCCAAAATGCACATTACCCCTCCCTCCTGAGTATCTCTTAGTCCAACTCTCATAAGCGTAACATTTGAGGATGTTGCCTGCCTGCTTAGAGTAGTGCTGCATTGCATGATCATTAAGAAGCCAGGATTGCCCTTGAATGTTGTTTTCTGTCTGTGGTCAGGTTCTTACTGGATTGAAGAAGATAGTGTGAACCATAATATAAATGTAATTATTGCCACCATTGTCACAGACTACTGGATTTGCTATTGTTTCTCAATGTGTCCAGAGACCGCATGCATACAAAATGGCAAGTTGCTTGCTTTGAAGACAGACTCTTGGGACCCTCCCCAGAAAACTGAATCAGAATCTCTGAAGGGAGGACCTGGGAATCTGAAATTTAACAAGCTCTCCCTTGGCATATTAAATTCACAGGCATAAAATTTTCTTATCACTATTCCTTTAATGCAAGCCAGTCATTTTGCAGAATAGGACTCAGGCCCAGGGAGGTGGAATGACCTGCTTAATGTCTCATAGCTGGTTAACACCAAAGGCCACTCCAAGGGCCCATGTCTGTACCTTCCCAGATCTGTCCTTTTATTACCACAACATCTTCACCATCATATCCTGGAGCATTCACCATGGCATAGCACAAGTTCCTGCAGGAAAGTGCTCTGAGATGCTTGCACTGTCTCTGGAGCATGTAACCTGCGGGGAGACAAGAGACTCAATTGGACAGATTACATTCCAGTTCTGTACAGGCTCAACAGTAAACAAGAGGAAGGAGAGAGTAGCTCTGCATCCTCCAGTTGTCCCGCAAGTACCCAGGGTGCTCTCCTGCTCTATCTGTCCTTTATGCTCAGAAAAGGATCTTCTTTTAGCCATTTATCCTTCTGTATAAATAATATAAAGAGCTCTTATACTTGCATATGCCATTCAGCAAGTGTTATTTTCTTATTTGCCCTTAGAAGCCTTCCCTGACTCTCCACAGTGAACACTCCTAGACAACCCTTGGTGCAACCCTCCAGTTTTGCGATTTCCACTCTGTGTGATTATTATCTACCTACAAGTGCATCTCCCGCACTAAACTGTCAGCATCTTGAGGGCAGGAGATAATGTCTTTTGTCTCTTTATACCCCTTGCCAGCACAATTTCTATTCTATGGGAGGTGATAAATAATATATGTGTGTCTAATAAATTCTTGCAACAACCTAGTGGTAGAGAGGAATTATCATCCCTACCTTAGAGATAAATAAACTGGGTATAAAAAGACAAAGGAACTTGGTAATGATTACACAGTTGTCCAGTGAAAGGGAAGACATTTGAATCAAATTATGAATGACTCCCAAGAGCGCTGCCATTTCTACTCTTATCAAACCACTAGCATGTTACCCTCAGCATCAAGGTATTTCCTCCTCTGGAGGTAACTACTTCCATAACCAAATCTCTAATTTGGAAAAGGAAATTTGGCCTGACGACTAGAAATGTAGTGAATGCAAAGTGTAAATTGGGAGCAGATTTGGAAGAAAAAGCAGTTAACAGCAAAAAAGTCTAGAACAAAAAAACAGATTGAGTCAAATGGCACTGACCTGAATCTACAAGGGAAACTTGTGCTTTGGGATGCTTCTCCCACTAAGCACCTGGTCTGAGTTTCAGGATTAGAGGAAGCCCCATCATTCTGGACATACAGTACTGAAAAACAACACAGAGCACTCCTCCACTGCATCTAGACTTCGTGTCCCAGATGCTCTGTGTTTCCCCTTGAGGTGGGGATCAGTGATGAGGGCAGACCAGTCAGGAAAAACAGATGGTGGATGACTGTGTACAGACACATATACAGGGCCCACACTAGAATTAAAACATGCTGGCACCCCCAATATTTAGCATAGATTTTAAAACAAAGACTGGTGAGAGAACTACATTTTACTAGGTCTTGTTTATCAGCTAAAGTAAGACCTCTGACCTCTCTCCCTCCCCTTTAAAGTTCACCCTTCAATTATTTATTTGAAAACTTCAGGCAAGTTCTTGCACATGCTCATCCACAAGTCATTTCAGCTACCTCACGACCTGGACCATGCCATCCACCCTCCTTTTATGCATTGTCTCCTGCTTCTGCTACACCTGAAACCAGCTGAGGGCGCTTCTCCACTTTAATTGTGTCAGAAACATTAACCCCAAGACAAGAGGGGTCATATTCCGTGGATTCTAAAGATTCCAGCACCATTTTCTCTCTGCTATAAGACCCTGCTATTTCGTGAAAACTGTTCTTTCGGGCTGCCTTTTTATTGAAAGCCCCCTCCCTGGAACTCAGACACAGGGGCAAGGCCTGTGGAAAAACCTGAGCGATTGTTACCAGACTCTACTCAGCCTTGCCCCACTCCTGTAAAATCCGATTCTTTGTTTCTGGACCCATCTTGTCAGCCTACTGTCTCCTCACCTTAGATGGAGTCCCACAGAAGACACTCAGGCTGTCATACAGACAAACTTCCATTAGTCATGCCCACAATTCCAGTGAAGATAGCTCCCAGAGATGGACATGCTGGAGGCTTCAGCCTTGACTGCCACTTCTAGAGCTGTAACTACACAATGTTTATTTGAGAAATTCTTCCCTCCATCTACATCCTGTATGTTACCATATACTGGATCCAGCTTCAGTCTCTACTCTACTATGAAGCTCTGTCTTTGCTTCTTATGGAACCCTGCCCTGCCAAACTCAGAAGTCCAAGTCAGAGTATTCATGTCACAATGGAGGAACTACTTTTAATTACCATGCTAACAGCTGGGTTAATGTCAGATGGCGATTGCCAGTGAGCAATCACAATGAAGTGATTAGATGATAACCAAAGGGGTTTAGATCCTCTTCCCATGGACACCCATGCCAAGGTCTGCCTGTGCCCAAGTCACAACCATCAAATAAAAAATTATATATATTTGATATTCTTCTTATAGATATTTATGGTGCTGTAAACTACTAAACAAATACTGTGTTAAGGGTTGTCGTGGCATTTTTACAAAAAAGAAGTGATCCCAAATACTAAAGAATGGATGAATTTCTCACAAATCCCTAATCATGGCTGTCCTGAAATATGATTGTATATATTTGCCTAAATCCTCCTTAAAATGCTGGAATATTGCCTGATTTCCCAAAAGCTACAGTTAAAAAACTGGTCTAGACTGAGTGATATGAGAACACAGTTTGATTCCTACATTGTTAGCATTTAATTTTGATGGTCTCAATTTAAAATTACATCTTTAAATGAACCTAGTAAGACCCCACCTGGATTAGTCATTCCAAGCAATTTTAAAGAGTTCTTATTATCAAAGAGAACATTAAAAATGTGTATAAGTGTATTCTTCCCTGAGAGAGGTCAGATATCATGAGTTAGCTGATTATTAAAAAAAAAAAGAAAGCAAAGAAGAGAAAAGAAAAGAAAAGAAAAGAAAAGAAAAGAAAAGAAAAGAAAAGAAAAAGGGGAAAAAGCTTACCATTGGAAAGGCACCTGCAGAAGTATATTGTCAAGCTATAATAGTGTAATGGTATAATGGTATAATGACAAGAGCCCTGGATGTAGAGAAATGAAACCAGGTTCACAGCTTTATTCACCTCTTGCTACCTCTGCACTTGGAAATAAGCCACCTTCAGTTGCCTTATTGCATTTTATGATCATCATCTGTAAAAATGGACCCTTTTCTCAGGGTGGGGGTTTTGTGAGGATCATCATGAGACCATAAACGATTGGCTTTTAGCTTTCCAAGGCGTATAAACATACCTAATAAAAGAGAACAAAGAGAGTATTATCACATTAATCAGGCATTGATAGTTAATTAAGAACTGTATTACTTTAGGAGCGCCTGGGTGGCTCAGTGTTTAAGTGTCCAACTGCAGCTCAGGTCATGATCTCACAATTCATGGGTTTGAGTCCTGCATCAGTCTCTGTGCTGACAGCTCAGAGCCTGGAGCCTGCTTCAGATTCTGTGTTCCCCTCTCTCTCTACTCCTCCCCCACTCACACTCTGTCTCTCTCTCAAAAATAATAAAATAAACATTAAAAAAATTTTAAAGAGAATTGTATTACTTTAATATGATAGTCTCAGACTTTGAAGCAAAAGGTTGAAAAAGGAATAAAGATGTAATGCCATATAACTAGGGAATTCTGGATCTGGAAGGGACCTCACAGAACATTTGTTCCAATTTTCAATCCCCAGACACCCATTTTATAGAGAAGGAAACACAGAGAGATTGAGAAGCTTTCCTGGGATCTCACAGCACTACCTACAGAGCTCAGACTAGAACTTCGCTCTTCTGCTTCCTAGTGCCTAGCACCTATGACTACAATTGTTAAATTGTGTCCATAATCCCTTTTCCTACATTCCTACACCCATGTCCACAACCACCAAAGCTTATTATCCAGTTCAATTATGTCCTTTAATAAAAATTAACAAGATGATTGCAATACCTTCCCTTCCCTTTGCAATGTAGACAGGACCGAACACTTGGAGAACTGCCATCAACTTCACTCAGGGAGAGAGATCTTTTTCATTCAGTATCAAATATTTATCTGAGTTCTTACTTGTGCCCAAGAACTGTGCTATATCCTGATAAAAATATGAGTGCTCCAAAGTTTCCTTCAAGTTGTGGATATAGACCAGTGGTGACCACATAGTTGGAGATATTAAAGCAGATATAAACAGACTGCAATAGAAGCTTAAGGGGATGGTGTGACTAAGGAACCAAGAGAAATTGGACAGTGAATTCTGCTTCATCCAGACAAATGACAAGTATACAATATTAACAAAAATTGAAATGTGAAAAGTCAAGAGAAGATCAGATTCCCTTCATCTACAAGAATTCTGCAGTGATCAGTGGAAGTTATATAGTTTTATGTTCCTGGTTTGGACAGCCCACCCTTCCTACCAGGAACTGGATCAGATTCTGTCCCTGAGAACTCTGATGTCAAAGTCAGCCATACTCTGAACACCAAATATTCTGTACTAGCAGTAGATAACTAACCTCTGTGTTTCTCAATTTCCTCATCTATAAAGTAGAGACAATTATAAAAGCTCTCCATTGGTAAGGTTACCTTGAGGATTAAATGAGTTTGACCATGTCAAATGCTTAGAACAATGCCAGGGACCAGGTGCCTGCATGGCTCAGTCGGTTAAGCATCCAACTGGGACTCAGGTCGTGATCTCACAGTTCATGAGTTTGAGCCCCACGTCAGGCTCTGTGATGACAGCTCAGAGCCTGGAGCCTGCTTCAGATTCTGTGTCTCCCTCTGCCCCTCCCCCACTTGTGTTCTGTCTCTCTCAAAAATAAATAAACATTTTAAAAATGTAAAAAAAATCCAAATTCCAGGGACCAAGTACGTGTTCAATAAATGTTAGCATCTCAGTATGGGAATACCAAGTGTCACTGAAAACTCACTCCTAAGTTTGAATATATGAATGCAAGGGAGGAGATGAAGAAAGGTGTGTCGATCAGGCTTAACCAGAAGAACGGAACTGGTGGGGGATATAGTTTAAGAGATGTATTGGAAGAAATTGACTCACATTATTGTTGGGGTGACTAAACAAATCTGAAATCCCTAGAGCAAGGCCTTGGGAAGGGCAGACTGGCACTCCTAGGCATAAGCTGAAGTGACAGTCCAAGGCAGAATTTCTTCTTTCTCAACAAAGCCTCGGTTCTGCTCTTAAGACCTTTCAACTGATTGTATCAGGCCCACCTGGATTATCAAGGAAAGTCTCCTTTACTTTGTTTTTAACAGCTTTATTGAGATATAACTGATATACAGAGAACTGCATATATTTCATGCATGCAATTTGATGAATCTGGACATATGCAAACACCTATGATACAATCACCACAATCAAAATGATAGACATATCCAACACCTCCCAAATTGTCCTGTATCCTCACTTAACATGAGAGCTAGCCTTTCAACAAGTCTTTCAAGTGCATAATACAATATTGTTAACTATAGGGACTATGTTTTACAACAGATCTCTAGAACGTATTCATCTAGCATAAGAAACCTTATAACCATGGAACAACACCTTCTCTATCCCTCCCAACCCCCTCAGCCCTTGGCAATTACTATTGTAGTCTCTGTTTCATGAGTTCCATTCTTATATATACCTCATAAAAGTGGAATCAAGCTGTATTTATCCTTCTGTGACTAGCTTATATTACTTAGTACATTATCCATCCATGTTGACAGAAATGTCAAGATTTCCTTCTTTTTTAAGGCTGAATAATATTCCATTGTGTATATATACCCCATTCTCTTTCTTATTCATCTGTCTGGATACTTGGGTTGTTTCCATATCTTAGCTATTGTGAATAGTGCTGCAGTGAACTTGGAAGTGCAGATATCTTCAAAACACTAACTTCAATTCTTTTGGATGTATACCCAGAAGTGGAATTGCTAGATCATATGGTACTTATATTTTTAATTGTTTGAGAAACCTTTATATTGTTTTCCATAGCTATTACACCATTTAACATTCCCACCATCAGTGTATAAGGGTACCAATTTCCCCACATCCTTGCCAACAATTGTTATCTTTTGTTGTGTTTTTTTTTCCCTAAGTAATGGCCATCCTAACAGATGTGAGGTGATATCTCATTACAGTTTTGATTTGCATTTCCCTGATAATTAATGTTGCTGAGCATCATTTCATATACCTATTGGCCAGTTGTATATCTTCTTTGGAGGAATGTCTATTCAAGTCCTTTGTCCATTTTTTAATTGGGCTATTTGGAGTTTTTTTGCTGTTGAGTTGTAGGAGATACTTATATTCTTTGGAAATTAACCCCTTATCAGATATATAGTTTGAAAATATTTCTCCCATTTCAGAAGATGCCTTTCATTTTGTTGATTCCTTTCCTGGGTAGAAGCTTTTTAGTTTGACATTGGTTTTGTTGCCTATGCTTTTGATGTCATATCCAAGACCAATGTCACGAAGCTTTCCACCATGTTTTCTTCTTTAATTTTAATGGTTTCAGGTCTTATGTTTAAATCTTTAGTCCATTTTGAGTTGATTTTTATGCATAGAAAGGTTGTAATCAAATTCCTTTCCTTTCCTTTCCTTTCCTTTTCCTTTCCTTTCCTTTCCTTTCCCTTCCTTCCTTTCTCTTCCCTTTCTCTCTCTCTTTCTTTCTTTCTTTCTTCCTGAATTTGAATATCTAGTTTTCCCAACATCACTTGTTTTTCTTTTATTTAAAAAAAAGGTTTTTTTTCATGTTTTTATTTATTTTTGAGACAGAGAGAGACAGAGCATGAGCAGGGAAGGGGCAGAGAGAGAGGGAGACACAGAATCCGAAACAGGCTCCAGGCTCTGAGCTGTCAGCACAGAGCCCGACGCGGGGCTCGAACTCACAGATTGTGAGATCATGACCTGAGCCGAAGTTGGACGCTTAACCGACTGAGCCACCCAGGCGCCCCCCCCGGCACCCCCCCCCCCCAACATCACTTGTTAAAGAGACTATCCTTCACTGTGTATTCATGATATCTTGTTAAAAATTAGTTGACCATATATGTGTGCATTTATTTCTGGGCTTTCTGTTCTGTCTCATTAGCCTACAGGTTTGTCTTTATGCCAGTGCCATGCTGTTTTAATCACTGTAGCTTTGTGATATATTTTGGAGTTAGAATTATAGTGCATCCAGCTTTGTTCTTTTTTCTTAAGATTCCTTTGGCTCTTCTGCGTTGATAAAATTCAACACCATTTCATGATAAAATGCTCAACAAACTAGGTATAAAGGAATGTACCTCCAAAGTAATAAAGGTCATGGTTAACAACATACTCAATGGTGAAAATTGAAAGCTTTTCCTGTAAGATCAGGAACAAGATAAGGATTCCCCCTTTCTACTCAACACAATACTCGAAATCCTTTCCAGAACAATTAGGAAAGAAAAAAAAAAAACAAAAGAAATATAAATAGGAAAAGAAGTTGTAAAATTATCTGTTTGCAGATGACATGATTCCCATATGTAGAAAACCCTATAGACTCCACCAAAAAGAACTACTAGAATTAATACACAAATTCAGTAAACTTGCAGGATACAAAATTAATATACAAAAGTCAGTTGTGTTTCTACATACTAACAATGAACAATCCAAAAAGGAAATTAAGAAAACAGTCTTATTGGGGCACCTGGATGGCTCAGTTGGTTGGGCATCCGACTTCAGCTCAGGTCATGATCTCACAGCTTGTGGGTTCGGGCCCTACCTCAGGCTCTGTGCTGACAGCTCAAAGCCTGGAGCCTGCTTCCAATTCTGTGTCTGCTTCTCTCTTTGCCCCTACCCCACTCATGCTCTGTCTCTGTCTCTCAAAAATAAACATTAAAAAAAAAAAAGAAAAAGAAAACAGTCTTATTTACAATAACATCAAAAATAATAAAACACTTAGGAATAAACTTAATCAAAGAGGCTAAAAGTTGCACATTGGAAATGACAAAACATCGATGAAATTAAAGGAGACACAAATAAATGGAAAGACATTCTGTGTTCATGTACTAGAAGACTTAATACCATTCAAAATATCCATACTACTCTAAGTGGTCTATAGATTCAATGTTGTCTCCATCAAAATCCCAATGGTGTGTTTTTGTTTTTGTTTTTGTTTTAGAAATAGAAGAACGATCCTGAAATTCATATGGAATCCACAAAGTCTCCTTTATTTTAAAGTCAACTGACTATGAACTGATTAACTGTGTCTATACAATATTTCACTACAACACCTAGATTAATGTTTGATTAAGTCACCGGGGACTGTAGCCTCACCAAGTTGACACATAAAACTGACCATCACAAAAGGCTAATGAAAAATAAGATGACATATCTTTCTTCTAATGGGCTCAATGCAAATGTCCAATAAGAACCGGATGGAGTAGTATAGACCCTCAAGATGCACCTATCCATGCATTTCACAGACCAAGCTAAGGACCCCAGAGACAATGTGCACACTGCTATCGATGAGGCTCCTTGCGTGGGAACAGTGAACAGGTTCTCTCTGTTGCTTGGTGTGTTTATTGAGCTTTGGAGAATCCTAATAATTTATAGTTTCAATCACAGAATGGAGTTGTTTACACAGAGCAAACTAACAAGACCTAAATTCTGAATTTCCGCTTCCATTAAGAGGCAGTATGGTATAACAGAAAATATATCACCTGTGCATCAGGCGCCTGGATTCAAATCCATCTTTGTCACTTTCTAGGTGTCCAGTCAAGTCACTTAACCTCTCTAAGCCTGTGAATGGCCATTACCTGTGAATGGTAAAAATAATATTGTCATTTCAACGTTATCGTGAAGGATTAAAGACCATAAACCAAGTGGCATGAGTTCATAAAACATGATCAGCTAAGACATGCTATGAACTTCTTTTAGTTCGGAGATTATCTAGTGTTAGCTGAGTAGTCTTGGGAAATTTACTTTCCTTCTCTGTGTCTCAGTTTCCTCATCTGTAATATGAGCATAACAATAAATTGTTCTGGGGATTAAATGAGTTGATATGTATGTTTTCATATATAAAATTAATTTATATAAACTGAGTGCTCAGAATAGTGCCTGGTACACAGTAAGCACTATATATGTTGCAATTATTATAATTTTCCATTTATGTGGTAGCTGTGAAATGAGGGACATGGAACACCTGGATTTTAGTCCCAGCCCTGCACTGGGTGAATGCACAGAAGCCACTTCACTTCTCTGCCATCATTTCCTCCTCTGTAAAATTAAGGAGTTGATTGGACTGTCTGTGGTACTCAGACATTGTAAGATTGCATGCTAAATTCCACTGAGAGATGCAGGGACTTGAGAAGACTTCTGGCTCATAGAGTCTCCAGCTGCTGACCTCTCACAGATCTGTCAAGGCTTCCTTATTGATTCACACCAAGAATCCTGCCTCTGTCTCGGTTTTTCTGCAGGGCAGTTGATCTGTTTACTTTGCACCAAGATGTGTTCCTCTGTCAGCCTCCTCGGAGCTGTCACAAGCCAGCTGCATGGCAGGGAGAGACAGAAGAAGTGTTTTTGTTTTTCTGCTTCACTGTCTTCCTTCCTTTAGGGTCCCTTCTGAAAAAGGTCAAAACAGAATTCTGTGTCTGCCATAATGAGACATGCTAGCCAATCGAAGAAGTAGGGCCCATGTCAGTGACAGGGCCTGCCCCGGGGAGGCCAGGATTAGAGTCCCGTCAAGCCTGACTCAGCCTCCAGTCCATGGGGCTTCAGTGGTCACTCCCTTTCTGCCCCTGACATATAGCACATTACAAACATCCTGAATGCTGTGGTTGGCAGGTGGGAGGGGACGGTAACTAACTAAAGTATGACAGGAAATCTAAGGGAGGGCAAAAAAAGAGTGACATGTGGTTTTTGCCTAAGATTATGTGGCAGACTGAAATTCTACATACATCCTCTCTTGCTTTTTCTGTATTATACTGTGACTAGGGAGGCAGGAAGGAGGGACTCCTACCTCTTTCGTCAAGGCAGAAGAGTGTTATAAAGGCTGCTTCCATTTCTTCTCGCTCATGTGCTTCTGCCCCCTTTGTCTTTTTATCTGCTCCTCCCCAGAGGTAGAAGAATATCTGAGTGTCAGACTCAGGTGTCCCATGGTTGTATTTATGACCAGGCAATGTTATGAGCTTTAAAGACAGGGTCCCAAGAACTGCCCTTCTTTCTTTCTGTGTCCCAGACCATGTCATAAACGTCTAAGGAGGGAGGGACTGGCAAACAGGGAGAAGAACACCTGGTTGTAAGTAACTGCAGATCAACTGACTGTGTTCAACAACGTGATATTTATAATACACATTCTGAACGGATTTTTCCAAATGACTGACTCATTGATTGGTTCCCCTGGCCATTAGAATAAATGAGGTAGAACTTCATCCTACTTTGAATTAAAAAGGGAGTTCTCATCACTCCTAACAAACATTGCATTGCTTATCATTTCCATCAGAAAGAGCTAAGCCTTTCATTGACATAGGTTATTTTGCAACCTATACAGCTCCAAATAATCTTAGCATCTCCAAGGGAGAAGAAAACTCAAAAGAACATCCCACCCAGTCCTCTATAACATTCTCCACTTGGCTTTCTCTACCACGTTTTTGGGGAATAGTTTCTTCTTGAACATTTCCAGTAATAAAACACTCACTCTTACACAGATGACTATTTCTGGACAGGTATAATTCTTTGTTACTTCCTTGTAACTTCCTCACCACTTCTTCCCCGCTTTTGGAGTCAGACAAAGTAAATTGAAATACCTTTTCCTATGACAGCGCTTTAAATGGTTCTCAGACTAGGTTATGCTGTAATGATCTCAGTGGCTGAAAACAGCACCGAATCCTTTCATGTAGACACAAATGTCCATCCTGGATCATCTGGGGACTCTGCTGCACATTTCCCTCACTTGGAGACTAAGGTTAAGATAACAGATACTATTAGTAGTTTACTTTTAGCATCTACCAATTGAGTAAACATGCAATGACCGAAAAGTTAGTGTAACTTGAGTAATGGTTTCAACTGAATTTTAATTGTTATTCTCCAACTTCCTGGGATTGAAGTTTCTTTCAAAACCGAAATAGGATATCTTGAGTTCTAACTCCATGTACTCCAGAAGTTGATAACCTCCCCAGTGTTTCTGTGGGGTTCCATTCCTTGGAGTTATCTGTCTGACTCTCCCTCCACAGCCCTTCTCCCCCAAGTTCTCAATCCCTGTGGGCCATATCACACTGCAGTCTGGTCTGCTTGTCCCAAAACATGGACACAGCCCCTCTCCTTTATTCTCCAAGTCACCACCAGAAAATGCTATAATGGGTGGCAGATTTACTAGAGTCTTAAGGATAACAGGGAAGAGGAAGTAGAGAGGGCACCTGACTAGTAGAAGAGGAAGTAGACAGGGTCAAATGACTTGACCTTTGAAAATTAGACCTCACAGTTTCCAAAGTTCCTTACCTGTCTCCTACTTTCCCCAACCCCAATGTCAGGCCCATCTTCAGCTCTCTGATGAATCCTTGCCTAATTTCTTCTCAACCCACACCGCTGGGCCCCATGTCTATGTCTCTAGTTACAAAGGGAAAATTCAACTTGACATTACTTTATTCAGCAGAGCAGTTGAGCTCCCTTTGTCTTAACCTCTACCATTTTGATTTATTCTAATACAATCTCCTTCATAACAAGGACTTCTTAATATGTTTTACAAGTGAAAGAATTATCTACCATAGCCTCCACAGTAAAAGAGAAAGCAAAAGTTGAGAAATTAGTTTTTCTTTAAGATGCCTCAAAAAAATTTATAGCAAATGCTTTTTATTCCAACCAACTTCATATTAAAGAAAATTTGAAATGTTGTATGCATGGATTGTAAAGGGTGAATTTGGGAATATCCAGGAAGTCAGATCATGAAAGTCCTTAGAAGACCTGTTAGCTTATATGCATTTTTTTTATTTTAAGCAGGAAATTAGCCTGATTGGTGGATTAGCATTGGGGGTGGGGAGCATAAGAGAGAGGGCAAGGAGACCAGCCAGTACTGGAGTCCAGCCATAGGGGACGGAATGTACAGGAGTTGGTGTGGGAGCCAGGACTAGGCGAGGTATCAGGAATGACACTCAGTTTTCTCTTTGTAGCAACTGGTTGAGTGTTGGCACAATTCACCATGACAGAAAATAAATGAGCAGGAATCAATGGGCGGGGGGATTATGTTTCTTTTTGGACACAATTCATTTTAGGTCTGAGGCATCCCACAGATCAGAGAAAGGAGTTAAGTCAGGTTTTTCAGGCAGGACTGGCCAGAGAGGTCTGCATCCTGAGGAAGGAACAGGTTGCCTCTTAGAACCCCAATATTCCAGGGGAAACTTTGGAGTAAAAGATCCCTTTTGCTGCCTTCATCTTATTCGAGGTCTGGGACTTCCTTGGTGCAAATCACTAGCTTAATATATGGAAGTGACATCTACAGCGCTTGAGACTGAGACCTTATTCCACAACCTGCACCCTGGAAAAAATGGAGAATTCCTTCTTTACCTATGTATGTGTAACCAAACAGAGGGAGGGCTATTGATTTAATCTGAGTCACTCTACAGAGTGTTGCTTGGGGGCCCAGAATTTAACCTCAATATTGCTTGAAAGAGCCTTCTTGTAGAAGTGAGTGTCTCATTGTGATGGATGCCTGACATTTACCAGTGTGACTTACCTGTCACTGTTTTCTACCCATTTTTCATATGGGTACAGTTAAAAGATTTCACTTGTTTGCCTTCTTATGCAGCATTATTAGCATCATGCTTTTGCCTTCAGAAAAAAAATAGAAAAAGAAAATGTGATTAGTATTGTCCCATTCAAATCATTAAACCTAAACTGCCATCGTAGAAGCTACAGACATGGAGTCAGGCATCAGTTTCCAGCTCTAGACCACGGAGGCTCTCTGCTATGGGGGAGAACACTGGAATTGGAGTTAGGACATCTGCCTTCCCATCCCAGATTTCCATTCACTAGATAGTCCTTCAGTGAGTCACTCATATCCTTTTGGTCCTGTTAGTCTTATCTAAAAAATGGGCAAATTATTAGTCACTGATGAATCACAGGGCTGCTTTGAGATTGTGGTGGCAAGACTAAGTAAAGACTCTAGAAACCACTGGGAGTGAAATCTTGCCATTTGCAACAGCATAGATGGATCTACAGAGCATAATGCTAAGTGAAAAAAGGCAGGAAAGAAAAATGCATATGATTTCACCCATATGTGGAATTTAAGAAACAAAACAAATGAACAGAGGGGGAAACGAGAGAGACAAAGCAAGAAAGAGACTCTTAATGATAGAGAACAAACTGATCATTGCTGGGGAGCTGGGTGGGGGGATGGGTGAAATAGGTGAAGGGGATTAAGAGCACACTTATGATGAGCACTGAATGATGTATAGCATTGTTGAAATCACTATATTGTACACCTGAAACTAATATAACACTGTATGTTAACTACACACTGGAATTAAAAATTAAAAAATTAAAAAAAAAGACTATAGAAACCAAAGGGATACTACATCCCAAATGCCACAATCTAAGAGTGCTGGGCTTTTGGCATCTCTCATCAGTTCTTCCTCATAAAGTTCACACTGCCTTCAGCTACTGTGGATGCATTCTTAATTTTTTTTTAAAAGATACTTCCTTTCTCTTGCAGTGCATAGTATGGGACTGGGACTCCAATGGCAAACATGACTTCATTGGAGAATTCACCTCGACATTCAAAGAGATGAGAGGAGCAATGGAAGGGAAACAGGTAGGTGGTAAACCACGCATGCTATTTCCCCACACACTTCTCTCATGATGCATCCTTAGCACCCTCTATACATGGAACAGCAGGAGGGGAGACCTCAATACTTGATTAAATGTGACAAGTAGGGAGCATGGGGGTATTTGAGTACCTAGAGTCTAGTACTAGCCCCACCCAAAGCAACCAGTGTGACCTTGGACAAGACACTGCCTCTGTGTGGTACAGTTTCTCCGTCAATAAAACCGAGGGGTCAGATGAGAATGTTTCTCATTTCCCTTAGCTGTATAGCCTGCGACAAGTGACTCAGTTTTCTCTGTGCCTCAGTTGTCTCACTTAAAAAATGAGGGTGGTAATTGTACCTACCTAATAGAATTTTGTGAAGATTAAACGAGATAATCCATGGTATTCACTTAGCAGAGTGCCTGGCATGCAGCTAGTACTTCCAAAATATCTGCTTCTAGTAGTACTATTCTTTCCATGACTTGGTGGCATTCAGTGCACATTAGTGCTTTGGAAAAGTTATTAGATTCTTCCAAATTTTCATTATGGACACTAGATTTTCATTTGGCTTCTCCATTTCACTCTCACACACTGGATACCAAGACACATACCCAAACACTGCCATATACCATAGAGGCACATAGGGATTTCGTTGCACCAGACACAAAGCTAAACTTCCTCTGCATTTCTCTCAGACACACATGCATTCACATATCAATAAATTGATCAGTCAGTTGCTGTCATCTGGACCCTAACCATGGAACTGCTGTTCTCACCTGTTCAGTGTTCACCTGCCCAATTTCCAGCTACAAAACCTGTATCTCTTTGCCTGAGGGCTTTGTCTGGTGACTGTGGCCCATTCATCCCAGGCCCACAGGAGGCTGAGGTATGAGGGGAGGTGTAGCTCCTTCTAGGGAGTGGCCCTCAACAAATAATTCATGGGGGAAAAGGGAGTATAAATACCCAGCTGTCTTGCCCCACAGGTGGCAGAACTCGGAGTGTGTGTTCTATGCAGCTTCCCAGGGTTCCCCAGCAGGAATAGGCCCTGGTGGCCACAGTGGTAACTGACCCGCACACCTTTTTGGCAGCCTCCGCATCTCAATTCCCTACTCCTCGATTGGTACTTTCTGGTATTACCTCCCAAGTGAACCATTTACACTTAAATCCTTGCCTCTGGGGCACTCAAACCAAAATACCTGACATTCTTACTCTGGGACCCACTGTCCCCATGGAGCAGAAAAGAGTGACAGCTGACCATTCAGTGGCTTTGAGAAAGGTCTTTTCCCTAGAGATAAGATCCTATACCCGGCCTGGTCAGAGGTGCTGATTACAGAAATGTCACAACTCATTTTCCAGTCTCTTCTTTCAGATATAAGGTCAAGATATACCTAGACTGGATGGGAATAAACTAACATGCTTGAGAATGGAAGCTTAATCTAAATCGGACCGTTTGTTGAGTACTTACATTTGGTCTAGAAAATCAAGGGGAACTTTTTTCATAACTCCCACAAAACCTGGTGTATATGCTCTATTAAATATCCAGTATTGCAAGCAACTTGTGAAACACGCAGAGATCTTCCCCACGAGCAGGCACGCAGAGTTTCAGGGCCATAGTCAAAATCACACTAAATTATAAGTGCGTCACACCCAGGATAACAAGGAAGATAGCCAGAGAAGTTGTTGCTCTGTTGAACCAGGCCCCACTGTGCTAATAAATCAATGAGTTATCAATACCACCTACTAGAGTTCTAAAAATTTTAATAAAGTTGTACCTTATTCTCCTCTACAAGTAGAAATAGCCAAATCAATAAATGTGAGAAACATGTCGTCTTTAGGCTCCTAAGAGGGTGTTAAAAGTAAAATTATAGCATATATTATCATTGAAAAAAAAATCCAAAAAAAAAAAAAAAAAAGAAAAACACCAAAGTCTGATGCTTTCAAACAAACAGAAATGAATCCTCAAGTCCCACTGAGGAAATGGATCATATGATATGGCACTTTTCTGTATCACCAGAAAGATTTTATTTGGTCCCATCACTCAGCCCCATTTGGGTGCATTTACACTATGGGAAATGTTCTCTTATTTACTAATTCTACTAATATTTATAAGGAACACCTACTAAGCGCCAAGCTCTAGGTGTGTCATGACTGTGCATCAGAGTACAATATAGACATGAATCAAACAAAAAATAAAAATGTTATTACAGCTTGTGACAAATGCTGTAAAAAACTGAACCAATTCAGTATAAAGGTATGGTATTGGAAAGATAATCTGAAATGGCAGCATTTAAGCTGAGGTCCCTTAAAGATGAAAAAAGCCAACCATGTAACAAGCAAGAGAAAAACATAAAGGCCAAGGGAATCTTACATTAGTCCTGAATGAGGAAAGAGCTTGGTGTGATTAAAGATGTGGAAAGAGACTAGTGTATCTGGAGCAGAGAGCATGCACGGGATGTGGTCAAAGACAGAAGCAAGGGCCAGGAAAAGCACATTCTAATATCTCGAAGAAAAGAGTTTCAATTTTCCTCTAACTGAAAAAGAGACAGCTTTGTGCTCTCCAGGACAGGAGCCATGAGCTACATGTATTTTAGCCTCACTTTTAATTAATTAAAAATTTGAGTTTCAATTTCAATTCCTGAGTTACATTAGCCACACTCCAAGTACCCCATCACTTCCTATGGCTAGTGGCTTCAATGTTGGTTGGTGCAAATATAGAATATTTCCATCATTGCAGAAAGTTCTACTGGACAGTGGTGCAAAGGAGTCCAAGCTAGAGAATGACATGACGGATTTTAACTTTTTTAAAAGATTATTCTGGCTACTGTGTACATAATCCATTGTAGAAAGAAGACAGTGAAGCAGATCTGTCAGAAGGCAAGACAAGAGGTAATAATGACTTAGGCTAACAAAGTGGTAATGGAGATGGAGAGAAGTAGAGTGATTTAAGATGGATTTTGGAGACAGGGGCTAAGACATGTTGAGGGTTTGGATATGAGGGGGATAGATGGGTAAATGTGGGTGCCATTTCCTGAGTAAGGAAGTCTTGTTTCAGGGAGGTCCAGTTATGTGGAAAGTTCAAGAATGGGGTTCGAGAAACTGGCACTCAGGGGAGAGGCCTACCTGGAGATGTATTTTGGAGCCGTCAGTAAACAGAAGTGGTTGATGTTAAGAGAATGGAGGATAGGGAGACACATAGAGGAGGGTTGAACCCTGAGGAACCTCAGTAAGTAAAAACAGAGACAAAAAGAGGAGACATCATCCTCTTTTAAGCTCCTTCCTATGAGTCATGGTTCTGCAGGTGCAGGGTAAATTCTTGATTAACTTGGATGAATTCTTGGGTGGCCTTCATGAACAGCCTTAGTCTGAGGTGGCCAAAAGGGAGACTTGCAAGAAGAACAAATAGGAGAGTCCCTCCAAGATCCTCCCCGTGGAAGCCTGCATTAATAGGCCAGGCTTTGGAGTGGGACTGACAGGTACCAATCCCAGCTCTACCAGTTGCCACCCGTATGATCTGAGCCTCATCTTTAGTCTACAAAAGTGGGTTGTAGGGAGAGTTAAGTGGGATTGTAGATGTAAGGCACATACCCCATAGTTACTTGAAAACTTTATCCCAAGACAGATGCAAACTACTTACACCTGGTTCATCAGCATCCCCTTCCCACCCAACAGGCATGAAAACCCCAAGTGCCTGCGGGCTCCGACTCAGCTTCCTTGGAGCCATTGTCTGGCTGCACCAACCCATCCTCCACTACTGGTCTGCCTTAGCCTGAGAAATGAGTGTACTTTCCATGGATTATCATTACAATTCTTTTTTTAAAATTTTTTAATGTTTATTTGAGAGTAAAAGAGAGAGAGAGAGAACAGGGGAGAGGCAGATAGAGAGGGAGATACAGAATCTGAAACAGGATCCAGGCTCTGAGCTGTCAGCAGGGAGTCCGATGTGGGGCTCAAACCCACATACTGCAAGATCATGACCTGAGCCAAAGTCAGACCCTTAACCAACTGAGCCACCCAGGCACCCCTATCATTATAATTCTTAATATAATTCGAAATCTAACTCATTCAAAGTTTCATTTGTTATGTCCTGCTTTGTTGAAGAAATTGAGGTTAATGGGAATGATTGAAAACGACAAAGGAACCATCACAGCCTCACTTTCTAACTGTTACGGTAAATCCCCACACTACTTGTTCATACTGTGACATTAGAGGAAGATTTGGGGGAAAGGCAATTTCAGTTTTGATGGGTTTGGGAGGGGCTTGGGGTGCTTTGTCTGAAAACACTAAATCTGCTTTGAGACAAGCTAGAATTCTTGCTTATCAAGAGCTTGCCACATGGAGAGCAGATTAGAAGAGAACCGAAGAGAGGGAAGAAAGACAACCATCATGATGGTGGAAAGATTAGGCCTTTGAAACAAAACGGTTGGAGATGTCCTGATTTCAGATTCAGTTTGACTCTTCTCTCTTCCTCTCTTCCTCTCACCCTCTCTTCCTCTCACCCTCCCTCCCTTCCTTCCTTTCTCTTTTTATTTCCTTCCTTTTATGGAAGGAGTTTTAGAGAGCCCTTAGCCAGTACAAGATTCCTTTCTTCCTAACTCTTACATGGTTGCCCAGTCCCTACTGGAACTTCCCCAGTGTTGAGAAACTACTGTTCTCAGTTATCTGTTGCTGAGAAACAAATTAGCCCAAAACTTCCCGGCAGAAAACAATGATCATTATTTACTCACAATTGTTGGCAATTTAGGCTGAGTTCACCTGGGGCAGCTCCTCACCATTCTACATGATGTCAGCTGAACTCACTCATGCATCTGTGCCTCCGCAGCTGGGATGGCCGAGACGTTTCTCATGTACTCTTTTATTCTCCAGGAGAGCAGCCTAAACTTTTTTACATGGTGGTAAAAACCTTCCAGCAGCAAGAGGATGGCAGGCCCCAATGCCCAGACACTTTTTAATCCTCTGCTCATACCACTTTTGCTAATGTCCCATTGGCCAAAACAAGTCCCATGACTAACCTCACCGTCATTGTGGGAGGGAACTGCACGAATACACAGACACTGAGAGGAATGGGCCACTGGGAGCCAATGCTGCTTCAGTCTACCCCACTCACATCTGCCTGAGAAACTGCTTTATTTTCAGGGGGTGCCTGGGTGGCTCAATCACTTTAACGTCGGACTCTTAATTTTGGCTCAGGTCGTGATATCACGGTTCGTGAGATCGAGCACTGCATTGGCCTCTGTGTCACAATGCAGAGCTTGCTTGGGATTCTCTCTCTTTTTCTCTCTCAAAATAAATAAATAAACTTTAAATTTTTTTTTAAAAAGAAAGAAATTGCTTTACTTTCAGATACCGCTAATTGTCAGAGAGTGAAAATTGGTCTCCTGAGTGGAAATCCAAGGATCCAGCTCCCACAGAATGGTGGGCAAGAGTTTTCAGTGGCTCTTGGATGTTTGGCTTGAAGTTGATTTTGTCACATGAAGTCTCCTGTAGGCTTGAAAGGTTGATATCTGTTCTCCTAAGGCCCCCCTTAGCTCCCAGCTACCTCCTCAGTTTCCAGCCACTCCTGCAGCTCTGATACTATCCCTCAGAGAAGCCCCTTTGGAGATCTGTTGTGTCCCTGGTGTGATATGTATCACTCCATTATTTTAGTTCTCAGGGAAGTTCTGTGCAAACTCATCATTATCCCCACTAATTTCCTATAGTCAGCACTCACTGTCTCTCAGTTTTCTGACCTTTTAAGCTAATTCCCACGCACTAAGACTCAACAGCGTTACTCAACGGTGTGTCTACAGATGTTTCCTTCCCTCTGGTGCTTGATTTGATCCTATTAATAGGAAGCATTTATAAGTACCAGGCACTTTTTTAAATGTGTTATGTGGATTAATTATTAAATCATCACAATAATCCTGTGAGATAGATACAATTACCAGCTCCATTTTACAGAGGAGATATCCAAGGCATAGAGGAGCCAAGTAACTTGCCAAGGGTCGCACAGCTGGAAGTGGAGGGACCAGGACTGGAACCAGGCAGCCTTATATCAGAGTCTCACTCAGCCACGCCTCCTTAACCACCCTCCCTCAGAATGCAAGGGTTATCCCGCAGAAACCATTTGTCAGCCCTCAGATCCATGTGCCGTAGCACCTGGGGGCTTGGCTTCATGGAATGACTCCACTTCTTCCTAAGCAGGCTCTCTTGCTGTGGCCCCTCTTGTTGCAGGTGCAGTGGGAGTGCATCAACCCCAAGTACAAAGCCAAGAAGAAGAACTATAAGAACTCAGGCATTGTGATTTTGAATCAGTGCAAGGTACGTACATAGCCCTTCTCTTTCAGGAGTATGAAGCTAGGGCTGTCTGGGAGGAAGAGCTCAGACTGTGTGGCCAGAGGGACAAACTGTCAAGGAGGTGTAGTGTTTTTTGTAATAAAAAACATAAAGCCCATGTTATAATGGATGTGGAGTGAAAAACATAAGTGTGGGTGGTCTTGGAGCTGTGGTGGCCCACTGCCACCATCCCTTCTGCAAAGACAGTCATACCCTCAAATATGGGGAGTCCTGGTCACATGTCAGGCTCTTCTCTGTCCTGACAGCACCAGAGGGAGATCCCCCAAAAGGGGAAGACAACATTTCCAGAGCTCCTGCTATGCACCTGTCACAGTGTTCAGTGCTTTATATGTGGTGCCTCACCCATGCCGAAAGGGTATTGTGAAAACAAAGCAATGGAGAAAGATTAGAAGGCCTAGAAATTCCTCCCAGAAGGGCTCTAACTTCACAGAAAATCCCACATGCTAGTAATCAAATCTCTTAAATCACATCTGAAAATAATTCTGGCATTGGTTGAGTACTTACTATGTGAGAGTAACTATGATGAATTCTGTTTAACTTGTATCATAATGCTGAGATTTCTGCTGTCAACTGAGATCATGTAACTAGTCACACACATGGTAAGTTTAAGAGCTGAGATTTTAATCTATGCATGTCTAACTCCACCATATACAACTTGAATGCCATCTAGTTTCTCTCTGTGTATGTCAGCTTCCTTTTCCCAGATTGGCTTCTCCCTGGCTGCCAGGAGCTGTGGGAGCACATCCTCTCATAGCAAGAGCAATAGTAGAGGAAAGACTGATATACCCACCCTTTGAACCAATCAGTGTATTAAGATTGGCCATCTAGGATCATCGTATTAATCATGTCTTTTATTTTCTATACTTTTTTGATGCATTAACATCTCTGGGCCTTGTGGGCTGGGTAGGAACTTCTCCCAGGGTTAGCTAATTCCTATAGATAGCCAACAACTTGCTTGTGAGCCTGCCTTTGATATGCAGAGCAACCAATCCAGAGCCCATACCCCCAACCACCTCCTTTATCAAGCTTACACACACACACACACACACACACACACACACACACACACACTATTCCTCTGTCCCTATATCTCCCTGGGTCCAGGCTTTACATAATTAGAGACCACCCCTATAGCCCAGAGTCACCAAAAGTATCCAAACTCTCCAATCCTAAACCAGTTTAACTCCTTACCATACCCCACTCATTCCTTCCCACAATAAAACACAATAAAGACTTCCACCCACACTTTCCTCTCAATCTTTCTGCCTTCTGACTGACCCTAGTGCTTTCCCATGTGGCCCCTGAGTGGCATGACATGCCTCCTACCCTTTGGGGAACTCTGGGTAATAAACTCTTCTTTGAAAGGCAGTTGTCTCTGGTCATCTCCCCTATCTATACAAATCAAATCCCAGGCACATTCAAAACATCCCTGTGCCCAGGGAAGCAGGAGAAAAGATGTGGATGAACCACTTCGGTGGTTGTCTGTCTCCTTAAGATGCCTGTGATAAGTCTGTTTTGATTCTCCATGAATTGATCTTACAGTTTAGTGCTTAGGGGCCAATATTATTCAACTCGTTCCCAAGTTCTTATTTCCTGGGTACATAGACAATAGTAGGGTGTCCCAACCATCAAGCAAAGCATTGCCAAAGGGAGCCAGGAGCAGGCACTATTCAGGGGGCCAAGTGAACACCAGCCCTGAAAATAGTCTGCCAAGAGATGTGTGCCACCTAGAGGTGGTACCTAGAGACACCAACACGAGATCTTGTGGGTCAGTCTCTGAGAAGCTGCCCTGAGCATCAGATGAAATCTGAAAATTGAGGGTCAAAAATCACAGTTACTCACTGTCCAGGTTAAAGTGGCCAGATGACAAACTTCATGACTGTGGGTATCGTGTCTGTTTTTCTCATCACTATATCCCTAGCATCTAGTGCATAGTGGGGACTTTGTTAAATAAAATTTAAAAATTTATTGTTAAATAAATAAATGGATGAATATCACCAACGGTCAAGAAGCAGAATCATAAGGAAGCAGAAATGAAGACCAAAAATTGGTATGGCACATGAGAACACTGATAATCATGGTTGGGCAAAAAACAGAGACTATGCTGACTTCCAGCACAGAGGTCCAAAGGATGGACTATGCAGTCCATTTGCCACCATTTGAGTCCCACCTCCACCTTCTACTAGGTAGGTGATCTTAGCCTCAACTTCCTCCTCCACAAAAATGGCACAGTAGAAATAATAGCTCCACCTTTACAGGGCTGTCCTAAGAACTAAATAAAATTATGGATGTTAAGTCCCTGACTTAGAGTTAGTCATTGCTGATCATGGCATGGCAGGAATCTAATGAATGGGAAACGGCCAGTAAAGGCCTTCTCAGGTAACTGCAATCCTGAAGCAGGCAACCTAGATTACTTGTGGTATTAAGAATGTTACCAGGACTGGAACTTAGACTGGGGAGCAAGAGTGAAGCCTAGTGTGAGACTTTATTAATTCCGAAACAGTGGTGTCCCTTGAAAATATAGTGTTAGCTCTCCCTGGAGGCATGCATGACCCAAAAGAGGGGAGCAGGGCATGAATAGCTGCAGCCCTCACAGGGCCATCTGAATTAGGCATTGCTTTCTTTCTCTCCTATAAAATCAAAATTGGAGCAATTAAGCATCTGACTCTTGGTTTCAGCTCAGGTCATGATCTCATGGTTTCCTGGGTTTGAGCCCCACGGTAGGCTGATGCAGAGTCTGCTTGGGATTCTCTCTCTCCCTCTCTATCTGTCTCACCCCCAGTTATGCTGTCTCTGTCTCCCTCGAAAATAAATAAACTTAAAAAAAATAAAATCGGGGTGCCTGGGTGGCTCAGTCGGTTAAGCGTCCGACTTCAGCTCAGGTCATGATCTCACAGTTTGTGGGTTCGAGCCCCACATCGGGCTCTGTGCTGACAACTCGGAGCCTGGAGCCTGCTTCAGATTCTGTGTCTCCCTCTTTCTCTGTTCCTCCCCTGCTCTCACTCTGTCTCTCTCTCGCGCTCTCTCTCAAATAAATGCAGATTTTTAAAAAATATATATTTTTAAAAAAACGAAATCAAATCAAAATCAACTGACCTATCTCTTCCCCACAGATGTCTTTCTGCTCTTTCTTTTAGGTTAGCAGTCTAATGCCAAAGACTAAGCTTCCACTCCATAAGGAAATAGATCATGCTGTTACTAAAACGATTTCCTCTCCTCCTCCAATGCAGATCCACAAGATGCATTCTTTCTTGGACTACATCATGGGCGGCTGCCAAATCCAGTTTACAGTAAGTTGTTTCCACATTTGTTCATATTCATGGAGCAAGGTGTGGGGCATGGTGGAGGGTTGTGGGAATGTGGAGACAAAAATTTATTAAAACCTTTGGTCAGTTTTTTTAGGTCTCATTGCTGAAATATTGTATGATATAATTTTTTTTTCTTTTCTTTCGATATAATTTTTTAAAAGTGAGTTCATACTTCTGTTTTCTCCAGTGACTATGGCTGTCAGGAAGTCATATCAGAAAAGTCATGCCACTCAACCTCAGGTGGTTTGGGAACCCTCCTCATGCTTCCCATTCTTTCAGTAACTGCATGAGGCATGGGGCAGTGGGCATATTGCCAGATCCCATTACCTGGTGAGTAGGAATTGGAAGGAAGTAAGCCACTCTGGTAAATCCCACTGACCCAAGGCAGATGCAGCCCAAAGACCAGCACCAACGCCATGCCCAAGGGTCGGTGCCACGAGTAAGCCATCCAAATGGTTCATCAGGCAATGAAAAGGTGAATTCCAAAAGATTGGAGAATTAGGCTTTCAAAGTTGAGAAACAGAGTGTCTAGACTCAGTGGGTAGATCAGGGATCATTTCCTAAATATAATCTGTGAACCCATAGGATTTATACACTCCAATGATTTGAGTGGGTAGGCTGGGTCTCTTTAAGGTGCCTGGTAGGCCAAGCTTATGAATCCATCTGCCCTTGAATAACTTACTTTCAGTGGCCTAATATTCAAAACCCTCCCAGGTTTGGACAGATGTGACCTCCAGAAAGAGGATCCCAGATGGCAAGGATAGATCTGCTAAAACCTATGGGAAAGCAACATGGCAAACAAGAGAACAACAATCTGAACAGCTTCTGCTCCCCGTCTTGCAGATGTGTACTCGTGAAGGTCAGCCCTGTTTAGCTCCCTTGACTGGATCAGTCATGTGAGAAAAGCAAGGCAGATGGGTTTAAATTTTTTGTCCAGGTTTAAGCCCAAGAGAGTAGACAGGACCAGTGTATTTCTGGGACGGGGACGGCAGTACTCATAGGACTAAAAGGAGCTGCAAGGGGTTGAGAAAAGTGGTAGTTTTATAGACTGACCTCTCCTTAGCTAGAAGCCTATCCTCTAATCTCAGAAGGGTCTGCCTATATCTTCTCTAAACTTGGGGCATGGTTCACTTACTCCTGAATAGGTATGGGTTAATTATAGAATTTGGTCATTTCTTTAGAGTCTAAGGCACACCCACCCAGCCCTCCTGCATGCATACTGGCACGTACAGAAAGTAGCAAACATGTTCATCGTGAGCACACACATGTAACTCCAGCTGTCCTATGGGTTCACTGTCGCACTGATGTATACACATAGAGGTAGAGGAGCCAGCAATGTCATATAGGAGAGCTCCTGGAAATAGTGTCCCACAGTCTTAGGCAAAGGAGCAATTCAGGAAACTATTTATAGGTTTTCAAGGGAGAGCACTATTGATTTGGTTTGGAGTCTATAGATTCCATGCACTCGAACAACTCTATTCAACCTTCAGGGGCTTGCTCTGCCCTTGGAGTTGTGCTGCAAAGAACCAGCCCCCATGAACACCAGAAGTTTATCCCCACAGGGTCCCTAGCTCCACAACCTGGGTCCACGTGGCTTGTCTGACCCAGGCTGGCCCTCCCCTCCTTTCTCACCCCTGCTGATCCTCCCCAGCTGAGGAGGTACCACCTTAATGTACATACCACTACTCCTCAGCTCCAGTTCCTTCTCCCTCCCTTAGCATTTCAGTCTTCCTGAAACTCTTTGAATTGTCCTTTTATTAAGCTCTCCTGGATCATCCCTTCTGAGTGGGCCATTTGTTTCCCGTTAAGACCCTGACCAGTACACTTTATAAACAGGGGCTGAGAGAAAGCTTTTGCACTTTCCACAGATGCCTGGTGCTTTTGACTCTACCTTAAGAATGTCAAAAGTAGAGCATCTTCCCCTTCAGGTGCCAGGCTGATGTGTATTAGGTACTTTTATTGAATTACAATGGATCAAACCCTAACCTTAAAGGAGAGGGAAGGATGAGGAAAAACAAGAAACCCGATGAATAAGTATGATACTAGTTTTGGCTTCAAAAAGCATCCTATGAACTTAAATGTTTACACGTCCATATAGCCTAATGATAAATACCAAAACCTTATTTGGGTTAATATGCATAAACAGGGTATATTTAGGGGAGTATTGGAGAAGTGGTTTGGATTAAGAATTTGAAGGGCAAGGGCTCCTGGGTGGCTCAGTTGGTTGAGTGGCCGACTCTTGATTTTAGCTCAGGTCATGATCTCACGGTTTGTGGGATCGAGTCCTGTGTCAGGCTCTACATTGACAACGCAGAACCTGCTTGGGATCCTCTCTCTCCCTCTCTCACTGCCCCTCTACCTCGCTTGCACTCTCGCTCTCAAAATAAATGAATAAAGTTTTTTAAAAAAGAATTTGAAGGGCTTTTAATTTTGAAGTAATATGGTGGATAAGGGAATGTTCAGAAGAATCTTGAGCAGGACATTGAAGAAGCTGGGCACATGCTTTAGGGAACCAAATCTGGGAGTGTTTGGTGGAAGGCATTGAAGGTGGTGAGGAAATTATGAAAGAGACGCAAGCAGAGGGGTGCCTAGGTGGCTCAGTCAGTTAAGCGGCTGACTTCCACTTTGGCTGAGGTCATGATCTCGCAGTTTGTGTGTTTGGCCCCAGTCCAGCTCTGTACTTACAGCTCGGAGCCTGGAACCTGTTTCGGATTCTGTCTCCCTCTCTCTGTCTCTCTGCTCTTCCCCCACTTGTGCATGCTCTCTCTCTCTCTCTGTCTCTCTCTCTCTTTCTCTCTCTGTCAAAAATAAATAAATAAAGAGATGAAGCAAGAAGAGATTAACCATCCTGAGGACAAGTAAGAAGAGGCTAAATTAGCAGGACAGCAGTTAAGAGAGGCACTGTGGAAAGAGAGTCCCATAAGCCTTGGCCTATGATTGATCCAATGAAGAGACAGAAGGCAAGGGAGAATGATGAGTCCAGAGGACTCAGATCTTTTGTGCCTGACTGACAAAGCATGGTGATCCTATTCACGGCAATATGGAAATCAAGAGGAGCCGCCGACGAGATGATGGATTTTATTTTGGACATGATGGAGGTACTTTCAGGCCTCTCAGTGTCGAGATGGCACTTATAAATATGGTCCTAGGTTTCAGGAAAGAAGTAGAAGCTGCACACATATGGGTCTGGATGAGATGGCCAGAGAGAAGAAAAGAGAAAAGGCGTCTCAGGGAATTATAGAAGATCTCCGTCAGGCAGCAAGGAGAAGAAGGGAAACCCATAGGAGGAGAAATGCCAGAGGAAAAGGTCCAGGACGGGGCAGTAACCCAAATGACCAGAAAGAAAATATTAAAAGATCAAGGGCAATAATCCCATATGCAAGAAGGTGAAGAATAAAAAACTGGATCATGTGATGAAGAGACACATATCACCTTTTGAAAGAGCAATTTCAGCAGTATGAGACAGGGAGACCCAGAAGTTAAGGTCTAAACAGAAGGTAAAAGAACTGTTCATTCAAGAAGGTTGGCAACAAAAGGCCATATTTCATTCTTTCTCATTGCCAAGTAGTATTCCATTGTGTATATAAACCACAATTTCTTTATCCATTCATCAGATGATGGACATTTAGGCTCTTTCCATAACTTGGCTATTGTTGAAAGCGCTGCTATAACCATATGTTTTCACTCTGATGTGGATCCTGAGAAACTTAAGACCATGGGGGAGGGGGGAAAAAGTTAGAGAGGGAGGGAGCCAAACCATAAGAGACTCTTAAAAAACTGAGGATAAACTGAGGGTTGATGGGGGGTGGGAGGGAGGGGAAGGTGGGCGATGGGCATTGAGGAGGGCACCTGTTGGGATGAGCACTGGGTGCTGTATGGAAACCACTTTGACAATAAATTTCATATAAAAAAAAAAAGAAGTTTGGCAAGATGGGGCAAGAGGGGAAAAGGATGATAGCAACTTGAGTGTCAAAATAGGGGAGGTTTCAGGCTAGAATCTGACCATAAGCAGAGGAGAAGCCTCAGTGGAGTGAACGAGATTAACAATGCCAAAAAGAGCCCTAGTCAATGATTCTTTTTTGGTCAGCGGCACCACTTGAGAATCTGATACACAATCCATATCCTCTCCCTGGAAAATGCACACACCCGATTTTGCATGCAATTTCAGGAGGTCAAGGGCGCCCTTGAGGACATTCCATCTCCTCATGCAAATCCTCAGGTCATAAGACCTGGAGGGCAACCGTCAGAGGGCAGACTTGGAGGAGGTGAATGGAGATGGAACAGACTAGGGGGCAGGGGTGGGAGCGGCAGGAGGAGTTCACTGTGTTTGGCACATGGCAAAGCAGCCAAAAATAAAATTAGATACTAGAATTTCACACACAAAACACAAAATTATAGACAGCACAGAAGAGACAGGCACCATAAGGTGTTTGGAAAGAAAATGGTAGAAGAGTTCACCATTTCCTTTGAAAGTTATTGCTTTCCCAGATGCATAAAGATGCACTTTGTAAAACAGATTTTCAGGGATAAGCTGTATGTAAAGTACAGCACTCATTTAGGTGGATTATGATAAAGTCATTTTATTTATTTTTTCTTAAATATGAAATTTATTGTCAAATTAGTTTCCATACAACACCCAGTGCTCATCCCAACAGGTGCCCTCCTCAATGCCCATCGCCCACTTTCCCTCCCTCCCATCCCCCATCAACCCTCAGTTTATTCTCAGTTTTTAAGAGTCTCTTATGGTTTGGCTCCCTCCCTCTCTAACTTTTTTTTTCCTTCCCCTCCGCCTTGGTCTTCTGTTAAGTTTCTCAGGATCCTCATAGGAGTGAAAACATATGGTATCTGTCTTTCTCTGTATGACTTATTTCACTTAGCATAACACTCTCCAGTTCCATCCACGTTGCTACAAAAGGCCATATTTCATTGTTTCTCATTGCCACGTAGTATTCCATTGTGTATATAACCCACAATTTCTTTATCCATTCATCAATTGATGGACATTTAGGCTCTTTCCATAATTTGGCTATTGTTGAAAGTGCTGCTATAAACATTGGGGTACAAGTGCCCTATGATAAAGTCATTTTAAATGATTATAATGATTGATGATAACATAAGGACATGTTTATGCCATAACATTAAGTGAAAAAAAGGAATGTAAAGCAGAGCCACCCTATGGTTACAACCAGGTAAAATGTTTATATATTTATATATATGTAGAGAGAGAGATAAAATCTAGAAAGGAAAAGAAAAACAAAACATAACTTGCTTGCCAGTGGAATCCTTGAGGAACGAGGATTGTCCTCGGCAGCATCCTTGATCTCCCTAAATTGTGTGCAGAATTAGGTATGTGCATTTTTGGGAGACTGGATATAAATCTTGTATCAGATTCTCAAGTGGTCCAGGTGACCCTCAAAAATGTATTTTTTCATATTTTCAGATGGCCATTTTTATTATTTCTAATTTTTTAACATTAAGGATGATGTTGCTTTCCTTTATCTCTGATTTTGTAGTCTACATTTTGGCAATATAATATTGCTATAATAAGCTGAATGTGGCTCCTCCCATATTAACCTTCAGCCTAAAGAAAAAGAACACGTATTACAAGGTGGCCAGCTATTCCTCTTTCTCAGGAAATCTTTCCAACACTAACACATGTCCACACTGTGTCCCAGTTTAAGTTTTACATCTTTATATCCCAGACTAAACACTGGCGGACTCTGGTATAGACCTCTGAGAAAAGAGAATGAGCCCTGGTTGAAGAGGGGAATGCTTTGCAGTCTGCAGGAAATGAATGGGGTGACCTCAGGAGTCCTTTCTATCAGGTCTAGGTTCCTATTTCTTTGCCCACAGTGGCGCTTTGAGGAGGTCGAAAAGCACAAGAGTTTAATCTGTCAATTAAGAAATGGTTCAGACTGAACGGTATCTCCACCTACAAGGCTTATTGTTACAGATCCAAATTGTATACAAATATAAGACAAACAAGCAAAAAACAAATCTCTTGCCCCAGCAGACGATATGGCAGAGGTTGACTGCACGTTGATTGCAGAGAGATTAGGCAACTAACCAGAGGTTGGTTCCCAGCAGCTTCGCTTAGAAAACACCCAAGAGGTTTCAAATGGCTTGTTTGTCACAGGCAGAGAAGGGAATCTGAGGAGTGGGCTTGTTTTGTGTAGAAGCTAAAAATGTCCAATGATAGATGCTCATCACTGGCTTCCAGCCTTTTCCAGGAAGCAGCTCTGCACTGGGGACTTTGTGGCAATGGAGGGAAAATTTCACATTCCTACTTTACAAGGTCTTGCAAAGCTGCTCCACAGCTCTGCTTAATGATGAGCGAGGCCTCCTGGGCAGAAGGGGAGAGCAACGGGCGGGTGCCTATTCTTGGACCGCCTGCTGGGAAGATTGGAGCACATACCAGAACCACAGGCTTTCGTAAATGCTTCATATCAGAAAATGAAAACGTAGCCGCTCTGCAAGCTCACCAGCATTCAGGAAGCAGGCGTCAGCAGCCACCTCCACAAACTGGCATTTTTCAGTCATTTCCTTGCTTTTATTTCTCAACTTAATCCCGTCTTTCACTGCCTCCCTGTTGCTTTTTAAAATAAATCTAACCTTTCACTCTGTTCTCCTTCCACTAATGCTAACTTAAAGAGCACAGAGAATTCTTGGTAGAAGGCCACCTCCTGAAGATATTTTATCTCCAGCTTCATCAGGGCGACTTTAGAAACCATCACTTGCCAGGGAAACAAATCTTTCAGCTGCTGTGTACTTAAGACTGTCCATTGCTTTCTCGTCAATGATAAAATATTTTTGTTATGAAGAATGGGAACTATAGAAAGGGGTGGGTGGTAAGGATCATTGATTTATTTCCTTTTTCACCAGGTAATTTTTAAGTTCATACCTTTTCCCAAAGCTCTATCAGAGTCTCCAGAGCTAGAATGGCCTCTGTGGTTGTCACAGATACTGGGGCCATCCCCATGGGAAAAGTGGAGCCCTGCCCCCACCTCCTGCAAAGGTCTGCCTACAGAAAAAAAAAATTAAAATTTCCATCAGGCTTGTTTGTATGTCTAAACAGCACCACCAAGAGCAGGCAGCCCAACACCAACCTTCTAACAGTGATCTTTAGGTGGTTCCATTTTCCTCTAGATGTCGTTTCCATTTCCAAAGAAATGTGGCTACTCCCTTTCTCTAACTGGCATCAGTCGGTCACCAAATCCTGTTCATTTTCTATCCTTAATATCTCTGGTCACAATCCCCTTCTCACCATCACCTCTGCCCCACACTAGTTTGTTAGGCATAACAGAATTATTCCAAGCCTGGGGATGAAGAGTTGATAGAAATGAAATGACAAAATAGGGCCAGAATGAAGAAGCAGGAGAGTAGAGAGGGCCTACAATGCAAAATTTAAAAAGAGGCAATCACTCTCAAGATTGTGCAAATGTAGGGTCAGCTGGGAATGAAGTCCTTCTTGAATTGACACCCTCGTCACCAGTCTTACCTTCCCTTGGTCCCAACCCTATGATGTGTGGCTTTATTTTAAAGTGTATTGTTGCCAAAATCTGTGTATGTTCACCCAGACATTATACATGCTTCTTCCCATAACACAACATACCCATTCGGGTGTTAGATCTGGGCTTGCACACTGCCACTTGGTGCCTGCATACTTGGAGGATCTTGCCCATGCCTGGGGAGGATAAGAGGGACATTTGAGTTTCTTGAGCTGTCATTTTTCTTTATGGATGTTTTCTCCCTCTGGTGTTTATATGACCTGATTTTACTCTCTGGTTTTATATCAAGACACCAGCATGTTTTTCTCATTATGAAATACCCTTAACTCTCAGTCACGTAATCAACACACAGGACAATTTTCAACTGCAGCCTCAAGAGGCATAGGTAAAGTATTGTGGTGATCCTTGATGAAGAACATCATAAACACACACACACACACACACACACACACACACACACACACACACATTAATTGCCCTATTTCTACATTTTACAGCTGTTTTGATTATAAACAGCTGTTCATTCAAGGCCATTCTCTCCTAAATTACTCTAGCTGCCTTGTAGCTAGTGTCCCTACTTCCAGGCTAAATCCTCTCCATTCTTTATAGTCATAAACATACCCATGTGACAACTTGGCATGTTAGCCACAGCCTTGTGTTTCCTTTGGGGTATATAGTGGCATAATGGAGGAAAAGCCTTTGGAGCCGTATAGACTGGGGTTTGAACCCAGTTCCATCACCAGGAAATTTCATCACCTGTGGGCCTCAGGGTCTTCATCAATGAAAAGGAATAACAATCTCTGCCTTCCAGAGTTCTTTGATGAAAATAAAATAACATAATACCTGGAAAGCAGATAACGCAGTGTCTGACACAAAGTAGGGTTTTAACAAGGGCTAGTCCTCTCCCCTTTGTTATCTAAAGTAAGAGCATCTCAGGGGTAGGAAAGCACCTTGCAGTTTTTCTCCACGTGACCTTTCCTTTTGAAACATTATTAGTATTAGCATCTTATCAGCTGGTACTCCCTTGTTGAAAACATCTGGTTATTCCAAAAATAGAATTTGCATCCTGCTTAAATTTCTTTTCAACATAATCCTGGGAGAGGTGAAGAAGAAAAGGAGAAACAAAATCAGTGATGATAAGAAATAACTTCATGAAAAAAAAGGGGGGGGAGTGTAAGTGAACTCCTGGTAGCCTATTGCTTTTCTTCTTCTAGTCATGTGGATTGGATTGCAGCATTACAGTATAAGGTGTGGCTGACATTTTCCCCTATCAACCTTAGTCTTATAGGCTGATCTCTCAGAAGCAGAAACAGAACACAAAGCACCTTTTCTCTGTCCTTCCAGAAATAACATCCACCCTAAATAAACCCAATGGGATATTCCAATTATTTGTCATAATGGAATGTTGTCAAATAATATGCATGTAGCATTTCCCACCTGCAAGATTATAAGAGAAAATAAAGCCTGTCATTAGTAAGTGGATTCAGCTGAGCCCTGAAGACAAAGGGAAGACACAACAGGAACATCTCTGTCTTTTACTACAACTCCTTTTGTTTTAATTCCCCCATCCTTTCTCTCTACTCCCCACCAAGCTAAAGTTTTTTTGTTTGTTGGTTGGTTGGTTGGTTGGTTGGTTGGTTGGTTTGTTGGTTTGTTTGGTTTTTTTGAGAGGTGTTTGCTGGGCTAACTTTTATTTAAATGGTAATGATGCTAGAAACCAGAAGAAATGTTTCTTCTCAGTTTAGCACTCTCCAGGCTTGAGCCTTTTGTTGTTTGTTGATGTTAAGAGTGTTAAGTGGGTCAACTTTTATTTAGATAATGATGCCAGGGGTCAGAAAAAATTTCAGAAGTTCAAAGATAATATCTCCTTGGTGACAAGGCAGAGGATTCCCTTTTCTGCTTCCCACCGACTATGCCATAGCATTCAGCTTCTTCTCTGGTATAGGCAGGACTTCTCGCTGAATGCCTCACTCAAAGCTGCTTCTTGCAGAAAATTCATTATAACCACTTCAACACGTCTCTCTGCAACTGGCTGCACACGAAAGTATGACAATGGCGTTCTTCTATAGACCACATCTTTAACACAGAATGTAGTTTTAAGGGATTTTACCTCTGCCTCACAAAGAGAATTGTCCTGCCTGAAGAGCACAGGACTCTTTTCTTAGTGAATTATGAACTGAGGGGCAGATATTCATCCTTCCTCTTGCTGCCTGGCAACGTGGATCAGCAGTGGCTGGGCTTTCTGACCCCCGTGTCAATCTCAAGTTCTGTTTTGGGATTGGAGGAGAGGAAAATGGAAGACTACAGAAATGGCCTCAACCAGATTAATAACTTCTCTCACTTTCCTTCTTGGCAGGGTACGTGATGTGCTGCTTTTCCCATCCCTGGCCATGTCTTTTGTGTGGCTGATCACAATTCCTACCAGATGCATTCACTTTAAACCTACCCATTCTCCTATTTTCTCTTCCAGGTAGCTATAGATTTCACTGCCTCAAATGGGGACCCCAGGAACAGCTGTTCCCTGCACTACATCCACCCTTACCAACCCAACGAGTACCTGAAAGCCTTGGTGGCTGTGGGCGAGATTTGCCAAGACTATGACAGGTACAAGACCCCCAGTCGTCCCAGGTCTTATCATCTCTCTGTGGGTTCTGATGGTCCCTGGATGATCCTTGGCAGGAAAACAGACGTGCAGTCAGCAGTTACCCATACTGGGCTCAGGAAGCCACAGAATAGAAGCTTGACCCCCAAATTTTATCCTCTCTACACCTAGAGAAGCTGAGTTCATGCCATGCTCACCTGGGTCACCAAAACCAAAATATCCTTTCTCAGCTTTCTTATGTGGCTTGCAAAACTACTTTCTATCTTGTTAAGTTTCAGAATGGGTCTTGCTACTCAAAGTTTGGGCCGTGGACTAAGCAGCATAGCACCACCTGGGAACTTAGAATCCCGAGCCCCACTCCAGACCTATTGAATCAGAATCTGCATGTTAACAAGATTCCCAGATGATTTGTGTGCACTTTGGAGTTTGAGAAGCACTGGTTTATTGGACATTTTTGAATCTAACCCTCACATTATACCTTATGTTGTAGGTATTGTTTAACAGAAGAGGAAATAAAGCTGGGCAGGGAGGTTAAGCTGTGCACTGTCACTCAGCCTGAGGCAGGATTTGAACTGAGATCTATTTCCTCCTACTGTTTAAGCTCCTAATCACTCTGTTTCACTGACTTCAGAGCTATTGGTAACATTAGTAGAGGGTGTGTGTCTGCCCACGTGCACATGTGTGTGCCCATCCACAGAAGTGTGTGTGTATGTGTGTGTTTGCTTGTGTGTATATAGATAACATGATTTTGAGATTAGATTGGTACTACAGTTATTTTTCCTTGATGGTAAATATTGACCTTTCCCACCAAGAGAATTGTGATTTACATAAATTACATTAAACTGAATTTATTTTGCCTTTCCAGTATTTCCAGGTTGAGGTGAAGTTGTTCACATGTTCAAGAAGGTTCTTTGAGGTAGAACGAATATAAATATAAATATGGATACATCTCAGTTGAGTCATTAGTGTGTTTGTAAAACAAGGCTAGTTAGTAATAAGAAGCAACCAAGTGAGCCTTTAAATCAGGAAAATAAAGTGACTCTGTCCTCTAGTTTCAGAGAAATTTTATGGGACAGCATGATTTCTGTTCTTTCTAGTGTCATAACCAGTGGTAGGTATATTAAAAACCCCTTGCCCCAGGCACCACAGGGGATGAGACAATCTAGTGACCAGAATGTGCAGAGAAACCAACAGGAGAGGGATAGGAAAAATCTAATCTGTGTCCTCCTGCTGGTGAATCTCTGCATTCGGCTTGGTTATTTTCAATAACTCAACTGGGTGTGAGGGCAGTTGGGGAATGAATAAACAGATCCAGTAAAATCACACAGCCTTAAACACTCAGGCCTTTGCTGACACTTGCCCTCTTATACAGTTAGAACAGAGGGCAATAGCATTTTAAATTACTTTGTTAAAGTGATACTTCTTATACTTAACCGAGGTATCGACTGTGAAGACAACTTGAATTTCAGCTCTGATTTCTTTTGGCCCAAATACAGGGAGTATTCCTAGAGAGGGTATATATCATATGGAGAGTTCTACCAAGGAGAGAAATAATTAACAAATTGCCTCCCCACTGCCAGAAACTTCTCCAGACATACCCAAGATACCGAAACAGTCATTTTTTCCTAACATGCACATGAATGATTTAGTGCATGATTTAGTATATACATAAGAGGCAAGAAAGAAGGGAGAGGATGTATCTTCAGGATTCTTAATAATTTTAAATCATGAAATGCTCATAAAAGAGATAAAGTAGGTAAAGCATTCGATACAATACTATAAATACATGCTGCTTAATAATAAAATTGACTCAGACTCTAGGGGAGAAGGCAGTATAATAACGAATTCCAAAGAGAAAATTGGTGGTTTGACCAGAAACTAAGATGCCAATGCCCAGAGCGTTGGCTACGGTCCTGCAGCAGATTTACAGGATGATCTGGAACAAACTGCTGAACTTCCTGTTTCCTGGTTACTTCACATGCAGGATGCAGATACAATCCAAGTGACCCATACATCTTTTAGAGCTATTATCCTCTTATAATATAAAAGCCAGGCAAAGCCTGGAGAGCATTTAGTATTCACTCAAAAATACAGATTCAACATAAAAGTAAGGTATTATACCTTAGGGGTTACATAAAGAATTACTGTAAATGATTCTTTTTAAAATTTTAAAAGGAAAATAGTGAAGTTATCAGCCCATCTGACCAGGAAAATCAGGTTTCCGCAGTTCGGTGGAACTATACATGTATACGTATATGTATACGTATATATGTACATATATACATATATGTATACATATAAAGAAGGCAGCTCAGCATTAAAAGGGGCAAATGCCTAAGGAAGAAAAGAACTGAAAAGCCCAGGAGCTCTTTTGAGAGACTCCCTGGAAGAATGTGTAATGCAAGCCGCTCACTTGAAAACTGACAAGGTTCTGCAGTTTCTCCTTTGCGTGGGTGGATAGACAATAGACAGGCAGAGTCAGGAAATTTCAAGTTGGGGCTTTGGAATTAATTTATTCTCACATCAAAGTCACTGAGGTTGATGTTCAAAAGAAACACTTGAATAAAAACTGACAGAAGGCGTCGTTCCCCCTCCTGCAGAGACGGAGAGGTTTTTAATCCCCATGAGCCTTAGAAATTGCTCCCAGCCTCTGACAGCCAAGGGTTTTCTTTCTGCCTTGTACAGTCATTGCTAAGGGGTCATTATGAGGTGATCAATGAAGTAGAACAGCTTGGGAGATGCATAAAGCCCTTCTCAGGGTGCCTTGAAGGGGAAGCTTCTCCACAAATTTCTGGTCCTAAGGCCAGAAGACAGTCCTGCCAGCTCACTCTGTCTCTATGCCTCTGAAAGAGAGAACACTGCCCATTCCCTCCCCTTTGAGTCGCCAAGCATGCACACATGTATGTGTACACACACACACACACACACACACACACACAAGCTCATATATTCCCTGTTGGTTGTAGCACTTGTCCAGCTCCTATGAACATCCTGGTCAGGCTGCTCAAGACCAAGTGACATCCATTCTGTGGGCCCAGCAGAGATATGGATCTCTGACCACCTGGAATGCCCTCCAATAAAAGGCTGGTCTGTCTGCTATCGACAGAGTATAGATACTGAATACAGTGCTTGGAAGCACAGACTGCCATTTTATGGATGCGACCACCCCAGCATAAGGTGGAGGTTTCAGCACCTGAGGCAGGAGTCTTCCTCCATGGTGTGCTAGGAGGCAAAGTTAGAACTGATACCCAATCTGACAGGTACTGGGTTTAGAATCCAAAGACAGGTTCATGTCACAGTTCTACCTTTTCTACTCTACCAACACCAGTCAGTGGTTTTCAGCCTTGGCTGCACATTGGAATCATTTGGGCAGTCTTAAAATATGCTGATACCTGGGCCCCGCTCCAGAGGTTTATTAGTCTGGTGTACATCCTGGGGAATCGGGATTTTTAATTCTAGTGGGCGTCCCAAGTTGAGACCCAGCGTTAAATTGGGAGAGAATGGGTCAGATGGAATGGCTAAGGACCAAGCAGCACCTATTGGCTGCCAGGTACCTCACATGGTGTTGTAAGGACAGAGATAAATTAACAAAGCATAATTTCCCCCCAGCTGGTTCACAGTCTCAGGGAGAAAAGGGCTTGTAAATAAATCGCAGCCCAGCTTGGTCAGGGCAGCTGACTGTAGACGAGGACTGCATAAAAAGAGAAGGATTGACTTTCTCCTTTGTGGGAGAAGAGGTAGTCAAGGAAGGCCTTCTGAGGATGGTAAGTTCTGGGAAATTCAGTTGTTATTAGAACACGGATGGACTTATCTTTATTATTCTGAATCGTTAGACCCAACCAGCCTCCTACAAAGGGCAGAGTCAACAGGAGTGGTAGAAAGAGCATGGGGTCCCAGCGACAAATAGACCCTGGGTTCAGACCCCAGCTCAGCTACCTCTGTTCTGAGGTGTGCGTTCCATGTGCCTTGGTGTCATTGATTTCAAGTGGAAGTTTTCTCTCACTTTCCTTGAGGAGCAGTTGTAAGGGTTAGATGTACAGTGGCTAGCTAGCACATGTTCGGCCTGTTATACTCAGCAAACGATAGAGGCTATTATCTTTGACACTCTTAATTAGGTTTAAAAATAAACTGAACACAAAAGGAAAAAGGATTATGGTGTCAGATCTGAAGGACATTTTGTACCAATGACTTTAATTTTTGGTTTTGAGCATGTACCCCTAAAAATGATTTTATAAAAATGTGTAACCTCACACATTTTTACATTTACATTGACATCTAATGTTTTCCATTATGAGTTTAAATAATGGCAAAGAATGGAAATTCTAGTGTATTGTAAATATGAACATTTAAAAATAAAACTCTTACATAACTCTTGTGAATGCATCCAGTAGAATGTAAATGCCATAGCTATATGATCCATCATCCATTTTAAAAATGCATGAACAAGCTCTTTAGTTAGAGTTGAGAATTTTAATTATTTATTTTTTTCATGAACTTGTATTTTCACTCCCCTCCCCCATAGAATTTCATCCTAATGTATCATTAAAATTTGGGTTCAAAATTCTTTTATTGGTCACTGTATCATACATTTCTATAATAAAAATACAAATATAAATTTTAAAATATCTAGTTTCTAAAATGTTCTGTGTTGAAAAGGTTTAAAATATTTTTTAAAATCTTCTGTTTGAGTTTTTATTACAATCATTATTAGTGCATAATTGACCAAAAGAACAAATGTATTGGAAATTTCAGTATTTAATTATTGCCCATAAAAAATGAAAACTTTTAATGAAACAAATAGTGAGGGGTTTTCCCTAATTAGTTTACAATTTGTAGATGAATGCTATCCATTAGTAAAACGGAAGAGTCTACTTTCAGTCCTATTCCAATTTTTTTTACCAATATAAATACTAAGAAAACCTGTTCTTATAAATAAGTACATGGTAATGGAAAGAGTTTGACTAGCAGTTTTACTCATTTCTTTCAACTCTAAGTTATACATGAAAAAAATCACATAATGGTTTATCACCACAATGTATTTTTAATGATCTACCAGCTGATATAAGCACTTCCTACAACTTTTTAAAGCAAAAATTGGCAACTGCCCGACTTGCAAAAGGATTTGTTTCCTCATTCCCTTATTTTCTCCTGCAGAGTTTTTACACTAAGGAACAATGCACCATTGTGGTTAAGATTCATAATGGGTAAGGAGAAGGATAATTGTGAAAGGGAAGGTGTGAATGGAGAGCAGGTCTTTCTATTACACCTGTTCCCAGAAGATCAATTTCAGCAGAGACTACATAGGAGCAGAGGAACTGAATACTGATTTCCTTAAAAAATAAATAAATAAAATCATGCCCTACTATCCCCAGAAGGGCATTGCATTTCCATGTACCCCAGTGTTAAGACCACTGTCTTAATTGTCTAGGTGTTCTGAAATGCCAGTTTGCCTTGAGTCAGTCTCTGTTTCCTTATGGATGAGGTCATTTGTCTTTATTTTTATTACTCTCTTGCTTTGTCTCAAAGTCTTCCCTAACTGGAGGGTTAAAATGGTGTTTGAAAATAAATCTTCCATCTGGAGATCCTTTAACCATCAGTCATTCCCTAAGAAGTTCAGGACTCCATGCTCATTACCACTGAAGACCATGGGCTCTTTTATTGTATTTTATGCTGTTCTATTCCGGTAGTAAGAAATCTTGCCATTAGCAATGTGGTAACATGCTCGTGAGTTTTCCAAGTTCACAGATTCCACCAATCATGTTCCTAGTAGTTGCAGAGTGGCCCCTTTACTCAGTGCTGAGTGCCCTTTACTCCAATCTCAAGTTCTTTGAAGTGCTGGCATATGGATGCTTGCTTGTGTGCTCAACCTGCCTTCTCTTGCCTCTTGCATAAGACTCCTCTCTGACTAGTTTTATTTTTTAATCAGGAAGAATGGAAGTGTAAATCTATTGTGCTTGTGCTTGAAAGTTTTTCTTTGGTATGTTTGTTAGTTAGAGACTTCGTGGTGGCTAACTTCAGAGAATTGATGCCCTCCTGGGTTATTAATTATTCCTCTTGTAAGTGAGGCATTTTCCCTGCCTCCCTGCTCTTAAAACTCAATTACATAACAGTGCATCATGCTCAGCAAACCTCAAATCCCCAGGGTGGCTTGGAAGGTATAAAAAGAATATCCTTAAGGCTGGAACATTGGTTTGGTGATTAGAAATGGATGGAATATTAGATCTCACCCTTCCCGAACTCCTCAAAGAAAAAAATAAAAGGTATGGAACCTTCTAGGTTTCTGTTTTGACTTTTCGGAGCTATCTCTGGGTTGGAAGAACCAGGACCCCTTCTCCAACCCAGAAAGTTTTCTTCCATACCTAGTTACCCTGAAAGGGCCTCTGAAATCTCCCTCATAGATTCCCTCTCACAGCTGCCTGCCCTTGTCTTGGTTAAGTGGGGGGGGGGGGGGGGGGGGGGGGGGGGGGGGGGGCGTGGAATTACTGTGGCAAAGTATTTCAGTATTTCCAAGGACCAGAAGTATTTTGTTCTCAGAGCTGTGGCTAATCCTTTATAAGCTGTTGTGTTTTTCTATTTATCAGTATTAATACCTTTTCTGCTACCTGCTAGATGCAGTGCCCCACAAAACCCATATCTACACAACAGTGAGGAAAAGGGAGAGCTGGTGATTTTCTGGAGAATTTGACTAATTTCAAAGAATGCTGGCTTCCTCATATCTCCTACCCAACCTTGCTCAAATTGGCTCATTTTGGTGAAGTTTTATCAAAGCCATCATTGGCTACTAATGACCTCTAAATCTGTCAGTTGGTGGTGGGTGAAGATCTGGCTTTGGTACTTTGACTTCTCTGTCAGCCTTGTGGGGAGGGGGGTGTCCCCTCTTATTGACAGAGCCATTCAGGGACAGTGAGCCCTAATGAGTTTCCTTTTCTCCTTGACTAACTCTGCAAAGAACTGAGAAATGTAGGAATTGTTCCAAGAACAAATCTCGGTGGTATATTTAATGGAAAAGTAAAAGGTAGATGGCATGAGAAGAACATTCCTCTGCTGAGAGCAATACTCCAGAACCCCACAAAATTTGCCTAAAGAGAGTCTTACCTGTTGTCTGGTCAGGGGATCAGTTAGTGCCAGAAGGAAGTGCCAGAAGGAAATCACATTTAATGCTATATATAATCATTAAAGTATAATGAGACAACAGAAAAGGCACGGGCTTTAGAATCACACGATCCTCCCTGGTAAACACCTTAGGCCACTTTCTTAGCCTTTCTGAGACTCGGTTTATTCATCTGTAAATAGGAATAATAAGTAGGTGGAAATTCAAGGGTAGTATAAGAATTAAACATGTACATTGCCTAGCATCATACCCGGCAGATTGGATGTGCCAGTTAAGGTTAATTCTTCTCCCCATCATTTCACCTCTAGTACAGTAAAGTACGAGGTAAGGTATAACATATGTGAATGAATAAATTAAAGAGAGAAATTTCAATATGCCTAAGAGAAACCAAGCCATGATTCAATTCATGGGCTATCTTTTCATTAAATATTTATGGAGCACACATTCTGTGGCAAGTATTATGCTGAAGAGAGGGGCAAGGGGCATTTTGGGACAGAGAGGCAGTGGCAGATGTAAAGGTATTAATACCAAAAAACAGCATCCCTTTGCATTCAGAAGACATGAAAAGACATGTAAATAATTTATCCTTGTTTGTGTGAAATAAAATAATGGGCAAAATGAGTCCTGTAGATGGAACCAAGCTCTGTCAATTAGAGCCTTCTAAGCTTCCTGTTACTTTTAAATATCCCCTTTTGGCTTAGCCTTGTCTGGATTTGAACCCTGGCTCTAACCAGCAGCCTGATCTTGAACAAGTCACTTTACCTCCCAAGACATTTCCCCACCTGTAAAATGAGAATAATGATCTCTCCCTAGAAAGATTTTATAAGATTATATATATGAAAAACCCTAACACAGTCAACAATTGGAGTTACCTAATTCATGATCACTTTTCAAAGACAGAAAAGTAGGCTTGGGGAGGTGAGGAAATCCTGGACCGTTATTCGTCAGTATCAAATCTAGCAAAAAGTTATGGGAAGAAATTGCAGACTAATGACTGTAATGAACTTTGGGATTCCTTCTTGATTTTAATTATCCACGCTGCCACTATCCCCTGTTACCACAGATAATCAAGAGCATGAGTCAGCATTTGGCAGAGTAAAATGTCCCAGCAAGGTAACACAGGTTCATGTTTTTCTTCCTCATTGGGTGAACAAATGAAGCAACTTATTTTTTTTTCCAGTGACAAAATGTTCCCGGCCTTTGGGTTCGGTGCCAGGATACCCCCAGAGTACACGGTGAGTGAGTATAGATCCTCTGGTGTAAAAAGAATAACTTCGGTTTCCCTCATAGGAATTCACTCTTTTGGCCCTTGATAAAAATATGTAAGTAGAGCCCCAAAACTCAGAAATGGTCTTCAGAACTAGTGAAATTAGCCCCTTGGAGCCTATCTTTCGATGAAACAATCTCCTGGTATTCTGGATGAGTCTTCCCAGAGGGGCACAGGAAGAGTCCCATTGTTGAGCTTCCTGTAGGTATGGTCAGAAACTGAGAAGACGCTCAGGAAGTTGATCTCCACTGTCTCGGAACCTATCTACGCAGGTGTCCTCTATAGAAAGATCCTATTGATCACAGTGCCAACTGTGAAAGTCCATGACGAGGACTTCTGCAGAGTCCCTTAGGCCAAGTCTCTGAGCACCAGGCTTGTGTGGCAGAGAGATACAGAGAAGTCCTGAAGGAGAAGCACTCTGGCTTAGAGTATTGGGGAGCTGAAAGCTTCCCGTGTAAACACTGGAGTCCTATTTGATACTGATTTCTCATGAACAAAGAAGACAAAGGTTGTGCAGAGAGATTTGCACTGCAGTGGAGCTGAGGCATTGTGCTGTGGTATACCAGATGCCCCCATGGGACGCTCTCCAGAGAGAACTCTGCTCCCACAGGAGGAAGGGCCTTGGAGAGACAGCAGGGCTCCTGCTCCAAACTCATCAATTCCTCTGAGCTGCAAGCCAAGTGGAAGCAATACTGCTCAGTCATCAGTTTCTCTTTTACCGATTGAGTCTCAGGGCAGGAGGAAAATGCTGACGTTTGCTCCCACACCAGAGCTGTCAGACCAAGGGCCTTCCCCTTCTGTGTCCTTTTTGTAAAAAGGGAATCCATCTCCCCGATACTGCTGAAGTGAGCACTGGATGGAGTGGCATGTCTTCCTGACCTGTCCTCTTTCTTGTTTGCTTTATACCCCATACTCTCTTCCCTGCTGGGCATGGCTACAGATTTCTAGAAGCTTTTGTTGGAAATGGAGCACATGGAGAGGAAGAACATAGACTGGGAGTTGCTGACTGGTGGCCTGTAGACATTATTCAGGCCACAAATGTATTATATTTGACACAAATTTTTTTTTAAGAATTAAGCAATTTCAGGGGTGCCTAGGTGACTCAGTCGGTTAAGTGTCTGACTTCGGCTCAGGTCACGATGTCACAGTTCGTGAGTTCGAGCCCCACGTCAGGCCCTGTGCTGACAGCTCAGAGCCTGGAGCCTGTTTCAGATTCTGTGTCTCCCTCTCTCTCTACTTCTTTCCCGCTCATGCTCTCTCTCTGTCTCTCAAAAATAAATAAACGTTTAAAAAAAAATGTTTTTTAAGAATTAAGCCATTTCATGTAAAATATCAGATTTCTGGCTTCTCTGGAAAAACTAAAAGAACTAACAACACTGAGATTAAGAGATTTCACACACAAGAATTAGCAGAGCTGAAGAGATGCAATCCCCTTCAGATGGGGATGCTGTCTTAACAGGCATCCCTCACATATCCTCACCTGTGCTCTCACAAAGCCATGCAAATGCCCCTTTGCCGTGCCTAATTTCCCCTCTGCTCTAATAGACTGGTGGTCTCAATCAGCCGGGTGCCCCCGGAGAGTTTACAAGGTCATCACAATTTACTTCTTTAGGATAAAATCTCAGAGTTTGTCTTGAAACTGAGCCACAAGCGCCTGTGTCTTAGTTTGCACTTTCCTGGGAATAGATCTTGAGACAAGGATTTGGATGCAAGTTGTTTATTTGAGAGGTGGAGGAAAGCTCAACAGAGGGTGGGAAAATGGGGAGAAGTCAACATAGGGTATGCTAACAAGCCAGTTACCACTGGGGTAGCCAGAGCTGAATTCTTCTGGGGCCTCCAGGAAGACAATGTAGAGTGCACACAGACCCCAAGAGATAAAGGGAGCTGGGGTATTGATATACCATATCCTGTCATCCAGTGAGTGATTAAGGGCTACTCGCCAGGGACATTCATTCCCCAAAACTTTCAGCTAGGCAGGCAAAGCAGGCTCTGGAGGCCTGAGAAAGACTTAAGGTAAGTAAAGCAGGTAAGATGGTTAGAAGTCAGCTGACTTCCTGGAAGTTCTCAGGGCAAGGAAATGTGGGCTAGCGTGAACACTAAGAAAAGAGGGGTCTTTTCACACAGTGACCTATTTTCTAGCACCTAATAGAGTCAATGCTTGGAAATAGCCTTTGAAATGCAAGTCTCTATATAATTCCAAATGATCCAATAAAAATGTCCAGATGCCAAAACATCCCTCTTGTTTTATCAGGTTTTAGAAACAAAAAAAGTAAACAATATTTTATTCGACCTTATGGTCCTACCTGGTCTTGCCAGGTAGAGGAATTTGTGCTGGAAGCTTAAAAAGTATATTACTTTATTACTTTTCCAGGAATAGAGTCCATTTTACCTGTATATATCTGAAAATCCTCTGGCCCTATATTTCTGCATATAATGTTAGAATGATTCGTAAATGTCAACAGCTTAGCTGGAGCCTTTATAACCATCACCATGTTGAGCAGACAGCTTGGGTTTTTGAGGGTCCAAATAGAGTTCAGCCAAATCTAAGCCTCCAGCCTGTGGCCAGTTCTATCTGGAAGCTATTTGGAGTTACATTTTTCTGAAATCTTTTCTTCAATTCCTTTTATATGCCTTATTCTCCCCTCCTGCCAGCATTTATCTGATTCTAGAAAATCTTCCTGTCACCTCAACTCCACGGGGAGCTTAGAATTCACCCTCCATCTCAGATTGATTGTGTAAAGGCTTAAAATGGTTCCTGCTGCTTAACACATAATGAATGTAATGGGCATTTGTTTGCAAACTCTAAGCCCCAGTGCCTCCTCACTGGATTAAAGTTGTAATTCTCCTTTCTTCCTTTTTTAAATTTTAATTGGTGTCTAGGTCTCTCACGACTTCGCAATCAACTTTAATGAAGACAACCCAGAATGTGCAGGTAAATCACACATAAAAGAAAGCCAAGGTCTCACATCCCTTCCGTGTGTACCTTTCCTATTTTTGTCTCTCTGCTCTGATACAGTGTGTCCGTTATCCACAGTCATCTGTCCACAGCAGACAGCTAGGCTTTCTCTATCCAAATAAACTTACTACTCCAAAGGCAACAGAGAGCCATAATAACAGAGCAGAAAAATAGCCATAAAAGACAGAATGCAGGGGTGCTTGGGTGGCTCAGTTGGTTAAGCATCTGACTTTGGCACAGGTCATGATCTCACGGTCCATGAGGTCAAGCCCTGCATCAGGTTCTGCACTAACAGTGCAGAGCCTACATCGGATTCTGTGTCTCCCTCTCTTTCTGCCCCTCCCCCACTCATTTTCATTCTCTCTCTCTCTCTCTCTCTCTCTCTCTCTCAAATAAACATTTAAAAAAAAATTTTAAAAGACAGAATGCAGAAGAGGTCTTAAGCTTACAGCAAGAATATTGATAGTAATTTCTGGATTTCTCTGCCAAAGAAACATGGGGGAGAAATTTATCCAATGGGCAGTGATACGCTACCCCTCTTTCTGCTTTCCAAGTTTTCATTAGGGATTTATTTTTCACAACTTCCTCCTGTATAAAGGAATAAAGAGAGGGGGAAACACGGAAATCATTTGACACTTTCAGCATGTTGGCAAAGGATATGGCCTCAGTGACTTCAAACAAGAAGCTTTATGGTTTTGTGCCAGAGAGAGCCTTCTCAAAGGATTTGGTCAGTGTTCCATTATTTCCAGCTAGAAATCCCTCAACATATTCCATTAAATAATGATGATGACACCATGTACACGTGACTCCTACGGGTGGCCGAGGGTGATATAGACTAGAGTAGAGTCAGCAGGTGGTGTGAAATCTAGAGAAACATTAAAGCTGACTTGCCTAGTGGCTGAGAGCACAGCCTTTAGAGAGAGCCAGGCAAGACCCAGGCTTGAATCCTGAGACTATGACTCACTTGCTTTGTGACCTGAGGCAGATCATTTAGCCTCCCCGAGCCTCAGTTTTCATCACCTATAAAAGGGGTATAACATCTATTTCATTGTGCTGTGAAGATCTAATGAAATCTTTTGTGTAAAGTGGGATATTAGGGAAATGTTTGTGGAAAAGGTTGCTTTTGACTTGAGCCTTTAAAGAGAATGATTTCATCAGGAGTGTGAGCAACACCACCAGTGATGTGGTGTTTTCCTTTTTACCTTAAGGACATAAATGTGACATTGAAAAGGACTATTGGGGCAATTTAATGTTTTATTTCTGCGTGTGTTTGATTGCACATAGATTTAAGGAGATACTGAAGTGCTACTGATCTTTACCAATTTCACCTTAGGAATTCAAGGAGTTGTGGAAGCCTATCAGAGCTGCCTTCCCAAGCTCCAACTCTATGGTCCCACCAACATCGCCCCCATCATTCAGAAGGTCGCCAAGTCAGCATCAGAAGAGACTAACACCAAGGAGGCATCGGTAAGGAGAGGGCTGGTCCTCCTGCTAAACGATGTTCACTCACCCGGATATTGACCATGGCACCCATCCCACTCTGACAATAAATACAGACATTTCTAGTTGTATGAGTTTGGACAAGTGCCTTCACCCTCCCCCACCTTCAGTCTCCTCATCTGAAAAATGAACATAATCATACCCAACTCTGCTGGGTTATTGTGAGGCTCAGAGATGACACATCTCAAATGTCTGCCACATTATCTGAACCCAGGAGACACTCCACAACGGAAGCTATTATAGTCCACGGCAGGTCATACTCATCTCATATTCCTGGGGCAAAAAAATCATCCAAAAATAAGTTTGCTTTCCAATGGACCCATACTACAGATGAAAGCAAAGCAAAACAGAAGTAAAACAATGGATGATTCTGTCCCCTGGTGGTCAGATGCAGCAACACAAAACATCATGGCAAAGATTTATTTTACATTCTGTTCATGGTTTTCTTTCTTTCTTTTTTTTTTAATTTACATCCAAATTAGTTAGCACATAGTGAAACAATGATTTCAGGAGTACATTCCTTAGTGCCCCTTACCCATTTAGCCCATCCTCCCTCCCACAACCCCTCTAGTAACCTTCAGTTTGTTCTCCATATTTATGAGTCTCTTCTGTTTTGTCCCCCTCCCTGTTTTTATATTATTTTTGTTTCCCTTCCCTTATGTTCATCTGTTTTGTCTCTTAAAGTCATCATATGAGTGAAGTCATATGATTTTTGTCTTTCTCTGACTGACTAATTTCACTTAGCATTATACTGTCCAGTTCCATCCACGTAGTTGCAAATGGCAAGATTTCATTCTTTTTGATTGCCAAGTAATACTCCATTGTGTGTGTGTGTGTGTATGTGTGTGTGTGCGTGTGTGTGTGTGTGTGTGTGTGTGTGTGTGTGTGTATACCACATTTTCTTTATCCATTCATCCATTGATGGACATTTGGGCTCTTTCCATACTTTTGCTATTGTTGATAGTGCTGCTATAAACATGGGGGTGCATGTGTCCCTTCGAAACAGCACACCTGTATCCCTTGGATAAATGCCTAGTAGTGCAATTGCTGGGTCGTAGGGTAGTTCCATTTTTAGTTTTTTGAGGAAACTCCATACTGTTTTCCAGAGGGGCTGCACCAGCTTGCATTCCCATGTTCATGGTTTTCTTAAGAGAAATGTAAACCAAGGCTATAAGGCTGAAAAGAGTTTGGTTTTTTCTCCCCTAAAATCTTAGAGTTGAATATAACCATAATAACTTTTCTATATATCATTTTTAATGATACCGATATCTTTTCTTTCTAGCTTTCTTAATTTAGTAGAATATTGCCAATATCTGAAATTTTCTCTAGTTTTATCCTGGGTCCAAGATACTGCATTTCCGTGAAGAAGATTATATGCTACTCCCTCATCTCCTGACATGAACTCACGCAACCTATGTGCCCAGGTTCTCAGCCTTCCTCATGTTAGAATAGATGGAGGGCCATGCTGGTACCTGATGTCAACCTCTTGTCTTGTGTCCTGGAGCACATCCCCTCTCAGTTATCCAAGGACATTGGTCCAGCAGTTATGTTCCCCTTCTCTCCTTATCATCTATTTCCCCTTCCTACTGAAGACTTATTTCCATTAGCAAATAAAACAGGCTATAATCTCTATTTGAATTACAATCTCTCCCTTGACACCACTTTACCCTTTAGCTACTCTCCCTTACTTTACTCTCCTTTAAAGCAAAAGCAGAATCTACCTCAATATCTCGATCCACCTATACCAGTCAGACTTTCCTCCGCAACATTCTTCTGAAAATTGTACTTCTCAGAGTCAATGGTGCCTCCATCTTGCCAAACCCACAGAGGCCGTGGAGAAAATCTGAATCCTCACAGATACAAGATTTACAAATAAGGGTTCAACAGGATCAGTATTTCATTTTTTTTTAACTTTTTTTCAATCACAGAACTTCAAACTCAAATTCTTCAAATGATACCTTGCTCAGAAGTCCAACATATAAAATAGATTTTAAGAAAATAGACCATTCTTGCTAAATCTGGGCTAAGGAATGAGGTTCAAACTTGTCTGTTCGCCTTTACTTCCTTTATCCCCAAGAGCAGACAAGATATCCCCAGAGCTCCCTACAGCCCAGTTTAAAAACTGAATGATCCCAGGCCCTCTAGCAAACCAGGACCCACAAGAATAAAAAGAGAATAGGGCTGACATGGGTCTGGATTCGGGCCTGATTAAAGCCAGTGTGAGTTTTTGGCCATGACTCACTCCCCCAAGGACAGGCGTGTCTGCTTTGAAAGGACATGTCAGGAATCGGTGAAGGAAGTATCTAATCCACACAACCTCAGATAATTTACCCTGTAGGCCAGAAACACTGATGTTTTTCCCCAGGGATTTTCCCTGTTCTTTGAACAGCGTATGGTCCAGGGCCCCTTGTTATCACTGATAGCTGAAGGTCCTAACCTTGAGCCTCTTGGGCAAGTTGTACAGGGCATCTATGGCTGTCAGATTTTCTTCTCGGTTTTGTGGAACCCTTGTAGGAATAAAAAAAAATCCCCTCCTATCTGAAGACCCCAGTTCATTCAAAGACTGTAATGTTTCATCTGTGAGCATTTTCCTGGCCTGACTTGGGAAGTAACTGCTACTGCTTTCTTTATTGGAAATTTCCATCAGGATTTCGATCCGGCAATGTGCAGCCTGTTACTTTTAGCTAGATTGAACCTGGAAGGATCAGATTCTAAAATCCTGACAATCTTCTCAGAGCGGGGGTTCTAGACCTGTTGTGTTCCAGGAGCGCCATTAACAGCTGGTGAAGCCCGTGGACCGCTTCTCAGAAATGCTTTTAAATGCACAAATTAAAATATATATTATAAATAAACCAAATGTATTGAAATGCATTCAGCAAAACATTTTTAAATGTAGCTAAGAAGCATGATAAATATAGTAATAAAATGCTTCTTTTATTAACATTAAATTATAAGAACTAGTAACTAGTCTAATAATTCTGTAATTTCTAAGTAGTATTGATATAAATGATATAGTAAGATATTTGCAGTCACTGTAATTTAACAGGAAAATATTCTGTGATTTCTATTGGTGATGAAGTTGCACGTACAGTTAAAACTAAAATGATAAATTTCAGTTAGAGGTTAGTGAAAATAAAAATGTAATTTTCCCCAAGTTCGCAGACTATCTGAAATCTTTCAACAGTCCACAGGCCCAGGTTAAGAATCCCTACTCTATGGGCTCCTGGTTGGCTCAGTTGGTAGAGCATGCACCTCTTGGCCTTGGGGTTTTGAGTTCAAGTCCCAGTTTGGTGTAGAGCTTACTTAAAGATTAAAATCTTTAAAAAAATAAAATAAAATCCCTGCTCTAGATGAAAAGTCAACAAACTACATTCTGCAGTGTGTTTTTCAATGGCTTACAAGCTAAGAAGGGCTTTTACATTTTTAAATGGTTGAAAAAATCAAAAGAAGAATGATAATTTCATGGCACATGGAAATTATATGACATTTAAAACTTCAGACTCCATCAGTAAAATGTTATCAGGGGCGCCTGGGTGGCTCAGTCGGTTAAGCATCCAACTTCAGCTCAGGTCATGATCTCATGGTTCGTGAGTTCGAGCCCTGCGTCGGGCTCTGTGCTGATAGCTCGGCACCTGGAGCCTGCTTCGGATTCTGTGTCTCCCTCTCTATCTTCCCTCCTCCGCTCTTGCTCTCTCTCTCTCTCTCTCTCTCTCTCACTGTCTCTCAAAAATAAATAAACATTAAAACAATTTTAAAAAAAGAACACAACCATGCCCATTCATATTAAGTATTGAAATTGCTGTTCTCATATTACGCTAGCAAGGTTAGGTTCTTGGATAGAGATTACTAAATAATTGGTTATTGTCCCTTTACAGAAAATATTTTCCCAACCCTGTCTCTAGACCATTTCAAGTCTAAAGTTTCTTGATGTGGTAGTGTGACTCTCAGGTGTTTTTGTTTCTGGAGGCATCGAGCAGGTAGGGATGATCCATCCCTTGGGGCTACAAAGATCAAATCGGTGGCAGTTGGGGACAGTGGAGAAAGGAAGACTAGGGCTCATCTGTTTATGAGTCAGCAGCAATCTCCATCCAGGTGTGGCATCTGCCTGGCCTTCCAACGCATACCCTGGAAAGGGTGATTTATGATTCTGGTGTATTCTATACCTCTTCCCCATATCTCCCACCACCAAGTTGCCTCCTTCTGCCCGTTCTCTGCACCTTTCTAGCTGTACTATGCGGTCATCCTACTGAAATCTTCCTCCAAACTCCCAGGCTACCTTTTTTTGTAACTATATAAGACTCAAAGAGCATGGCTATGAATGAAAATGTACAACTGAAATGAACTTGCATATTGGTCGGCTAGCTAGAACTAGGGATGGGTAGTTAATTAATGGACATGGAACAGAAATAGTCTTTACGTTAAACTATATGAAAAGCATGTAGAACATGTGGCTGTCTTCATCATAGTGTGAATTTCTATTCTCTCCAGTTGCACTTTTGACAGCTTATTTCATCTAAAATGTTTTTTTCAGACTTACAAAGAGAAGTGGGAACTTTTAATGCTACCAGCCTGTGTGCAACCTTTTAAGTAGGATTCTCAAAACCAAATGTTTTCAGAATGTGGCTATTCTATCCAGCCTTTCTTCTTTGAAATATGGCAACTTGAAATGGCTTCATAATCCCACATTTATTCCTTTAGATGTTGGACCCATTGCAAAAATTATAGTAGATTGGCATGAGTGGCAGGCCAGGGCCCTACTTCTCTCTCATCTCACACCAGAGGCTATCATGATGCCACTCACAGCAGTGATGACCTCTGATAGTCTTCCTTCTCCAGACCCCATAGCACGTCCTGAGCCCTCCCTGTGCTGATGCGTACAGAGCCTCTTCAGCAGTCTCCATCTCAGATGAGCCACCTGCCAGCCTATGCAGGTGGAAAGGGGCCAGCCAGTCTGCAGGCAGGAAGCCACAGGAGCTGAGCACCCACAAGCACACTCGAAGTAGACCATGGTGCATGGCCTCTGGGGAAAGAGACTGCAGCCCTCACCCTCCGCCAGCAAGGCTCTAGATGAGTGCTGTCCACTGGAAATGTAATGGGAGTCGTATATGCAATTTTAATTTCTCTAGTGGCCACATTTTTAAAAGTTAAAGGAATCTAGGGAATTCATTTTATCGAAACCCAATATAACCAAAATATTCTCATCTTAATATATGTTCCATATAAAAAAATTATTAATGAAATATTTTACATTCTTTCTTTGTACTCAGTCTTCAAAATCCATGTGTATTTACTTACATCATCTTAATTTGGATGCTAAATCATCACCACAAATACTTGATCTTTCTTTACATTTTATATGTTAATCGTTGAGAAGCTAGATTCACATACCTGAGTGGTTCCAGATGTCCTTCAGAGGTTTCCAATAACTGAATCGAGTCTTCATTTTGAAAGTTAAATTTAAATTCATTTAAATGAAATAAAATTAAAATTCCAGTTCCCCTGTTACTCTAGTCACACTTCAAGGGCTCGGTAGTCACATGGAGCTAGTGGCTATCGTATGGGGCAATGTATTCATAGACTGAAAAATCCCACAGCTGAAGAGGATGGGATAAATGGTCTAGTCCCATTCCTCACTTCACAGATGAAGAGACTTAGACCCAGCAGAGGGAAGGAGTTTTCCCAGGAACTCAGAGAGTGAGTCTTTGAAGCCAGGCCCTCTTGACTCCCCTCTGCTGCTCTGTCCACTACCCTGTGCTTTGTAACTGCCACTAAGGTGATTATTAGAATTAACCCACAATTCGTATGCCTGCATTTAAGTTCCATTCATCATAACCTTAAGTCGTTGGGGCTGTAACACTCAATAAAAGACTCCATAAAAAGACAGACTCCATAAAAGTCTGTCAGTACTGTCGCAGTGGTCAGTATGCACAGAAGCCTCCTGCGTACATAACTGGTATTGTCCTTGTCTCCCCCACCTCTCCATCCCCGTGGTCACCTGGCCTCCAATCAATTGCAGCAATACTTCATCCTGCTGATCCTCACCGACGGCGTCATCACAGACATGGCCGACACCCGGGAGGCCATCGTCCACGCCTCCCACCTCCCCATGTCGGTCATCATCGTCGGGGTGGGCAACGCTGACTTCAGCGACATGCAGATGCTGGATGGTGACGATGGCATTCTGAGGTCACCCAAGGGAGAGCCTGTCCTTCGAGACATCGTCCAGTTCGTGCCCTTCAGGAACTTCAAACACGTACGCATATCTCTGGGGCTTCCCGTGGGAGAGCAGAACCAAAGCAAGCCCACTCCCACATTTTGCCACCAGTGTCTGGGGTGAAGCAATGCTAGCTGTCCCTGTGGGGCCGGGCCATCTCACATGCAGGATACACAGAGCTTGGCTCTTTGGAGAAAGACGTGTGACTTAAGTAAGAGATGAGGAGTCGTGCTAACTGTGGTAGCCAGCGTTTCCCTGGCATTTGCCCCCGTCCGTATAATTTCGGCTCTCTAGTGCACACAGGGCTGCATGCACCTTTGGGCAGGCTGTTCCCTTCCCGATGGTGCCAGGCCAAAGTAGCAAAGAGAAGCTGAAATTCAGCCTGGGTTCTCCTTGTCAAGCCACGGACCCTCGGAGATGCCTGTGTTTGCCTTGGAAAAGTATAGTTTTGAAATGATAGAGACCTAAATCCTCTATAAATATACAGTAAACAGCATGAAAGATTTATTTAACTCTTTAATGAGGGAACCAGAAAGATAACAAAGCTATTCAAAGGAGGGTATAAAATAGTTGATTATGGTCACAGGGGGGTGGGCAATACTGGCATAGGTTTGCTAGGCGGATTCAAAACTGCTTAATAACCAAAAGGGTTAAAAAATAATAATTATCATCTTTAGATTACTTTCTTGACTGGGCAGAAATTTTGTCAGTTTTCTGCAAGTTAACATCTAGCTTTACAGCCTTGGGCTCCTGTCAGTAACAAACAGTAAGTCAAGCAGTGTCATAGTCCCCAGACGACCCCAAAGCAGGCCCACTAGACAATGCTCTGACACGGCCTTAAGAAATTGCTCTGTAACAGGTTTTCAGCATTTCCTAATTTGGGATGATTTTTAACTCAAGAAAAGACGCCTTTAAAATGTACACAAAACCCTGCACATGGAGGGCTGCTGTTGCCCAGAGTGACACCTTCTCTGAGTCACACAAATGTCCCCTCTGTGTTGGTAGTGGCCCTGAGGGGTTCTTCAGAGCCTCCTCCAGCTGCATCTGGGCGTCACGTGTGTTGTCACAGACAGTCCTCTGTGTTCTTTTGTTCCATGCCGCTCGTGGAGGCCGCTCAAGAGCGGAGCACCCACTCCCTGCTAGCCACGGAGCCTTGCCTTCTGCTCTGCGTGTGGTGCCAGCAATACCGCTCCCAGGCCTGGCAACTGAACTTGAGCTGCCCCAGCAGAAGGGAATCTCCAGAATCTTAGTGCCCGGAAACCCAGCAGTCCCCTTGGAAATGACAAGAACCCCCTCCTCTCCGTGCTACGGAGAGCCCTCTGTCACCTGGACTATTAAGGCAGACCACCAATGCCTACGCTTCCCATTCCCCTGCTGGAAATGTCTTTGGCTTCCCCCTCCAGCCCCTCTGTTCTGAGGCCTGAAGTCAGTTATTTAGGGTCAGGCACTCTGCCATCCAACTTGAGCTTTCCCTTCTGACATTTTCTGGAAAAGCCTTTCTCCTCAAGCCCAAAACCCTCATTCAAATGAAACCCTTCACCCTCCTAGCCAATTTATCAGATACATCCAGAAACATCGGAATCCCAAACTGGGCTCACCCTGGGACCCCAGCTACACTGGGTAAGGCAAGTATGAAAGTAGGATGGATGGGTTTATTGTCAACAAGTCCCAGTGCCAGCGTCAGAGCCTTTGGCATACGCTTTTCACAAATTGCTGCTTACCACCTTTTGGGGACAGACTTTAAAGCAAACATTCAGATAAATCACGAGCCCAGCAGCCTCAACTGAACCCTACATCTCTTGGCCTACCGAGACCACTTAGAGAGATCCTTGTGCACTCCAGGGCTCCTTGAACGATAAGGTATTGCTCATAGCCTTACGGCCACACAATTGCTATTCGCCCTTTAAGGAGAACTGTGTGTAATTAGAATCATTAAAGGAGCCAAAAATCAATCCCTGGTTACAGCCTTGAGTACAAAGGGAGCTCCTAGTCACACCAAGCCCCCAGAAAGCACATAGGCACTAGTGGGGGGTGTGGGCTAGCTGTGGAGGACGCTGTTTGCCTGGGGAGGGTGTTTCCAAATGAAGCCACTTACTAAATAAAAGAGGCTCAGCAAGCCCTCAGGTCATCTGCATGGGGACAGTGAGGAGTGTTATCTGCTAGGTGGAGGGATGTTTTAGAGCAGGCTAGATTTGCTGCAATTGTGTTCACCAATGAAGCTATCCCTTCCCCCAAACCATCCTCTCTCTGTCCCTGCATGCACACACTTGTGCAAACACACACACACACACATACACACACACACATCTGTGTGCTACAGCAATGCCACAGAGCCATGCGAGTTCTTGCCTCTCCTCCAGCTTCCTCGTATTCCTCAAACACTCATGGAGCACCTTCTATGGGCACAGCATGTGCTAGACTAGGACCACAGTGAGATGATAAAGCCACAGAGCCAGGCCTCGAGGAATTTTCTGGAGAACTATATGGTTGGGACATACGTGTCAGCAGAAAACTCCCATGCTAAGCAACCTGTGGGTGATTGAAAAGGGTTCAAATGTTGCTCTAGGATTTCAGAGCAGAGAGGAGCAGCAGAGAGGAAAGCCTCACAGCTTAAGGTTGTAAAAGGAAGAAGGACAGAGCCTTGGTGGGCAGGGAGGTGAGGGGGCGTCAGCAACAAGGGAAGCGCCCTGATCAGGGTGAGGGAGTGGGTGCTGCTTGCGTGTGTCTGGGGCACAGAGTCTCCAGCATCTCTGTGGGTGATGAAAACAACACCAGGAGCATATCACCCACCTTATCTTCGTGGATTTCAGATTACAGTTTGAAAACTATGTCATCATCCAAACGAATCTACTCTGAATTCAATACACAGTAAATAAAATGGAAGGTGAGCTGGTATCATTTCATATAAGCCAGTCACCCATGAACTGCCTCTCTTTGCATAATAACTCAAAGCTTTGAAGTGGACAAGGCACAGACTCTGAGCTGTGTGGCTCTGGGCAAGTTATTTAATCTTTCTGTGCCATAGATTTTCATCTGTAAAATGAGGCAAATGACAAATACATTGGGAGAATGAAGGTGGTACCTATATAAAGCTTGGCACAGCAGCTGGGCGTCATGGGTAGTTAATAAATACAGCTGCAAATACCAGCTGTGTTCACCTTTTTGGCCTTTTCCCAACCAGATCATGCCCTCAAGCCCTAACTGCTCACCAGAGCCACCAGAGCCAGCCCAGATATGCAAAAGAATGGGAGAGTCATTTAGAAACTGTGCTGTCTAGGGGCGCCTGGGTGGCTCAGTAGGTTACGCGTCTGACTTTGGCTCAGGTCATGATCTCAAGGTTCATGGGTTCAAACCCCCTGTCTGCACTTTCAGCGCAGAGCCTGCTTGGGATTCTCTCTCTCTCCCTCTCTCTGCCCCTCCCCCACTCATGCTTTCTCTCTCTCTCTCTCTCAAAGTGAATGAATAAACTTTAAAAAAAAAAAAAAGAAAAAAAAACTGTGCTAATACAGTGACAAATAGCCACATGCGGCTGTTTAAATAAATTTAAATAAACTTTAAATAAAATTTAAAATTCAGTTTTTCATTCACACCAGCCACATTTCAAGGGCTCGATAATCACATGAGTCTAGTGACTGCCATACTGGACAGTGCAGATATAGAATATTTCCATCATTGTACAAAGTTCTACTTGCCAGCGTTAGTTAGGGATATCTTTGTCTTCAAATAACAGCAAATTCATCTTAACAGGGGATTACACAAGTGGTTCTTAACCAGGGACAACTTTGGCAACGTCTGGAGACACTTATGATGGTGACAGTTTTGGGTGCTACTTGCAGGTAGTGGGTAGAGGCCAGGGGTGCTGTTAAACATCCCACAATGCACAGGACAGTTCCCCACACCAAGAATTAGCTGGCCCAAAATAGCAACAGTGCCAAAATTGAGAGACTCTGGATTGTATAAATACAAATACATTGTTCTTCTGTAATGAGAAGTTAGGGACTGGCAGCTGCTGACATCTTTTTTTCAGTGATTTGATAGTATCAGGGCAAGCACTTGGTGATTCCCCTTGCTGTTGTCTCGTGATGATAAAACAGTTGCCATAGCTCCAGGAATTACATTCTAGTTCAAAGAAAAAAAGAAGAGGAAAGGGAAACAAAGCCTATTATGTCTGTGCCCTCTAATCAGGAAAAAAAAAAAAAAGCTTTCCAAGAAACATCCTTATGTCTCAAAGGACAAAACTGGGGCCTATGGGCATCCTTAGGTTCAAGGGAGGCTGGGAAATTAAGTATTTGGCTTTCTAGCCTTTATATGACATGTGGCCAGAGAGTAAACTACAGTAGGAATGACTTTCATAGTTACCCCAGTGTACATGTGGACCATGCTGTAACACACAACCCTGAGCAGACATTTATAAACTAACAGAGCATTCACGGATGTCAGGTGCCCAACATGCTAAGACATCTTTGAAATGTGAGAGGTCACTTTAGAAAAACTCCCCATCATGTTTTCAAGATATGTGTGTCTATTTTGAGCCTCCTCAAAACTGTGTGAGATAAAACCAATCCCTATTCTTTGCTGTTTTGTCTCCAAGAACACAGGGGCTCAGCCAAGTTGAATGGCTGAGTGGCAAGCCACAGAGGAAGGAAAGAGCAAGAAACCAGGTCATTCGGCATTTAGTCGAACCCTCTTTCTTTCCTTTGCTGACGAATCTCAAGCATTCGTTAACTGGTCCCTCGGCTTCAAGTTTTCAAGTTCAATAATAGCTACTAATGAGACTAGGGCAATTTTATTTGCCCGGAGGCTGGAAAGTTAGTACTGAATGCCAGAGCCGGAGGTCAGATCCAGCTCTGTATGACTCCAGAGTCCATGCAGAATACCAACCTGCACCTTCCTCTGCCCCAAATCATACAGGGGGACCATACTGCTGACAGAATAAGACTACATTAATTAGTGGTATTCAAGACCCTCCATCACCTGGCCTCAAGCTTATCTTCCAACAGAATACTCCAACAATCCTGCATCCCCCAACACACACACACACACACACACACACACACACACACACACTTCTTTCAGCCCCATCAGATGACTCCCTGTCCCTAGAATGATCAAACGTCATTCCCCTTCTTCTCTACATTTTAAAACATGCCTAACTTAAATCCCACCTCCTCTTGGAAGTCTGCTGTGATTTCCTCTAATATGACTTGGTCTTTTCGTTTTCTGTGCTCTCGTCCCAGAGCATTAATGACTCTAGAACAGTGCTTCCCAAATTTCAGTTCACATAGGAATCACCCTACGGGCACCAAGTTAAAATGCAGATGATGATTCAGTAGCTCTGGGATGGGTCTAACGTTGTACGTTTCTATTAAGCTCCCATGTAACGTGCTGCTGTTGTTCTGTGGCATGTACCGTGTTCAAGCTCACAGTAGAGTTCATTTTGGCCACACCAGGCTCCCCTGTCATGATTATACCTCCTTTAATGGCAAGAACCACTAACTCTTATAAACCCTGGCATCATGCCTGGACTTGAACACAACTTGGGAACCAAACTTAAAGACAATTCATTCTGCTGTCCAACTTTCACCCGTCTTCAGCTGTGGATAGCTTTATATTTTGAGACAGGCATGAAAAATATAATTATTAAATGAAAGGTTCATTTTCCAACAATCTAACAACTCTCTTGCTTGGAGTAGATGACCAACAAATATCGGTTGAATGAATGAATGAATGAGAGAGAGAGAGAGAGAGAGAGAGGGTAGCAGCTCAGAGCAAGACTGCAGTCTTGTAGGCTGATTCTGGATCAGATTCCTTGGGCCAGGTGCCAAAGTCACGGTGATTTCTTCTTCCCTGCAGGCATCTCCAGCTGCCCTGGCAAAGAGTGTGTTGGCCGAAGTCCCAAATCAAGTCGTGGACTATTACAATGGCAAAGGGATTAAGCCAAAATGTTCATCAGAAATGTATGAGTCTTCCAGAGCACTAGCGCCGTGAACTCCGCACGCTTTTCCAGAGTTCTGAAACACTATTCCTGATAACATTTACTACTTCTACTACTCCTGTACTTAAAAAGACACACACACATACACACTTAAAAAATAGCACGTTTGGGTGATTTTTAACTGACAATTTTTTTTGCATGTGTAGCCCTGAGGCCTGGATCTGTTAAGCTCTTGTATTGTCAAAGACTTTTTACAAGGAAACACAAATAATTGTAACTTACTCTTTACATTATAGCATGTCGCCTTGAAATAAAATATTGTCTGTATCCATTTTTTATACAAGTTTGTCGAAATTTTGCTAAATTTCTTATTATCTTTACACTGTGAAGCATTTTGAAACATTTACCGAACGTCGATAGCCAAAACATATTTGGTTTTATCTGCTACGGGATGAGAGACTTTTCAAAATGGCAGATGCATGGACTGTATTTTGCATGTTTAAAATAAAAACAAACCAACGAACAAACCACACTGTTTTTTGCAGTTGTTATCTATAATCCCTCCCTGCTAAGAACGGTTTCTTTGCTGAAGAAAAGGTTCATTCACCTAGACATAGACTTCTAGAAGTGGGTCTGGGGCACCTCTCAGCCCAGCACCTCTCAGACTTGACTGTGCACACAGACTACCTGAGGATCTTGTTAAAATTCAGACTGGTGCAACAGGTCCGCAGGACCCAAGATTCTGCATCTCTAACAAGGTCCCAGGTGACGCCATTGCAGTCTACACTGAAGAGTACTGAGGTTCTAGGCTTTGGGGTATCATCCTAGAGACCGTCTGAAACAGGGAAGCACCTCGTCTGCTTGCGAAGGGCACTTGTCCCCTGCCGGTAGCACAAAAGTCCCGCCTGTCTCCGAGGTGGGAATAGAAAGTAGTGAAACTGATTCCAGAAGCTGCATACCCCAAATCAGTCTCACTGCTTTATAGTCACTCCTCTTCCTTAAAAAGACTAGGGAGGGTTCCTCCTTGCCAGCCCCTGCCCTCTTAAAGGAGGCATCACACGACCTCAACAGGGATCGTTCCATTTTTATGTCAATCCCTAGGAGAGACCTCAGAGTCTTCAGTGGGACCACAACAATGGAAAATTGTTCATGGCTGATGGCCATGCGGTATGGTTCTCCAGAAACTTGGCCCACCGAGCTGATCTTTAAGCTTAGTGTCGGGCTTCTGACTGCCTCTTTTTATCACTCCTGAGAGCAAATTCTACCAGCAGAAATGCCTAGAATCATTGTTCTGCGTGGAGGTGTTTTGTTTTGATAGAAACCGGCCAGTCTTGAACCAGAACGAATGTTTCCCTTGTCTAATGTTCACACAGAGAAATGGACAAGTGTTTTGCAGGTATAAAAGGCACAAGGAGGAATTTATTTTTGGTCAGAGCATTGGGGAAGTAAATCACAAGGCAAAATAGATCTGTTGTTTGTTGCGGAAGTATTAATGAGCAAATCAAATGCCTTGTATGATCTCCAGTGTTATAATTATAGATCCTAACTTTGCAAATACATGTCAGCCAAATGCACAACATTTTGGGAATGATGGTTAAAAAAAAATGTATGACTGAAAAAAATCATAAATATTTAAACTGTATTGTTTTATGAATAAATTGAGTACTTACAGAATTTTTTCCAAGAGTTATAGTCGTGTTTCTCTTTTCCAGGCAATTTGCTAGCAGTGATTTATTTCATGTAGATGACACACCCTCAGATTAGGACTCGCTCTTTCACAGTCCTGTAGAAACACATGGATCATTGTTTTTAACAAACAAGGATTCAACTATTAAGGCCCTATTGTACAGAATTATCTGATGGTGGTTTCTGTCATCAGATGCGCTTCCATGTCGATGTGCCTAGAACATAGTAATAAGCAGTCCATAGATATTTAATGAATAAAGAGATGACTAATCAAATGAACGAATGATTGGACTTGTTAATGTGCCTCGTGATTGATCTCAAATCTATTGTAGATTTAACAGGTGAGTTAAGTGGATATGGCTGTTAATCATGTCATTCTCAAATATCTGTTGGGATCTGTTACATTCATGTCAGGATCCCTGGGATCTGTGAGGTAGGGTGACAAGGACAGAGTCTAGTTTGCCTGGCAGAACCTGATGATGGCTTACTTGAATTTTCATAGCCAGACTGAAGCCCGGCTCAAAGGAAGAATAGAAATAGTAGCTAACAGGGCGCCTGGGTGGCTCAGTCGGTTAAGCGTCCGACTTCAGCTCAGGTCACGATCTCGCGGTCCGTGAGTTCAAGCCCCTCTGATGGCTCAGAGCCTGGAGACTGCTTCCAATTCTGTGTCTCCCTCTCTCTCTGCCCCTCCCCCGTTCATGCTCTGTCTCTCTCTGTCTCAAAAATAAATAAACGTTAAAAAAAATTAAAAAAAAAAAAAAAGAAAGAAATAGTAGCTAACAGTCATTGAAGGCTTACTGGTGCCAGGTCCTATCCCAAGTGCTTGCCACATACTATCTCATTTAATTCTCCCAAAAGCCATATGAGGTAGATAATCTTACTAGTCTCATTTTGCAGATAAGAAAACTGAGCCACAGAGATCTCATGAACTGTGAGATCATGACCTGAGCCAAAATCGAGTCAGAAGCTTAACCGACTGAGCCACCCACGTGCCCCATGGCTCCCGAGCCCATTTCCTAATCCCAATTTCAGCTATCTCCTGGCACTATACCTACCCACTTGCCATATTGAGCAGTAGATACTTAGGACATTTGAGAGAATGAGGCTTAAAACTTGACCTTTGCCTCCATTTCAGAAATTTCTCTGGGTCACCTAGTATCTCAGCCTCTTGATGTGGGCTCTTGGCATCTTGTGATATAACATCCCCCTGGGAGCCGTGGAAGAGACTCAGGATACTCAGGTCTTCCCAATTTCGTGCCACCAAGGAGACCATGTAGATCAGATATTACAAACACAAATGCTCCCAGGAGCTGAGCAAGCCACGTGAGTGACTGAGGAGGAACAGGTTAAAACAAGGGACATAAAGAGAAGAGTGTGGTGAGGATGGAGAGAAACTAGAAAGCACGTATCCACAAAAGGGCATAGCTCCAGGGCCCTGGCACAAGTGTGAAAGCAATGCAGCCAGTCCCTCAGGTTGTCAAAAGAATTGGAAACTGTGATCTTTCACATAAAACTTAGCAATTTGTAAATGTGGCAAATTCATTCAAACTCCAACAATTGTTTTAAATACAACAAGGACCAAACTGTAAGAGGCAAAGGAAAAATATCTCTGAGCTTAAATTGGCTGGGAGGGTGAGTTTGGAACCACTGAGTTCTATCCATGTGTGGTCTGCCCTCCACTGGGCCTCAGTAGACAATGTACACTCCAAAATTCCTGGACAACCCACAGATATTTTATTTCTGTGGTTTACATCTATCGACATTTGCTGCAATTTGAAATTGAAACTTAAAATATATTTACTAACTCATTTACATAACACTAATATACCCATTACACATTAACATAAAGAAAATATTTTTATTTTAGAAACTGTATTTCAGGGCACCTGGGTGGCTCAGTCGGTTACGTGACCGACTTGGGCTCAGGTCATGATCTCGTGGTTCATGAATTCGAGCTGCGCGTCAGGCTCTGTGCTGACAGTTCAGTGCCTGGAGCCAGCTTCGGATTCTGTGTCTCCCTTTCTCTCTGCCCCTCCCCCGCTTACTCTCTGTTTCTCTCCCTCAAAAATAAAATAACGATAAAAAATTTTTTTAGGGGCACCTGGGTGGCGCAGTCGGTTAAGCGTCTGACTTCAGCCCGGTCACGATCTTGCGGTCTGTGAGTTCGAGCCCCGCGTGGGGCTCTGGGCTGACTGCTCAGAGCCTGGAGCCTGTTTCAGATTCTGTGTCTCCCTCTCTCTCAGCCCCTCCCCCGTTCATGCTCTGTCTCTCTCTGTCCCAAAAATAAATAAAAAACGTTGAAAAAAAAATAAAAATAAATAAATTTTTTTAACTATATTTCAAAATAAAATAACATAAAAAACTATATTTTCAGGGCACCTGCCGGTTCATTTGGAAAAGCATGCAACTCTTGATCTCAGGATCGTGAGTTTGAGCCCTCCGTTGGGTATAGAGATTATGAATGAATGAACTAATTAATTAATTCATTAATTAATTTTCAAAGACAAAAAATAGTGAGGCAAGCAGCATTGTACATCTTGCTTAATAAATGCCAGGTGGATTCTCATATCTGATTCTGCATTCACCCTGCTGTGTAATGATGTTTTGGGTTGAAGTACAACGAGGAAAATCTAGCCTTGCATGGCTATGTAGTTGGTACAAGGAGGGGGATTTTCAGCCTTCTCAGATAATTGTTCTAATTCTTTTCACCACAGCACATCTCAAGAAGTGGTAGTTTCTTAAAGGTTAGTTGCAATGTGGAACGTGAAACCCTATCAAAAACCCTTCCTGGCATTTTCAACGTTCTTGTACCCATGCGTGACTTTGTAACATCACACACTGATCGCTTGGAAAATATTGACCCGCTCACTGATTTAGATGTTCCGAAAGCTTACATAGTTTATTTCGAAATACCAAAAAAAAAAAGTCACTTTCTTTTGTTGTATAATAACACTGCCTATCTCCTCAGACAGACTAAGTATTGAGAATCTGTCAAATTATAGCGGCAGACTTAGGTTTTCCAAAATTCTAATCTTTGCTAGAAAGCTCAAATGTTTTCATTGGCAACAAACACTGTCAGTTGTTTTTGTTGAAATGACAGATGCATTTCCTTCATTTTTAAGAAAGTATCTCCCAAATACCCACATCTGAGTAACTCTAGTTTATGTCAGTCTTTTTGTTTTCCAACTAAAAATGGTGTTCTGTGGAGGAAAAACAAAACAAAACAGAAAAAGCAGCCCATTGAGGATACAACACGAAGGCGCACGTGTCTTTGAGGCAAGCATCTTCGGTTGGACAACAGCAAGCGTGCTGTGTGAGGGCTTTGTGCTCTGTCACCCAGCATATGAAAAAGACATAGACTTAAGGGTCAAGACGTAATAAAACTGTAATTTTTCTGCTCCACGAAGAACATCCTTAAGTGAAACCGCATGTTCTTTCCTGAAAGGGTGTGACGGAGAAAAATAAAATGGCCTCTGCTAAAGTGTGGCACCACCTTCTTGACAGGAACTGAGACTCCAGCAGTTTGCCCACCATCGCTTTTGCACCATTGGCGCAAATGTTCAAGACAGGGAAAGAGGTACATAACATCTTAGCATTATTATGAAAATAGTTTTTACCTCACAGACTCCCTGTGAGGAGGGTCTCGGGGACCTTCAGGAACCACACTTTGAGAACGGCTCGCTCTAGACCATTTGACAAAGCGTGTATTTGTTTCCTATTCCTGCATGACAGATTACCACAAGCTTAGTGGCTAAAAACAACACATATTTATGACCGCAGTTTCTGTAGATCACAAGTCCAGGAAGACAGCTGGGTCCTCGGCTAAGGCCTCAGAAAGCCAAAATCAAGATGTCAGCAGGACTGTGTTCCAGGTGAAAGAATCTGCTTCCAGGTGTATTCAGGTTGTCGGATGTGGCTGTAGAACAGAAGTTCCATTTTCTTACTGGCTGTCATTTGGGAGTGGGAGAGTGGTCTTTACTCCCAGAGGCTTTCCACATCCCTTCCATGCTTTCCATACGGCCCCTTCAGCACTGGTGGGTCAAGTAAGTACCTCTCAAACATTGAATCTCTCAGGCTTGTGTGGCATCCATCTGCCTCCTGCCAGAGAAAAGTTCTCTGCTTTTAAGGGTTCATGTGACGAGACTGCACCACCCAGGTAACCCAGGATCCACTATCCTGAGATCTGTAACTTTAGTTACATCTGCAAAGTCCCTGGTGTCATGAAATATAACATGTTCGTAGGTTCTAGGGATTCGGGGTTGGATGTTCCACAGGCCATTCTGCCTGCCACAAAGGGAATGTAGGATATTGCCAGACGATTCTAAAAGGAAATGTGGTGTATTCAAGAACTGTAAAAGGGCTGCCCACAGAGACAGAAGGAGGATATAGAAGAGGTCAAGGAGTGGTGGTAAAAATACCTGCTGACTCCAAATCTCTGCCCAGGAGAGCTCATTCTAAATCTGTTTGAATACCTCCCTTTTTCAGTCTTTCCAGCACTTGCTAAATACCAATCCTGCACTAGGCTTGAAGGTGAGGATGAGGAGTGGGACGGGGGTGGGCGGGGGTGAGGCTTGAAAGAAGCAGGAGGTAAAACACATGGTGTCTGTTCTGCTCACAACCTAGAGCTGCCCTCAGATTCTGGGACTTTGGAATCTTATTGTACATATTTTACATGCCTTAGCATTTAAGACATATAATATTTAAGGACTTCCTCATGAAGATGTTCTTAAGTACTGAGAGTAGAAGAGTAGAGGGAGACAGGTAGGGACATGGGCAAGAAGAAACAGAAAGCCTGCCAGCCATTTGCATCGTCATCCTCTGCTTTGCCCCACATGTGAAATAGACCTTCAAACGGGACCTAAAGAATTCTACTTTCTAAATATGTCTAGACTCTGTGCCCTCCTCCTGAGCATGGTTCAGTGGAGATACCTAGTGTTTTCAAGCCAGGGTAAGTGGATCCAAATCCAATCTTTGCTACTCGAGAGTTGGATAATGTCTCGGAGTCTCGATTTTCCCATCTATGAACACAACGTGCATCTGAGTTCCATTGTCCCACTGGCTTACTGGCTGTCAGTTGGGGGTGGCCTAGCGGTCTTTACTTTTTGTCCACCTCTAGCCATCCCACTGTTAGCTAATGACCTCTTCACATTGTGTTTATGGAAGCTTCCCATGCCACCTTCACTCAGTTGACTTCTACTCATCTTTGAAGTCTCAGCTCAGGTGCCATCTGGCTTCAGAAGCCCCTGGACTTGGCCAAGTATTCTTCCTGACAGTCCTCTCCTTTCACCTGTACGTGCCTCCATCAGAGCATCTCTCTCCAACTGGAACTAAGTCTCTCCCACAGAGCAGAGCCCTGTCTTACCCACCTTTTTCACTCTTGTGTCCTATTATTGGCGATTGATTCACGATTAGAACATGCAGGAATAAATCAGGAAAGGAGGGGTGCCTTCTGATGGGAGGGAATAAGGTGTGTGATAGAACCTCGCTGCGGTCCTCTGAGAAATGCACCTGCTGAGCACATGTCAGATTCTGGTGCATCAACTTCCATTACACAGAAATTCTCAGTTTAAGTCAAAGATTTTCAGGCAAATAGCATTAAGGACAACAAACTTACAACACAAGAGAATGTAGTCAGTGCCTTAAGGTTTATGTAAAGCAATCACATAATCCAGAGATCTCCCAAACTTCTCCAGCTTTTCATTAAAAAACCCAATAGAATAGAGTGATTGGTAGAGATGATGGTGCACAGCATTGTGAGTGCACAGACTGTCACTGAATTGTCCACTTAACATAACGTATATAACATATATAACAGAGAATTAGCCATTTTAATTTCGTCTCAATTTAAAATAAAACAAGGGGCGCCTGAGTGCTCAGTCGGTTAAGCGTCTAACTTCGGCTCAGGTCATGATCTCACAGTTCGTGGGTTCGAGCCCCGCATGGGGCTCTGTGCTGACAGCTCAGAGCCTGGAGCCCGCTTTGGATTCTGTGTCTCCCTCTCTCTCTCTCTCTCTCTGCCCCTCCCCCCCTTGCACTCTGTCTCTGTCTCTCAAAAATAAATGAACATTTAAAAAACAAAACAAAACATGTTCTAATAGCCCAGCTGATTTGATTAGCAAGCAATCCAGTGGCTCATCAGGTGCCCCTCCCAAACCCAGCCTCCTTTCTCACCTTGGACGTGGCTTCAGGTTCTTTTGCTAATCACCTCCTGCTACTAATATCTCATTAACACATTTCTGGGCTGCTGAGTTTTTCTTTAAATCATACTTCACCACCCACTCCCCACACCCACCATCACAGCCACAGTTCTTTTGCTGAACCCCGTGAACTCCAGCCGAGAACACACAGCAGTACTTAACGGAAATTTTCCTGCATACTGGAACCAAACAAAAGAAATTTTAATGCGAAGAAGACACACTTAAAACCGGATGCCTTGTTTGTGCTGAGAACTCATGGATTATAAAATGCATCATTAATTTAACAACCCATAGGAGGAAAAGAAACACTTCATTAAATATTTACAGAAGTCTTCATATTCCCCCAAAATATCACACGTTTAACCCCACAATCCCATTCTCCTTTCTTCTTTGGTGACAAAATACATCTAAGCCTTCTTCATATTGTGGCTTTAAAGGTTCTTCCACTGTGTGCAGTTATTCAGAGCACCACAAAGAAATGTTGGGATTCGTAACTATGCTTGGGACCCTGACCTTTTCGGATCTTCAGGGTGAGTAAAATAATTCTGAAGTTTACCCAAGAACACTGGGGTTTTGTATGCATTTCCTATTTGATTAAACTTACAGTGGTTTCTATTTTAAAAGCCCGGCGTGGAATCACAAAGGAGCACCAGGCTGCCTTTCCACCCCATGTGTGTTTCGGATTCCTGGGAGCATGAGAGGATCCTAAAACTGCGGCCTTGTTGACAGAACACAAAAATACTTTTCCCCGGAAAGTAAATACAGCTTCAGGTTCTGACAGTATGAATAATTTCTCTAGTCTTGCTCAAGAATTTCTGAAAGAAAAAAAAAAATAGATTCAAACATGCACTGGTGTCTTATAGTATATGGAGTGCCCTTTCCCTTTATGCACACGTGTGCATACACATATGTATGCACATGTGCGTATATTCATTAACTTTCACTTTTGTAAAACTGAAAGCAAAACGCAAGGTTGGCAGGCTCACTCTAAAATGAACAGACACGATTTCCCCCATTTTTCTCCCATCCTGATGGCCGGGGTGAGATTTCTAAGAAAGGAATTTCTTTCACAGATGATTAAAAGGTACATTATGTTTCAAAAGGGAGATCTTTTCTTCTCTCTCACATATTGAATGATTTTTCCAAGTAACATAAAAATGCTAGAAAGGACCTCCTGCATTCATTAGCAGCCCAAAGGTAAATCCTTAGCAACAAGCTGGGATCCACTGGGATTGAAATCCTTGCATCACGGAAAGCAATCAGAGAACCAAATGTCAAACCCAGGTGGACTGGAGTGTGGGATATTAAAAATACGTACACCCGGAGAGACTGGATTAGGCTGAGAAAATAATTTCATAATCTAAACTAATTCATTTAGAGTTTAATAGGAATCAAATGAATTGAAAGTGGCTAAAAATATCATTAAATATAGCCACGACCCAGAAATTACCACCACATTCTGTCTCGGCCTCTTTATTTAATATCCTCAGGATCAGAACAAGCTTAGCTGAGCTGCCATTCTACAGATCGCACTTCACCCTACGATGTGCATTTATCCATTCTAGCAAGGATAGTTAACAAGCTGGCCTGACCCTCCTGAAGAAGGCAGAATCGTGATGGTTATGAGCAAGAGTTTTGGTGTCAGGCAGAAATATGTTTCCCAGAGAATATAAATTGAGTTACCCTCTCTGAGGCTCAGATTCCTCACCTGTAAAATGGAAACAATATCATCTGTCTCTTAGAGTTCTTGTGAAGACTTAAGGAGATATCTTTAAATGGTCAGGCTCAGGGCTCCTAGGTGGCTCAGTCAGTTGAGCGTTCGAGTCTTGCTTTTGGCTCAGGTCATGACCTCTCGATTTCATGAGTTCGAGCCCCTTGTAGGGCTCTGCGTTGACAGAGTGGAGCCTGCTTGGGATTCTCTCTCCCTCTCTGTCTCTCTTCCCCTCCCCCCTTGCATTCTCTCTGTCTCTCTCAAAATAAATAAATAAACTTAAAAATTTTTTGAAAACAAAAATTGCAAAATGTCAGGCTCAATGGATGGCACACAGGAAGTGGACTCTAAGTCATTATTTATAGTATACCAGGTAAGCTGTGTAGCCCAGAAGACAAAAGCATGGTGAAAAAAAATAATTAAGGTAGGCTAAAAAAAATACAAAACACTGCAGCATTTAATGGCCCTCATCATAGTGACTGGCTCACGGATAAACATGTTAATCCAAACCCCAGACTTGCTGGAGCTCTCAGGAGAGGGTAAGTTTTCTTTGCTGTGGCTACACCGGGAGGACATGAATCTTCATGGGCAAGAGGCTATCCTGCCACCTCATGGGAATGAGGCCAAAACAGAAGAAAGCAGAACTAAGTGGTAAAATAAGAAAAAGAGTAAGATGGCTGCCTGATGACCTCCTCCATCAGCCTCCGGATCCAGCTTCATCACTGGAATTCTTAGCCACCAAAGCCCATAAATTCCCTTATCACTTAATCCAGTTGAAGTTGGATTTCTGTTGCTTGCAACCAAAGATTTCTGGTTGATGTAGCTTGACCTTGGGCAGAAAGGAAAGATGGCTGGGGCTGGAAGCGGGCAGCAGGGGGTGGGGAAACAGTGCTGCACAGCCATTCTTCTCCATTCCTACCAGCCACAAACAGAACTCAATTCCCAGACTTCTTTCTGGTCGCTGAACTCTTGTAGGGATGATAAGTCTCTAAATTAATATATGGCCTACCTATTACTATTTTACTCTACATATTCTGCCTTAGGACCTTGGAGAACAGGTTCATCTACGATTTCCCTGTAGGATCTAGCACACAGACAGCAGATGGCCCATAAGATTTGAGACATAGAAGGTACTTGGATATTCGTTGAGTGAAACAAACACGTTGCCCATCCAACCAGCCTCTACTTCCCTTCTTATGTGAGATGGAAAAGAAACAGAGGAGATACAGGTAATTTGTTCCTAGACTGGATAAAATCAGTTGAGTTGCCACTGCAAGGAAAGGGCAACAGGACAGGTGATTATAGTGTCCCCTCTCCTCTGGGAAACCCACTGTGCTCCTTCCTGGTAGTCTATATTCTACCACTTCTCACTATTTCCCTTCGACGTTCATTATATGATGACCCACTGCATTTTTCACTTCAGGACTTGGATTAAGATCACTCAGATTTATAAGCATGGAACAATGGAGAGATTAAGGTCAAATCTCTCTCACATTCTTGGAAGCAGGAGGGAAATGGCAATTATGGTGTTCTCCAAATTTGCTGGAAGTTTGAGGTGGGAGGAAAACTGAGGGAAGTTAGAAGGAGAATGGCTCCTTGTCCTATGAACTGGCTTCTTTGTTCTCCTCAGGAAAGGCCACTTACTTTTGAGTGCAAGAAAGCATTCATTATGACCAGAAACCTTTCTACTGCTTGAGGCCTCCCCACTGCCCAGTGCTAGGACCTTCCCCTGAGCCCATGAGAAAAAGCGTCAAGTTTAGGTGACAAATTCAACTTCCCCAGGAATCAATTTCTAATATATTTTATTTGGTTGCCTGACCAAGTCCCAAACTCCCTTTTGCAGAAGGACTTGCACACTCAGAATGACATTTTACATTAGACACTTCCAATCTGTTGATATTTCACTTTAAAGATCATTTTTTCCCCTCTCCTGCTGGCCACAACTTAAGCAAGGAGACATTTTACAAATAACTTCTTTCACTCATCCAAAACAGCAAATCAAAGGCCCAGCATCATGTAGAGTGGGGGGAAAAAAAAAAAAAGGCAGGCCCCTGGGTGGCTCCGTCAGTTAGTTAAGCGTCTGATTTTGGCTCAGGTCATGATCTCACCATTTGTGAGTTTGAGCCCCACGATGGGCTCTGTGCTGATAGCTCAGAGCCTGGAACCTGCTTCAGATTCTGTGTCTCCCTCTCTCTCTACCCGTCCCCTGCTTGCACTCTCTCTCTTTCAAAAAAAAAAGAAAAAAAGAAAGAAAAGAAAAAAAAGAAATGCAGAATGAGAATTAGGAGACCTGGGTTCAAAACCAGACTGAGCTAAGTATGCATAGCTTTACTAGGGATGTTTATTTACTAGATGTGTGGTCTTGGACAATTTACCTAATCTCTCTGGCCACAGTGCTTTCCTCATAGATTATTCTGGGGATTAAACGAAATAATATTTGCAAAACATTTAGCATCACACCAGACACTATATGAATGTCCTTAGAAAGAAATGTTTTATGAGCATGTTCATTAGTGTATTACTACTTTTATGGTATAACAGCAGTCTCATTTCTGAAGGACACATTCTCTCAAACAAATGACTGTTCTCGTCATGACTGACTCCCTTGAAGGAGACTGTTTTCCTTTAAGGCAAAGTTTGCAGACCCACGCCTGGCATTCTCTGCCTTGCTCCTGGGCTGGGGATTGCAAATTCCAAGGAGACAGAAAGGGATGGAAGGGTATGGAAGGCAGAGAGAGAAGTGGGTTTGACGCGCACAGCTGGTCCAGAAAAGAGCCCTGATTCCCTGACTATGGTGCGTATCTGATGATGACATGGTGTTTTTTAATAATGGTAACACTGTTCCTGCCTGTGTTGCATCTCTGTAGCGATGAGAGGAGATCGGCACGCACAGAGATAAAGGAACTTGAGGCCAAAGAACGATGAAGAGATCCCCTAACCTCTTGTTAGGGACCTGGCATGATTGTGTCATGATGAGATTGTCCATGTAGAAGATACCAATGGGAAAGTAAAAACAGGACAAATCAAGGTTTTTTGTAATTATTGTAATATCTAACAGAAGGTGAATATAATTATATTTTTAGTAATAGGAGTAGTCAGCACTTGTTTAGTTCTTACTATGTGCCAAGGACTGTGTTAAGCACGTCGTGTGCATCATTTCATTTAAGCTGTACTATTGCCTGGGGAAGGACATTTTTTTAAATCATATTTTACAGATGAGGAAGCTCAGAGATACTAAGTGATTCACCCGGGTGCATGGAAACACTAGCACTGATCTGAACCCACTTCTAAAAAAAAGACTATTGCTAGCCATTACATGGGTGTATCAAGTCCTCTGCTTCTCTTCCTGTGGGTGAAAGAGGAGGTAGAAGGAGCATGTTCGTGGGCAAGGCAGAGCCCTTTCCCTTCTGTTAGACATTTGGTGGCTCAAGTTCAGGCCCTTTCATCCCGGCTATGGCTCCGGGGTTGCCTGTACCCTGGTTGCTGTGGTAATTCTGCCTGATGTCAGTATTTCACATCAGATTTCCATATATGTTCAATTTTCTTGTTAATGAGGTGTAATTCACAGAACATAGAATTCTCCCTTTCAAAGCGTGCACTTCAAGGGCACCTGGGTGGCTCAGCTGATTAAGTGTCTGATTCCTGATTTCATTTCAGGTCATGGTCTCGCATTTGTGGGTTCAAGCCCCTCATTGGATGCCGCGTTGATTCTGCACGGAGCTTGCTTGGGATTCTGTCTCTCTCTCTCTCTCTCTGTCTCTCTCCCTCCCTCGCTTGCTGGCTATCTCTCTCTCAAAATAAATAAACATAAACTTAAAAAAAAAAAACAAAGTGTACACTTCAGTTGTCTTTGGTATATTCACAAAGTTTTGCAACTATCACCACTAAAATTTCCAACTATCTCTGGAGCTCTTAGTATAAATGCAGCATTTCTGGGAGAGCTGAGGGAATATATATTACCCTGCCTTTAAAGAGTTTGCAGTCATGTTGAGAATACCTGGTTTATAAACTTGAGGCTTCTCCCTACTTATAACAAAGACAATAACACGGTGTAAGAACATGTGTGCATAGGGTAGGTGCTAAGACAGGACAGGAATTCACAGCCAGGGCTACCATTATGAGGTGATTGTCATGGAGGAGGCAGGCCCTGGGCAGACCTTGCAGATGAGGGAAAATTGGAGAGGCGGTATGAGCTGAGAGGGAGTCAGAGGCAAGGACTGTCAGGCTAAATGACCTGAGCGTTAAAGTCTTGCCAAGCATAACTATTTACCCTACTGAGAGACTGGGTGAGGCTGCAGGAGGAAACAGAAAAGAGATTAGATGAAGCCCAGTGATTTCAGCCAGAGATCGCTGGGTCTATTTGAAGGTAATTTATATAATAATGACCAGCATTTCCTCTCAGAAAGTTGGCGGTGACGCTCATTGGTTGCAGCGGGATGTGTGCTTCACAGAGTGAAGACAGCATTTGGCCCTTGGTTGGAAATTCCTGCTTTAAAAAGCCATTTTGTTCCATTTTGAAATAAAGTGGGAGTGAAAGCCATGCCCCATGATGCTTCGTGGCTAATAAAACTGCAAAGGCATTTCTGCCTGGGCATAAAAGATTATTTTAAGCATCATCTCCCGGGCTCCTCGGTTACTAAGGGAATCCTGTCTCAGCTCAGCCGCGCAAACAGGCGAGTTGCCATGACGACCCTGCTAGGCCTGGCTGGAGTCTAAATACAGGAGAGAGAGGAGCCACAGTCCCTTCCTGACTCCTGAGCAGTCCAGCAGTGCCCTCCCTGCCCCTTGCGGTTTGCGGCTACTCCTCCTGCTGGACGCACGTCACTACCCAGTCCTCGCCACTAGGGGGCACAGACACAGTTGGAAGGGCCCTCAGGGTCATGGGCTCACCCTGTTTGCCGGTCAGTCTCCCCTTCTGTTCCAGAGAGTGTCGGTGCCAGTGATATTCAAGTCCCCTTTGGCACATCCTTCAGGCCTGGCCTTTGCCTCTCTGAGTAGAGGATATACTAGACGCCTACCCAGAAGCTGTACTAGGGAGCAGAAGAAAATCTGGAATAAAATTTAGTTCCTTTCCTGTAAACCAGCCAGGCATAATCTGGAACTTTTTTACAGGGTCAATCTATCAAGGTAAATCTGTCAGCAACTTCTCAATTCCTGCAGCTACCTAGGTGCAATTCTTTTTCTTTCACATGGAAATACACGTGGTGTTTGTGCCAGATTATATTTTCTGAAGATGGCTGTAACAATGTTTCCCATCTCACCTGCTCTTCTAACAAGGTGGTTTTGCCATTTTCACACCCAGGGGTGGGTTTATGTTCTTTCCCCCTTGAATCTGGGCCAACTCGTATCTGAAGTGAAGTAATAGCACGTAATTTATGAAGATAGGTCATAAAAGGTGACACAGCTTACATCAGGTTCTCTTGAGATGCTTGTTCTTGGAACGCAGCCACCATGAGGAAGCCCACGCAGTCCCATGGAGGGACCATATATACATGTTCCAGAGAACAGCCTAGCTGAGGTCCTGACTGATGGCAGCGTCTAGCACCAGACATGGAACGAATGAGCCTTCAAATTATTTCAGCCCCACAGCTAACATCACCTCCAGTCTTTGAGTCATCCCAGCTGAGCTCCCAGACATCATGAAGCAGAAACAAGCTGTTCTCCCCGTGCTCTTTCTGAATTCCTAACCAACAGAAGCCACACAAATAATAATGTGGTGGTTGTTCTACGCCAAAAAGTTTTAAGTGGTTTCTTACCCAGAATAGCAGCTGGAGCCATGTTCCCTTTCCTTAGAATGTCCTTTCACTACTCTGCCCCTGAGCACTCTTACTCTCCTCTCAAGGAGTAATTCAGATGTTACCTTCTCTATGAGTAACCCGCCTGGACACTTTGAACATACACCTTTACTCTGGCACTTACCACCTTGACTCTTTTTTTTTTTTTTTTTTTTTTTTAAATTTTTTTTTCCCAACGTTTTTTATTTATTTTTTTTGGGACAGAGAGAGACAGAGCATGAACGGGGGAGGGGCAGAGAGAGAGGGAGACACAGAATCGGAAACAGGCTCCAGGCTCCGAGCCATCAGCCCAGAGCCTGACGCGGGGCTCGAACTCACGGACCGCGAGATCGTGACCTGGCTGAAGTCGGACGCTTAACCGACTGCGCCACCCAGGCGCCCCTCCACCTTGACTCTTTACCTCCTCTGTCTTGCCTGCTTTACTGTAAGTTCCTCAAGGATTCGGGGTATTTCATCTTGCATGTTTGAAGCAGAAGCCATAGAGTAGAGCGTCTGGGGATTTTGGAGTCAAACATACCTACATTTTGAATTCCAGCTGAGCTACTTATTCGCTAATTGGCCAAGTTACTTACTCTCTGAGGAATCTTATATATAATCACCTCTGTAAAATGGTGACCATACCTATCATTGTGAGGAGCAATCTTGATGGTATCTATTCTGAGCCCAGCACTTGGCATAGAAAATGCTCCATAAAGAGCAAGTATCATCATTATCATTTTATTACCCCCTGCACTTAGTGCAGTGTGATTCAAATTCATTTGATTATTCAACCAATATTTGCTGAGTACTTACTATGTGCCAAGCACTATGTATTTCATAGTCAATGGTCAATAAATATTTCTGACATACGTATGTACAAAATAACGCAGTTGGCAATGGATACAAACCTTACCAAGAATTATCCTTCTCAGACTCAAAAGCAAACTTGAAAATACAACAGTGATTCTTGCCTTTTTGTCACATCTCAAAATGGTCCAAAATCAAGATCTGTTTATTCCATGAGTTATCAGCATTTAGGACTTTGGGCGTAAAGGTTTATATTAGTTTTCTGTTGCTGCCATAACAAATTACCACTTAGTAACTTAGTGGCATAACATGACACAAATTTATCATCTTACAGTGTTAGAGGTCAGAAGTCCAACACAAGTCTTAGCGAGCTAATCTGAAGATGTCAGCAAGGCTGCATTCTTTTGCAGATGAGAGAACCCACTCTTTGCCTTTTCTGTCTTCTATAGGCCACTCACATTCCTTGACTTGTGGATTCCTTGCTCTATCCTCCAAGCCAGCAGAGGCAGGCTGTATCCTTTCCACCTTGCATCTATCTTACTTTTTTTTTTTTTTTTTCTATTCTTGCAGCCAGGAAGATTCCCCAAATTGAGAGACTCCTGTGATTACATTTAAGGCCCACCCAGATAACCCAGGATCATTTCTACATCTTGAGACCCTCAACCCTAATCACATCTGCAAAGTCCTTTTTGCCATGTAACAGAACCCATTCACAGCTTCCAGGGATTCGGATGTGGATAATTTTGGGAACCATTATTCTGTCTTCTACAAAGAAGTTAACTTAAAAAGCCTGGAAGGAACCTTAGCTGAAAAAACCCTGCTCCTCTGCCATCTCACAGATGGACAACAGAGAGGTAAAGTGACTTACTCAGTGTCATTTTAGGTTAGATCCCAAATTCAGAATTCTTTCTACAATGCTGCTACTCAAAGTTGGTCTGCTCACCAGCACCTACATGACCTCACGGGCTTGGTAGAAAGGCAGACTCTCAGGCCCCACCTCAGACCTACAAAATCAGCCTCTGTATTTAATCAAGATCCCCCAGGTAATGTCTAAGTACCTTTAGTTTTGAAAGGCACTGATGCAGGGCATCACAGAGCCTCCTGTTTCTTTCCCGACAAGAAGGTTATACGAGGGATAAGTGAGTGAGCATCTCAAGCTATTGATCTCATTGCTCTCTCTTGAGCCCGACTGATTCTGATCCAGGCTGATCAAGTCTCTAAAGATGCAGACTGAACACGACAATCCCCAGTCTTTGTTTGCCCAGGACAACCTCTGAAAGCCAAGTTCAGTGTTCCAGTAGTGTGTCATGTGGCTTTTTCTACTTGGGAGAGAGGCAGTACCACAGAGCAGTTAGGCACTTGGACTCTGGAGTCACCTTGCATGGGCTCAACTCCCGAATCTACCACTTACTTAACAAACTTAAGGTTTCTGACCTTGAATGAGCTGCTTGTTTTCTCTGTGGCTCGATTTCCACATCTGCAAATGAGGATGAAAATAATAGTAGCTACAATGATAAGCGAGGAGCTACTTAACATACGTAAAGCCCTTAGAGCGGTGCTGCCACTCAGCAAGAGTGACGTGTTGGTTGTTCCTCATTCTTCTGGGACCCCTTCCAAGAATGATCAAAAATCCCAAATGAACTCAGCCCCTATGAATTTCTCGAGACTCTGTATCTTCTGGGCTCAGAGGGGACACCCTGACCGTGGTTCCAGGTGACAAGAATATTCACTGGTCTAGAGTCACACTCTAGCCATCAGAACTTCACTGGCATCAGAAGAAAGACCGGGGAGAAGGGCCTGCCTTTGGTTTAAAGCATTTGGTCCCCTGGCATGTGATGCCCCATTGGAGATAGCTAACACTTCTGTTCAGTCATCGAAGAATTTTAGAGAAATGTAGATGGGCTTAATTACGTTGAGGTTCAGAACCATTCTGAATGCAACATAGGGGGGACAGGACGCTGAGAAACTTTAAACCCACATCACTACATGGCCACACTCTTCCTCTTTCTCCATCTCCTCCTTCTCCTCCTCCCCTACTTTTCTTCCTCCTCCTCCTCTTCCTCCTCCTCCTCCTCCTCCGTCTTCTTCTCTTTTTTTAGGCTTTCCAGTCTGGTCATCTCTTGGACCCCTAAAGTCTGTGAGCTGACTTAAGAATTTATAAATAAAATCATGTTTTCAAAAGCCTTATATTGAAAGTGAAAACTGTGATTTGGTCTTACTGGAGGACACTGAAGCAGAATTCATCATCTTACTGAATGAGCATCTGTGGATTTTGCACCATGGTCTTTTAAGCTTTCTATGCAGCCAGCAATGGAGTCTCAAAGTTCAAGGTTTCTTAAAGTTCACTTCAGCTACTGCCCTGTCCTATACTCAAATCACCTTCATAAGATCTCTATTGATTTTAGAACATGCTAAATTCTCACAACTTTTAGAAAAAAGGGAAGAAAGCCGCGATTAATTGAATGAAAAGTCTAAGCTCACTTCAAAAAGATTTTTAATTTCAAATATAAGGCATGTTATGAACTAAGAGAGAGCATAAATGAATATAAAATGCAAATTAGCCAACAATGAAAAATTAATTATTCTGCAATAATCCAAGCATATAGGACATATCACAAACATTGTAAGAACTAACTGAAGAGCCTAACGGCAGAAACACATAGCAAAGATATTTCCAATAAACTATTGGTTTGAAACCTACTCCTTCTGTGGTGAGTCTCTTTTGTTGGACATGGCTTTAGAAATTCAGAAGTGAAACTATTCTTAATGTCCTACTCAATAAGGGGAACATTATATCAGCTTTTTTAATTAGAGGAGTAAGAAGTATAGAAACGTAGTACTAAAAACAGATTGTGGGGGTTATCTTTGTTCCAACAAGGAACGGAAGTCCCAGACAGGAAAAGTGCTATTAGGGGTAGAGGTCGATCTGAAGGATGACATCAGAAAGGACAGGCATCTTTAGCTCTGTGCCCGAGTGCCGTAAAGGAGTCCTGGCTGGTTCCCTCAAGAACTGGACCTGGTCCTTGCCACTTAGGAGCATACTGCCATGGCAAAATCAAATATGATGACACCTCAGGCCGGCTGGCACACAGGAGATGCGTGCTATGTACCAGCAGACAAAGCACACTTTGCTAAGTTCTAGTTAAGCAGTGGTGCCTGCTAAGGGTTTCATTGACTCAAGGCCTCTATTATGGACCAGGAGAGAGTTGGCACCAGGGGCAAAGGCTAGAGTGAATAGCCACCTCCTCAATCCTCACAGACCACTGTGTGTGATAGGTTTTCTTACCAATTTTCCGCTTTAGCCAGAGAGAGATTCTATGCAAGAGAAGTAACATATTGGTCACAGAGAGCCAAGGAAACAAAATTGCTAAGAGCATAAGCCCTGTGCTCACACTGCTGAAATTTAAATCTTGGCTCTACCTTTTACTGGCTGAGTGACCGTATTTAACTTATGCAATCTCTCTGTGGTTTTTTTTTCCCCCTTGACTGTAAAATGGAGATAATTATACAATTATCACACAGGGTTGTTATAAAGATTAAGTGGGAAAATAAACCGAAAGAGTGAAAATGAATTGTTAGTAATCAGACTGCAGTGTTTATAATGGAACGTCAACACAAGGTTTCTAACATATCATACCCAAGGCCACACGACTGCCATGAAATGACTAACAGTTCCTTCTTCTGAGTAATTTCTGCCTTCATCCCAACATCATCCTGAGTCTCACTTTGTTCTTCTTGTCTCCAGAGCAAAATTTTTGAGATGCCCAATGTTCTTGATTCTTTTTTTTCTATTTTTTTAATGTTTATTTCTGAGACAGACAGAGCATGAGTGGGGGAGAGGCAGAGAGAGAGGGAGACACGGAATCAGAAGCAGGCTCCAGGCTCTGAGCTGTCAGCACAGAGCCCGACGTGGGGCTCAAATTCACAAACTGTGAGATCGTGACCTGAGCTGAAGTCAGTCGCTCAACCAACTGAGCCACCCAGGCACCCCCCAATGTCCTCGATTCTTGATAGCATTCCAAAACAAGTCCCAACTTCCCTGATGCCCACTTAAAATCTCCCAGCATAAGTCCAAATCTTATAACAAGCCCTACCCAACTCATTCGTATGGAGACACCCTCTGGTGTATGCTCTGTCTTGCTGTAGCAAGCTAATTAAACTTAACTTTGTATGAGTTCGGGTGTGGCTCTGGTGGTCTTTGAGGGATTTCCACAACACTGAGCACATACTGTATGCACAAGAAATGCTAGCTATTGGCATTGATAGTAAAATCTTTTTTCCTCTGGCTTTTTATATGTAGCATACTTCAAGGCACATTTGTTCAAAGAAGAGCCTTTCTTATGTAACTGGGAAGCCAGAGAGCATGGCTAGAATTAAGAGATGTAATTTTTCCTCTAAGGCCCAAAGTGTTGTTTGAAAGTGTCCAGGGTAACAGCAATAGCAATTGGTGGAAAGGAAGAGCAAGCAAAGCTTTTGAGCCTACTGAATTCCAAGTAGTAACCAGGAATTGACCACTGCCTGGACATTTTAAGCCAGGCTAGCCAGATCACTAATAAAAAGAGATTTTGAAATTGCTACACTTTTTAAGTTCTGATTCCCAAATTTCTACAAACACCCATTTGGCAAATAAGGAAATGGACTTTTGGAGAAGTAGAATGAGCTCCCAAGGCACACACATTATGATTGGGTTGGGTCTGGAAACCAGGACAAGGGTTTATTTGTACAGAGGTATGTTGGCTACTTATTGCTGCATCACAAATCACCCTAAAACTTAAAAATAAGAGTAATCATTTATTCCCTTTGACAATTTTCTGGTCAGGAACCTGTGAGTTTCTTGGCTGGGTGGTTCAGGTTCGAGGTCTTTCATCACATGCAGGCATCTGAAGGGTTGCCTGGGACCAGAGGATCCACTTCTAAGAGGCTCACTCCTGGCTGAAAAGTTGGTTCCTCTTCATATAGGCCTTTCTACAAGGCTGTTTGAATGTCTGCAGGACATGACCACTGGCTTTCTCCACAGGGAGCAATCGGAGACAACGCAGAAGTAGCAATACTCTGTATAATCCAGCCCTGGAAGTCACACATGATCACCTTGGCCATATTCTGTTGTGAACACATGCCAGCCCTGTTTCAGTGCCAGCTCTGTCCATCTGCCAGATGTAGTATTTTGGACCGGCACCAAAATTCTGAGTCTCTGTTGCCTCATTTAGAATATAAAAATAACAATTTCCTTTTGGAGTTGTTTTGAACGTAAACCAGTGTAACAGTATCAAGGGCTGTTTAGTACAATGCGCTGCCCAGCAGTGAGCATTATTTAGAAGTGACCTGGCCTCCTTAAGGAACCTGTCCCTAGTTCGCTTCATTCTGGCAAAGTTTAAATTCCGAACATTTCCCTATTTCCCTCCCCTTGCCCCCCGCTTTTTTTTTTTTTTTTTTTTTTTCAACCCCTGGAGAGACAAATCAGTTAGTCCCCGCCATCCCTACCCTAACTGGGATCCAAAGTAGGACTATCCCCAAGCGGAACTCTAGTTCCGGGGTTTGACCTCGGTGCCCGGAGCGCATTAGGAAACGGACCGGAAGTGGCTCCAGCGGCTCTTTTCCGACCTGGGAGGGCAGCGGTACAAAGTCAGCGGGAGGATCCCGGAGGGCTCCGGTGGATTCGAGGCTGCAGCGTGGGGACGTCTTGAAAGCAGAGCGCCGGGGCGACAGGAAGAGCAGCGGGCCGAGCCCTCCCCGGCTACTCCATGCCTGGTTGGAGGCTGCTGGCTCAGGCCGGCGCCCAGTCGCTGGGCTGCGGCGCGAGCGGCCTGGGTGCTGCCCGGGGCTCGGGAAACAGGTGGGTGTTCGAGACTGGGTGTGGAGGTGTGGTCCCTGCGAAACACTGCGACCCGGAGCAGTGCCATGGCCCAGTGCGGAGGGGTCTGCCCTGGGTGGAGGAGAAAGAGGCTGTCTCCAGACCGCAGGCACACAGGAGTTAGGAGCGGTACCAAGGAAGCGCCGTTTAAAGGACTGAAGGGGTGGTTTTTTGTTTTTAATGTTTATGAGCCAGCGACTGGCAGAGAGCATTACCAACAGCAGTTATATTATCTACCAGTTAGTGGGCGTTTTCTCTGTACTGAATGCTTTGTTGAGTGTGTTAGGCGTCTTAGTTCTCGTAGCCTTATGAGATAGAACTGCTGTCGTTATTCCTTCTACAGATACTATCATTATTCCGTAGTCATGATTACGTTTTGCAGATAAAACGGCAGCCTGGGGAAGTAAGATCAGTCAACTAATTAGTGCAAAATTTGGGACTCTAATGTGGATGCACCTGACTACAAAAGGGGCATAGACGACAGAAAGCTTTACTCCTTTTCTGACCCTCTCTGCAAGAATTACACACCTCCTTCCCGACTTTCATCCCCTGAAGTCTTCCTTGGTATGTTCAAGTGGTCAGAGACCATGTCTTTTATGTATCTTCTGAGCTTTGGCAATGTCATTGCAGGGAAGAGGTGAGCTTATCAGAGAAAGGTCAGCATCCCACATTCTGCCACCTCCACTGGATGTAAACTATTAAGGGACATATACAAATAGGTCAGTGGCTTCTCCTTTGTAGGACAGCTCTGTTAGAAATTGGTTTATCCCAGAGGAGAAGATGAAGACCTTTTACCGTAGGGTAATCATTGACAGTAAATATGTGAATCCCGGGGTGCCTGGGTGGCTTGGTCGGTTAAGCGTCTGACTTTGGCTCAGGTCATGATCTCACGGTCGGTGAGTTCGAGCCCCGCGTCGGGCTCTGTAATGACAGCTCAGAGCCTGGAGCCTGTTTCAGATTCTGTGTCTCCCTCTCTCTCTGCCCCTCCCCTGTTCACACTCTGTCTCTCTCTGTCTCAAAAATAAATAAACGTTAAAAAAAAAAAATGTGTGAATCCCATTTTTGTCATAAGAAATGTGAGGGGGAAAAAAAAAAAAACTTGCACAGATTCCAGACCCTTTCCTAAGGGCCAGACTACACTTTCCAACGCATGTGACCTCCCTTCCCCATGGTAAATGGGGGAACCTTTTATATTGTGGTTTGTTTTCCAATTTTTGTTTTTACAGAGCAGACATCTGGCTTTTGGTTAGAAGTCTCCATGGCAGGAGTGGTACTTGGTGGGATGAGCATCTTTCTGAAGAAAATGTCTCATTTGTTAAGCAGTTGGTCTCTGAGGAAAATAAAGCCCAATTAGCAAGTAAACTGTGTCCTTTAAAAGATGAACCATGGCCTCTACATCCTTGGGAGCCAGGTAGTTATTTTATATTTGAGAAGTTCTCATTCCCTAATGTGACTGGCATACTCAAAATCATAGTGACTGCTGCGAAATGATAAATTTCTTGAATTTATTTTTCATGTCTCAAGTGTGTCTGTTTCAATGTAGTTTGGTTTGCAAGTTTATTTCTAGAATGCTGGTCTACTATGAGTGAATGTCTGATGGTAATCAAGATTTCCTCAGGAAGCTATTTTGCAGGTGAAAGGAAAATCATTCTGCATATGTCTTCTTGTTTCCTTCAGATAAAAAAATAAAATAAAATAAGTCAGGGAAGAAAAGCTGGAGGAGTGTAATTTAAACTGCAGTGTGTCACAGTGATGTTTTCAGTTGGGGTTCTAGCACTCCAGGTTTGCAAAGCATAACTCCAGAATCAGCAACTTGTAGCTCGCAGAGTATTAAACCCATGTGTAGCCAGACCAAGAAGAATAAGGCCTGTCTTGTTGAGAGTGTGGTCTCTGGTTGGGGTTTATTGTGTCAGTTGAATTGTATAGTGATCAGAAGTTCTTAGTGGAGTAACTTTCCGAACTTATGCAAAAAATCTAAGGGGCATGGTGGAGGCTGACATATTTTAGCAACGTGACCTCTTGTGTCATCCCTGTAACCCCACCTAAGTTCTTAGAATTTGAGTGGTAGATGTTTCCCAATTAATGAGGTTAGATATAAATTGATACTAGGGAAGCAAAGTGTAATGATAGATTTATGCCCTCTCTTAATAGCATTATTTTAAAAGCAGAATATTATGTTTACCTATTTTCTTCATTTTGTATAGTTCTTGTATATTCATTATACAGAGATTTATTAAGTACCAATATCTTACCCAGCCATGGTTAAAGTCTCTTAACATCTGTAAGGAGCAGTTGTATTTTACTCTATGAATATATTAACATGTGTCTTAGCTGCCTATTGCTCATATTGAAACCACAGAGTAGGAAATACTGTTGTATCATGTTGACGAGTGTTGAAAAAGTTTGTAATAACACTGATTTGTGTTTAATTACCAGGTTCCTCTAGAGTAGGCCTTATCGCCCTAAAGCTGGGTATGATGCCTTTATGGACCAAAGATGGTCAAAAACATGTGGTCACATTACTTCAGGTAAGACAGAAACAGAAGATGTAACAGATCTGTACGTGTACCAAGATCTATTTGTGCAAATCTGAACGGGCAGTATTTGTATCCTAAAATACATAAGTGTATGGTGAAGAATGGGCTAATGTCAAGCATAAATACTATTAAAGAACTTTACTTCTGATTATTTCAGTAAATGTTTCACTTTTGCCTGAGTGGTGGTCTTTGTGATACTGGCTTTGGATTTAACTAGGGCAATGAACAAAAAACAGTGTAACCTAGCTTCTCACAGAGGTACCAGTTTAATTCATAATCGGAAAAATCTGTCCGAACTTATTTTCATTCTTTCCTCTCAAAATTAACATTTTGGTCCAATGGAATATTACTTGGTGATCAAAATGAATGAAATCTTGCAATTTGTAACTGTGGATGGAACTAGAGAATTATGTTAAGTGAAATAAGTCAGTCAGAGAAAGATAAATATATGATTTCACTCGTGGAATTTAAGAAAACAAGTTAATTTAGGGGAAGGGAAGGAAAAATAAGATAAAAAGACGGAGGCAAATCATAAGAAACTTGATTTTTTTTTCTTTTATTTATTTTTTTATTTTTGTTTGAAATGTACATCCAAATTAGTTAGCATATCGTGCAACAATGATTTCAGGAGTAGATTCCTTAGTGCCCCTTACCCGTTTAGCCCATCCCCCCACCCACATCCCTCCCCTAACCCTCAGTTTGTTCTCCATATTTAAGAGTCTCCTCTGTTTTGTCCTCCTTCCTGTTTTTATATTATTTTTGTATCCCTTCCCTTACGTTCATCTGTTTTGTCTCTTAAACTCTTCACATGAGTGAAGTCATATGATCTTTGTCTTTCTCTGACTAATTTCACTTAGCATAATACCCTCCAGTTCCATCCACGTAGTTGCAACTGGCAAGATTTCACTCTTTTTGATTGCCAAGTAATCCTCCATTGTATACATATACTACATCTTCTTTATCCATTTATTCATCAATGGACATTTGGGCTCTTTCCATGCTTTAGCTATTGTTGATTATGCTGCTGTAAATATGGGGGTGCATGTGTCGCTTAGAAACAGCACACCTGTATCCCGTGGATAAATGCCTAGTAGTGCAATTGCTGGTTCATAGGGTAGTTCTATTTTTAGTTTTTTGAGGAACCTCCATACTGTTTGCCAGAGTGGCTGCACCAGCTTGCATTCCCACCAACAGTGCAAAAGAGATCCTCTTTCTCTGCATCCTTGCCAATATCTGTTGTTGTCTGGGTTGTTAATGTTAGCCATTCTGACAGGTGTAAGGTGGTATCTCATTGTGGTTTTGATTTGTATTTCCCTGATGATGAGTGATGTGGAGCATTTTCTCATGTGCCAGTTGGCCATCTGTATGTCTTCTGTGGAGAAGTGTCTATCCATGTTTTTGCCCATTTCTTCACTGGATTCTTTGTTCTTTATAGATTTTGGATACTAACCCTTTATCTGATATGTCATTTGCAAATATCTTCTCCCATTCTGTCAGTTGCCTTTTAGTTTTGCTGATTGTTTCCTTCACTGTGCAGAAGCTTTTTATTTTGATGAGCTCCCAGTAGTTCATTTTTGCTTTTGTTTCCCTTGCCTCCGGAGACGTGTTGAGTAAGAAGTTGCTGTGGCCAAGATCAAAGAGGGTTTTGTCTGCTTTCTCCTCGAGGCTTGTGATGGCTTCCTGTCTTACATTTAGATCTTTCATCCATTTTGAGTTTATTTTTGTGTATGATGTAAGAAAGGGGTCCAGGTTCGTTTTTCTGCATGTTGCTGTCCAGTTTTCCCAGCACCATTTGCTGAAGTGACTGTCTTTATTCCACTGGATATTCTTTCCTGTTTGTCAAAGATTAGTTGCTCATACATTTGGGGGTCCATTTCTGGATCTCTGTTCTGTTCATCTGAGTGTCTTTTTTTGTGCCAGTACCATACTGTCTGGATGATTACAGCTTTGTAATGCATCTTGAAGTCTGGGATTGTGATGCCTCCCACTTTGGTTTTCTTTTTCAGGATTGCTTTGGCTTTTCAGGGTCTTTTCTGGTTCCATACAAATTTTAGGATTGTTTGTTCTATCTCTGTGAAGAATGCTGGTGTAATTTTGATAGGGATTGCATTAAATTTGTAGATTGCTTTGGATAGTATCAACATTTTAATAATATTTGTTCTTCCAATCCATGTGCATGGAATATTTTTTTCATTTTTTTGTGTCTTCTTCAATTTCTTTCATAAACTTTCTACAGTTTTCAGTGTATGGATTTTTTACCTCTTTGGTTCGATTTATTCATAGGTATTTTATGGCTTTTAGTGCAACTGTAAATGGGATCGATTCCTTGATTTCTCTGTTGCTTCATTGGTGGTGTATAGGAATGCGACCGATTTCTCTGCGTTGATTTTATATCCTGCAACTTTGCTGAATTCATGAATCAGTTCTAGCAGTTTTTTGGTGGAATCTTTTGGGTTTTCCATATAGACTATCATGTCATTTGCGAAGAGTGAAAGTTTGACCTCCTCCTGGCCAATTTGGAATGCCTTTTATTTCTTTGTGTTGTCTGACTGCAGAGGCTAAGACTACCAATACTATGTTGAGTAACAGTGGTGAGAGTGGACATCCCTGTCTTGTTCCTGACTTTGGGGGGAAAGCTCTCAGTTTCTCCCCATTGAGGATGATGTTAGCATTGGGTGATTCATATATGGCTTTTATGATCTTGAGGTATGCTCTTCTATCCCTGCTTTCTTGAGGGTTTTTATCAAGAAAGGATGCTGTATTTTGTCAAATGCTTTTTCTGCATCTATTGAGAGGATCCTATGGTTCTCGTCCTTTCTTTTATTGATGTGATGAATCACATTAATTGTTTTGCAGATATTGAATCAGCCCTGCATCCCAGGCATAAATCCCACTTGGTCGTGGTGAATAATTTTTGTAATGTATTGTTGGATCCGGTTGGCTAATATCTTGTTGAGGATTTTTGCATCCATGTTCATCAGGGAGATTGGTCTATAGTTCTCCTTTTCATTGGGGTCTCTGTCTGGTTTTGGAATCAAGGTAATGCTGGCATCACAGAAAGAGTTTCATAGAAAGGAGTTTACCTTCCATTTCTATTTTTTGGAACAGCTTCAAGAGAATAGATGTTAACTCTTCCTTAAATGTTTGGTAGAATTCCCCTGGAAAGCCATCTGGCCCTGGACTCTTGTTTTTTTGGCAGATTTTTGATTACTAATTCGATTTCCTTACTGGTTATGGGTCTGTTCAAATTTTCTATTTCTTCCTCTTGCAGTTTTGGTAGTGTATATGTTTCTAGGAATTTGTCCATTTCTTCCAGATTGCCCTTTTTATTGGCATATAATTGTTCATAATATTCTCTTATTATTGTTCTTATCTCTGCTGTGTTGGTTGTGATCGCTCCTCTTTCATTCTTGATTTTATTTATTTGGGTCCTTTCCTTTTTCTTCATGATCAAACTGGCTAGTAGTTTATCAATTTTGTTAATTCTTTCAAAGCACCAGCTTCTTGTTTCATTGATCTGTTCTACTGTTTTTTTGGCTTTGATAGCATTAATTTCTGCTCTAATCTTTATTATTTCCTGCCTTCTGCTGGTTTTGGGTTTTATTTGCTATTCTTTTTCCAGCTCCTTAAGGCATAAAGTTAGGTTGTGTATATGAGATCTTTCGTCCTTCTTTAGGAAGGCCTGGATTGCTATATACTTTCCTCTTATGACTCACTTTGCTGCGTCCCAGAGGTTTTGGGTTGTGGTGTTACCATTTTCATTGACTCCCATATACTTTTTGAATTTCTCTTTAACTTCTTGGTTAGCTCATTCATTCTTTAGTAGGATATTCTTCAGTCTCCAAGTATTTGTTACCTTTCCAAATTTGTTCTTGTGGTTGATTTTGAGTTTCGTAGCATTGTGGTCTGAAAATATGCACGGTATGATCTCAACCTCTTTGTACTTACTTAGGACTGATTTGTGTCCCAGTGTATGGTCTTTTCTGGAGAACGTTCCACGTGCACTAGAGAAGAATGTATATTCTGTTGCTTTAAGATGAAATGTTCTGAATAGATCTGTTAAGTCCATCTGGTCCAGGGTGTCATTCCAAGCCATTGTTTCCTTGTGGATTTTTTGATTAGATGATCTGTCTGTTGCTGTGAGTGGGGTGTTGAAGTCTCCTACTATTATGGTATTACTATCAATGAGCTTCTTTATGTTTGTGATTAATTGATTTATATATTTGGGTGCTCGCACATTTGGCGCCTAAATGTTTACAATTGTTAGGTCTTCTTGGTGGATAGACCCCTTGATTATGATATAATGCCCTTCTGCATCTCTTGATACAGTCTTTATTTTAAAGTCTAGATTGTCTGATTTAAGTATAGCTACTCCAGATTTCTTTTGTTGACCATTAGCATGATAGATGGTTCTCCATCCCCTTATTTTCAATCTGAAGGTGTCTTTATGTCTGAAGTGGGTCTCTTGTAAACAGCATCTAGATGGGTCTTGTTTTCTTATCCATTCTTTTACCCTATGTCCTTTGATTGGAGCATTGAGTCCATTGACATTTAGAGTGAGTACTGAAAGATAGAAATTTATTGCTTTAATGATGCTTGTAGAGTTGGAGTTTCTGGTGGTGTTCTCTGGTCCTTTCTAATCTTTGTTGCATAAATTTTTTTTTTCATCTTTTCTCCCCTCAGAGAGTCCCCCTTAAAATTTCTTGCAGGGCTGGTTTAGTGGTCACAAACTCCTTTAATTTTTGTTTGTCTAGGAAACTTTTAATTTCTCCTTCTCTTTTGAATGACAGCCTTTCTGGATAAAGAATTCTTGGCTGCATATTTTTCCGATTCAGCACACTGAATATATCCTGCCACTCCTTTCTGGCCTGCCAAGTTTCTGTGGATAGGTCTGCTGCAAACCTGATCTGTCTTGCCTTATAGGTTAGGGACTTTTTTTGCCTTGCTGCTTTCACAATTCTCTCCTTATCCGAGTATTTTGTGAATTTGACTATATACCTTGTTGATGGTCAGTTTTTGCTGAATCTAATGGGGGTCCTTTGTGCATCCTGGATTTTGATGTCAATGTCTTTCCCCAGGTTAGGAAAGTTTTCCACTATGATTTGCTCACATAACCCTTCTACCCCTATTTCTCTGTCTTTCTCTTCTGGGACCCCTATGATTCTGATGTTGTTCCTTTTTAATGATCACTGATTTCTCTAATTCTTAAATCGTGCTCTTTTGCCTTAATCTTCCTCTTTTTTTCTGCTTCATTATTCTCTATAAGTTTGTCCTCTGTATCGCTGATTCTCTGTTCTGCCTCGTCCATCCTTCCTGCCGCTACATCCATCCGTGATTGCAGTTCAGTTACAACATTTTTTATTTCATTCTATTTTTTACTTCTTTTATCTCTGCAGAAAGAGATTCTAATCTGTTTTCTACTCCAGCTGGTATTCTTATTATCGTGATTCTAAATTCTGGTTCAGACATCTTGCTTATATCTGTGTTGGTTAAATCCTCTCTGTCGTTTCTTTGTGCTCTTTCTTTTGGGGTGAATTCCTTCGTGTTGTCATTTTGAAGGGAGAAAAGGAATTAATGAGGTAGAAAAATTAAAATTATAAAAATATTAAAATTAAAATATTAAAATTAAAAAATAAACACACACACAAAATCTAATAAATGATGCTAGATCCTAGGTGTGTTTTGGTCTGGGTGTTGATAGTGGTGTGACATAGGAAAAAGGGGGGGGGGGGAATCATTTGAGAATTTGAAAAAATTAATACACTGATGTAGACTAAAATGAGATAATGGGAGTAAAACAGAATTTGAAAAAATTTACACAAAAGTAAAGAATATATTAGGAAGAAAATTAAAGAAAAATATTTCTAATAAAAATTAAAAATAAAAATGAATTTTTTTTCTCTTTCTATATTCAAGAGAAAGAAAAAAAAGGAAATCTTTTGAAAATTTGAAAAAGTGAATACAATGTGGTAGACTAAAATAAAATGATGGAAGTAAAATAGAATATGAAAAATTTACCTAAAAGCAAAAAAATATAGTAAGAAAAAATTAAAAATGTTTTTAATAGAAATTGAAAGTAAAAATGAAGTTTTTCACTGTCTGCATTCAAGAAAAAGAAATGAAAAAAGAAAACACAGAAATTGTTTGAAAATTTGAAAAGCTGAATTCACTGAAGTAGACTAAAATAGAATGATGGAAGTAAGGTAGAATTTGAGAAAAATTACACAAAAGTAAAGAATATAGTAAAAAAATTAAAGGAAAATATTTTTAATAAAAATTGAAAATAAAAATGAATTTTTTGTCTTTCTGCTGCATTCTGTGGTTCAGGTTGTACAGATTGTTGTGTTAATCCTCCAGTCAGTTTTCTAGGTGTGTAGGATGGTTTAGTGTTGGTCAGGCTGTATTTCATGGACACGAGGCTCACAAAGAACTTCGATGCTGTTCTGCCATCTTGCCTTCTCTCCATAAGAGACTTTTAAATACAGATAACAAACTGAGAGCTGTTGGAGAGATGTTGGGTTGGGGGAAGGGCCAAATGGGTGATGGGCATTAAGGAAAGCATTTGTTGGGATGTGCAATGGGTGTTATATGTAAGTGATGAATCACTAAATTTGACTCCTGAAATCATTGCACTATGTGTTAACTAACTTGAATTTAAATACAAATTTTTTAAAAAATTTGATCTCTTTGCTAACTTAGAATGTAATGCTCTTGTCTGGGGAAGCATTTTGTTCTCTGAGATGATACAAACTCTAATTGTTAAAAATGTGGGTGCTGGGACCAGAATACTTGACTTCACATCTTGATTCTTCCACTGCTTAGCTGTGTTCCTTGGAGCACTGTGCCTCCTCTGTAAAAGATAGAATTGTATTTGGTAAAGGAAATAACTATTACCCACCTCAGAAGGTTTTTGTGAGAGTTGCACAAGGTGTAAATGTCAAGCATTTAAAATAGTGTTAAATGTCCAATTTATATTGGCCACTGTTGTCTTTACAATTATTATTAGAGAAAGATCACTGATGGAGTTAGGAGACCATCATTCCCCAAATTGGGTTGGACATCTGAGTTCATCTTTGGGGCCTAATCCTAGACAGGTGATTGGACAGATGGTGGTGATTAAAATGAGTGCTCATGCACAGAAGTACGCTGAGTGCTCATAGGCCCCAGGGGGCCTTACAGGCCTTAGGACATTGTTATTGACCCTGAATGATCAAAGAGAGGATTATAGTTTCTAAAACTCTAGGGAACTTTGAGAGCTTTTAGGAATGCCTAGTTGGATTGTAAATTGGTACAACCACTTCAGAAAACAGTTTAGCATAATTATGTGGTAAAGTTGAGATTGGTGAACCTTGTAGTCTGGCCATTTCACTCCTGAGTGTTTAACAGAAAACTTGAGCAGGATACCTCTACAACAGTTATTATAGCAGTATTGCTCTTAATACTTCCCCAACTAGAAATAACCCACATGTCTAACAGAATGGATAAATAAGTCATGGTATTCACACAATGGAAAGCTGGATAGCAGTGAAAATGAACAGAAGAGAGCTACACACAACAATATGGATTAAACTTAGAAATATAAACAAGTGAAAGAAGCAAAGCATGGAAAAGCACCTACAGTTTGATTCTATTTGTACAAAGTCTAAAGCAGGCAACACTAAACTACATTATTAAATACTTTCAAAGGTAGCAATTATAAAGAAAAGTAAGTAAATGATTACCGTAAGTGTCAAGAATAGTAGTTATTTCTGGGGCAGTGCTTCTCAAATTTTAGTGAGCCTCAGAATCAACCTGGAAGGCTTATAAAATGAGATTCTGATTCAGTAGGTCTGGGCTGAGGCCTAAGGGTCAGCATTTTCACCAAGTTCCCAGGTGATGTCGATGCTGCTTCTTTGGAGACCACACATTGAGAACCGCTGCTTCAGGGGTAAAAAAAAAAAAGAAAAAAAAAAGAAAAATGCAGGGAGGTTATTGGGAAGAGCCACGCAGAGGTTTTGTGGATTCTACTTCTTGACATGGGTGGTGGTTAATGCTTGTTTTCTTCATAACTACACATTCTGTTGTATATTTTTGTTTTAGGCACTTTTCTCTATGTGTTGTCTGTATGCTCTGCCTGTACTTGACTTTTTTTTTTTAAGGGTATTTCTATAATTTAAGATTGTGGTTGGTGTTAGAGGAATGGTGAGATAATTAACTTTAGGGAATTCCTCATTGTCCTAAGGCTTTGGTGTGGCTGGTATATGTTAAAATGTATCTTGGCACATAACTTAGTTTTTTTATATTTGTTTTCTTAGGTACAAGACTGTCATGTTCTAAAATATACTCCAAAGGAAAACCATGATGGAAAAATGGCAGCCCTAACTGTAGGAGGAAAAACTGTGTCACGTTTCTATGTAAGGATGTATTTTCATTCTTTAGAATAGTACATTTCATTAGCTTCAGATCTGAATTCTTTAAGTTTTAAGGCTATTCCGTAGTCACAAACTTGTGTTTGTCCATGTGGTAAATTGTGGATTTGGGGTGGAGGTAGTTTCTTGAAGCCCTTGAGCCCAGGATTCTCTATTGTTCCAGTTCCTCTCTGGAACAAGTATTTGTTCCAGAGTATTTGGAACAAGTAACTTTACCCTCCATGCTGAAGTATTTACCCATCTGTACAATGGGGATAAAAATACTACCTACCTAAGAGATTTGTTACCAAGATTAATGAGATTTTTCATATGTATCTTCTACAAAGACACCTGGAAGAGGGTATGTGTGCTTGGGAAGAGAGGTGTGGTGTAGGAGATCTTAGTGTGTGAACATGGGGGAAGGTAGTTAAGGTGCAAAGGTACACCTTTCTGGGTAGAGTGCTGAAGGGTTTAGACTTCATCCTGTAGACTCCCAAGCACTTTCTAAATTCTTTAAAAAAAAAAAAAAGATTTTTTTTTTAATGTTTATTTTTGAGACAGAGCATGAGTGAGGGAGGGGCAGAGAGACAGGGAGACACAGAATCCGAAGCAGGCTCCAGGCTCTGAACTGTCACCACAGAGCCCCATGCGGGGCTCGAACTCGTCAACTACGAGATCATGACCTGAGCCGAAGTTGGATGCTCAACCAACTGAGCCACCCAGGCACCCCAAGAGCTTTCTGAATTCTTTAACTGTGGCAGTAATGTGGTCAAGTCGTTATCCTGGTTAATTGGATAAGAAGAATCTGGATGCGAGGAGGACATTTAGGAAGTTGTTTTAAGCTCTGGGAAGAGTGGATAAAAGGCTTTGAGCCAAGGCAGTTGCATTGGGCTTGGAGGAGACAGGGATTTAAAGAAGACTGGGTGAGTATATGGTGAGGGGACGCAGGCAGAGAGTGGTTCCTAAGCGAGCACCTGGTTCATTGCTAATGCTGTAACCTGAAATAGCAACAAGGAAAGAGGAAGTTTTGGAGGAAAGAAGTGTGTGCAGTGTTTATAGAAAATTCAGGTGGGGTTGTCCTGTAAATAGTGGGATATACTGATCAGTGAATTCAGTTATATGGTTAAAACCATATAGAATCATCAGAGTCCTATAGTTTGGTAGGACTAGAGTCCATTTAGGCCTGTCTCATAAGTGTTAGAGAAGTTAGTTACTTTTGCATATTATACTAGTATAGCCTATTTATATATATTTTTAGTTCTGCTAAAACTTCTGCTATTCACTCTTGACAATTTATTGGCTAATAATTTTAGGATTTAAAATAATTTCACAGTAATGAAAAGCACAGTGAGGTATTTATGGAAACTTTTTTTACATGTCAGATTTTTTTCAAATGTTTGAATACTTTAAATGTATATATGCTAGTCTTCATGTGAATAATTGTTTGATACATGTTTTCTCGTTGATTGTACTTCTGTGTTTTTGTTATGTCTAGCACCATCACCTTTATTTTCATTACCAATTTTGTAAATTCATGACTTTATTGCCTTGATACTTGTAAATCAAACATAAAATTGGGATAATCCACTCTGCTCCAACAGATCTGTGAACATTACTTCCCAGAACTGTGAGCCAGTGGAAAAACAAGTGGATGTGGGGTCAGAAGAGCTGAGTTCTAATTCTCACTTCTACCATTAGCTCCCTTCACTCTACTTTCTTGAACATCTGTCTTCTTATACATAAAAACAGGGAATTGGACTTGATGGCTGCTAATCCTCTTTTGGTTCTAAAAGTCTCACATTAACTCTCAAATATTTTAGTTCTCAAGGAAAAACAAAAGTTCCCCCCAAAAATGTATTTGGCAACTCATTTTATTCTATTTTACTTAATGAAGAAGGTGTCGTATAGATAAGATTTTATTAGCATAATACTAATAATTAAAATATTTCAGAAATGGTAGTACTGCATTTTCATACTTGAGACTGTGGTCTACACATTTTAAGCTTTATTCTCTTTCGTGAGTATACCGCACAGCAAGGTGATTTGGATGCTCTATTGTGTTGTGGAGGATTTCCACCCACTTACCTTGCACAGATTTTTTTAATTTACTCTCTGGTATAGGAAGTGCTACAGAGACCTTTCATGCTCTTCAAGATATAAATTTTCTAGGTCCAGAGAACATGTATTAAATACTAAGAAAAATCTTTGTCTTTGACCTTTTTTTAGAGTGAGGTGTGAAAATGAAGTTTTAGAATTCTTTATAAGTAAAGAATTTTGGTTCAGAAAGGAAAAAGATTTTCAAACCTAAAAGTAAGCAGACTTCCTTTTGCGTATTGTACCCCTCAGAGAAACCGCAAGTACGTTGGTTATAGAAGGTTTTAAAAACAAATACACCGATGAATATAAAATCTCAACTAGTTAAGCATTCTAAAATGATTGAATCAGTTTTATTTATAATAGGGCTAGAACTGTTTTGGGTTGTTGTTTGTTTTTTTTTTTTTTTTTTTAACTCTGTGAAGACTTTTTTAGGCCTCCCAGAAATTAGACTGTTTTGCTTTTGCTGTTTTTGTAGCTTATTGTAAATAAAAACATAGTGTTTTTGAATAAGGAAGTTAAGTGGCCTTAAAAGTTGATCGAATCAATTCATCTTAGGAGCAGGGAAGCATTTTCATTGTGAGAGGGATAATTGCAAAGAACTTTGAAGAGGGAGACAAAAAAATGCAGCTTCATAGATGGGATTATCCGAGTGTGACATTGCTGTCAGTCTTTTAAATTGCCTTTTGAAATCATTTATTTGGAAGTCAAAAAAAAAAAAAAAAAAAAAGGCTTGTGTTACACCACTGCTGCTTTCAGCTCAACTTGAGCATTTGGTGTTTTTCACAAACAATACCTAATTAGTTTTATGATATTTTGATTTTTAAAAGAAAAAAAAGTATTCAATTTTACTGAAATTAAAAGATAATCAAGAAGTATGTTATGTATTATCTTTTATGTCTCAGTCTGTAGTTACTTAGGTCAAGATGTTTATCTTTATTTTGTGTTGCTGAAAAGTAAAAGATTTTTCTTAGAAGCTCCCTCGCATACTTAGAAGCTATTAATAAAATGCTTTTTAAATCATCAGGTAGAATATGTGAATGTCAAATAAATTTGAAATCTATTCTAAAATGTAATAAATCTAAATCTGAACATCAGTAAAATAATTGCAAGGAGCCACATTTTTATTCTTTTTTTTTTTTTAACATTTACTTTTGAGACAGAGACAGAGCATGAACGGGGGGAGGGTCAGAGAAAGAGGGAGACACAGAATCAGAAGCAGGCTCCAGGTTCTGAGCTGTCAGCACAGAGCCCGACCCGGGGCTCGAACTCACGGACCGCGAGATCACGACCTGAGCCGAAGTCAGATGCTTAACCGACTGAGCCACCCAGGCGCCCCAAGGAGCCACATTTTTAAATGAGAACTTATGTGTTTGCTTTTGTTGCGAATGAAGTGTGTATGGTGATGAAAAGTAGGGGACTTGATAAGTGTGTTGTTGAATATGAGTGTTGGATTTGAGCATGTGGGAGGTGAAACTATAGAGAATGACTGGGATGAACTTATGTCATCATTCTTTTGGAGGAAAGGAGGAAAGGATAGCTTCTTGAGGGAACACTGAAGTACAGAACAATCTTTTGTAGGCATCCAAAGCAGGGCTTCTCAGCATCTGTTGCATGGTTCCACTAGAGGGCTCCAGGGTTTGTGGGCTGACCCAAAAATTAACATTCTATACTTACGGGCCAGTGCCACCCAATTTCATGTCTATCAAAGTCAGCCTTCTCAGTGTTACAGGGTGGCCCTAACTGTCCACATTTTAAACTGAAATCAAGGAACTGCAGTTTGCTGCATATTCACATATTCTACAATTAAGTCTGGCTGTGCAGATACTCCATTGGATTGGGTGTGCAGTGATGCTTGATTATCCGTACATCATCAGCATCCTCTTGAGTTGGCTAGGGTTTTTCAGTTGCTGCTGTGCTTGCTTTTTTAATTACAAAATTACTCTTGGTTTGGTTTCATAATATAGTTTCCTGAAGATTTGCTCATCCTCAGAATAAGCTGTAATGTTTATTTTAGGCCTGCAATTTTTTAAATAACTAGACTCGAAGATAGCATTGTAAACACAGTAATATCGTGTGCCAAGAACTGATGCAGCAGCAAGCGTGGAAAGGTGGGGTGACTTGGAGAGACAAACCAGGACTTCACGTCTAGATGGATGTCTGTCCTCCATCTCTTGTGTCTTCACCATTCATTTAGCTCACTTCTGCAGTGTCTGACTAGCCACTGTGCTTAGCTCTAAAGTTACAGATACAGGTGAATAAAACGGCTCGCCACCCATGTGCTCCAGCAGACAGGCAAACATTCACTGGTAAATGTAAGGTAACATGAATAATAATTGAGATGTATGCAAGGTCTAGAGATAACAGACAAGGAAGTAGTCTGCTCTGGCAAGGCGGCCCAGGCAGGAATCTAGACAGGAAATATCACTGGAGCTGGGACTAGACATATATTTAACAGATTTTTAACATGCTTTGGAGGTACAGAGGTGGAGAAGAATTACAGGCCAAGGGACTGGCGTAAGCAGACATAGGTAAGCATACATAGAGTACTATGGCTTGTTGGGCTGCAGGTGTTTCTTTTGTGATGAGAGAGGAAGTTGAAGGGGAGAGAGCATCAGGAAGATAGATACGCCTGTGTTGGTTATAGTCGCATGAAAGAGGTACTCTTCACACCAGAAAATGTAAAGTGGTACAACTCTTTTGCTAAGTCTTCCAGCAATCTATATCGAAAGTCTTAAGAATTAAAAAAAAGACCCAGGACATCATTTTAAGGAAATGAGGTATCCATGAAGTTTTCCATTCAAAAATATTTTTTATTCAAGGATATTTACAGTAGTAGAAAAAAGGGCAAGGGTGAAGGGAAAAACAGGCAGCAGGACCTACCAGGAGCTGGGGATGTAGCAGCAACTAAAGTTTCTGTTCTCAAAGCTTACATTTTGGTGGGCTTGGGGGTGAAACAGGGAGGCTGTAGCATAGAAGATAAACAATAAAAATGGCTATAGAAGTGCTTCTAAGACTAATAAAGTAGGTTGAGAGGATTGTGAGTGACAGAAAGTGGTGCTATTTTAGACAGAATAATCAGGAAAGGTAAGTTAATATTTGGATAGAGGCCTGAATAAATTGAGGGAGCAAGGCCTGGAAAAAATCTGGCAGGAAAGCATTTCAGGCAGGGGGGGACAGTATGTGCAAAGTACCTGAGGCCATTGTTTAATGTGTTCTTGGACTGGTTAGGAGGAATGCATTGTACCTGAAGCAAGGTGGCCAGGAGGAGAGTAGTAGATGAGGACAATGTACAGAACCTTGTAAACCATGTTAAGGATTTAGGATTGATTCTGCATGAGATGGAAACCATTGTGGAGACATGAGTTAGCTTGAGTTTTAAAAGGGTCATGCCAGCCTGTGACTGGAGGACAAAGCATGGAGCCAGGAGTGTGGAAGTTTGGAGACCGACTAGGAGGCTATGGAAATAATCTGGGAAAAAGATGGTGGATTGGGGTGCAGGTGAGGAGTAGTTGATGTGGGCTGTATTTTTTTCTCTTTTGTTTGAGAGAGAGAGCGTGAGCAGGGGAGGGGCAGAGGGAGAGAGAGAATCCCAAGCAGTCTCCACACTGTGACAGTGAGGAGGCTGTCATAGGGATTAATCCCAGGACCTGTGAGATCATGACCTGAGCTGAAGTCAAGAGTCAGACCCTTAACCGACTCAGCCACCCAGGCGCACGTGGACTGTATTTTTAGAGTCTACAGGAACTGCTGATCAGTGGGACATGGGACGTGAGAAAGAAAAGAGTCAAAGGTAATCACAAGATTCTGGGTCCAAACAACACAAGTATGGAGTTGCCCTTTGTTGAGATTTGGAAGATCAGAGGAAAGCAGGCTTCTGGGGGGAAGTTGAGTTCAATTTTAGACATGTCAGATTTGAGTTGCTGTATGACATCAAAGTGAGATAGTGAGTTGGCATTTGGATGAATGAATTTGCAGTTCAGAATAGAATTTGCAATTGAAGTTAGAAATGTGGGGTTTTTAGCGTGTGAAAGAACAGAGAGTGACAGCCTCAAGGAGAAAGTGGTCACCTGTGCCAAGCATTGTTGATAGAGCCAGTAAGATGAGTATTGACTGGTGTGTTTGACCACATGGAGATGGTTGGTGACCTTGACAAGCGCTTTGCATTGAGTATTAGGGGCTGCAAGTATCTAATTAAAGTGGGTTTGAGAGAATGGGAAGATAGAACGTAGATTCAGCAAAAGTCTTTCAAGGAGCATTGTAAGGGGGAATGGAAAGATTAGCTAAAGGAAGCTGTGTGGTCAAGAGAAAGTTTTGGGTTTTTTGTTTTTTGTGTTTTAAAGTTTGTTTTTTTTTAATTAATTTATTTTGAGAGAGTACGCATGCACACACAAGGAGGGGCAGAGAGAGGGGGAGAGAGAGAATCCCAGGCAGGCTTCATGCTGTCAGCACAGTGCCTGACGTAGGGCTCTATCCCATGGACTATGAGATCATGACCTGAGCCAAAATCAAGAGTCGGACGCTTAACCCACCGAGCCACCCAGGTGCCTTAGGATTAGGTTTCTTGATACTTACAGTCTCCAGTCAGAATTCACATATGATCACAAGTCTTTCTTTTCCTACAGAAGAAAAGTCTTTCACCATTTAGTGTATATGAGCTCCACCATGCACATGGTGGATCCTTGGTGTAATGGATTATAGATAAAAATCCTACCTCCCCAAATAAGAGGAATGTGGTGCTCTTTGTTCATTAGGGGAACAGTGTGCTCTTAATGATTTGTTGATAACTTGGTTTAGATCTCTGTGTATTGAACTCCACCTTTAGTATTAATGAGTTACTTATGTGTACTGCTTTTCCTCTAGAAATCTCCATCTCTATTGGAATTTTACCAAGAACTTGGATTGCCGCCAAAACAGAAAGTTAAAGTCTTTCGTGTAACAGATAATGCTGTGATTAAACCAGGTAATCTGAGGTTGGGGAGAGGAGGGAGGCAAAAATACCCAGATACGTGGTTTAATGTTAGCCCTTTTGATAAAGTTGAATCCACGATACAAAGCCCCAAACATTTATTTTTAAATACAAAATGGCATCTAATTTAATCACTGGGGACAAACAAGCCATTTTCTTTTTTGACTAGAAAGAACTGTAGAGAACTCTTTGTTTTCCATTAAAGAGGGAGGAGCGCTTTTGTTTTTAACTTGTACAGAGAGTTTTACATTTGGAAGAGTCACTCCAAATAAATACACTAACTTTTATTTATTTTTATTTTTTATTTTTTTAAATACACTAACTTTTAAAATGTGAAGTTCACTCGGTGTAGGGTGACATTTTAGTAAGCGAGGAATACCTAGACCCCCGTTGAGATAGAAGAATTTGAGAAAATATGAAACAGTAGAGTGACTGACCATAGCACCTCGATCCTTACTTAAAAATTCCAAAGTATTTTACTTTACCAAATGTCAAAAATTACAGTTTGGCAATGTGTTTATGTCGGTTTATGTAGTTAACAACATTTTGACATCTTTGAACTTCAGAAAAGCTCCCTCATGTCTTGAACTTGAGTTCTAACAATTAGTCAGAGGGTGTCTTGAGATTTAATACTTTAATATCTGAACTGAATTTCATGATGTAAAATACAATTTCAATAGGCCTTATTAATTGGAATGACAGAGGATCAGCCTTGATATAAGCTAGAATTAAAAGTGTTTTTTGAAGTGCAAGTTTTATAGTTTAAAGCTAAAGTGAATGGAATTAAGGGAACAAATGTAAAAATTAAGTCCATATTAACTTCTGTTGTAGCTCAAACCATTTGAAATTGTTTTTGTGGTGAAAAGTGGTCATGTATCAACAGTTCAAGTCATTCAACCTCCTAGAAATTCAGTCAGTTTTAATCTCCCCTATTTTTTCTTAGTTCAATGTTTTTCTCTGCCCATACAAATCTAGGTTAAGTCCTTCATTAAAGGATACTACCCCTCTGAAATCCCATAGAATCTTACTCCCTGTTTTAAATGAGCCAAAAATAGCATTCAATTATATTCCCTATTACATTGATTATGGCTTTTTTTGTTTTGTTTTTAAGAAAAATGTCTCTTATTTGATGATGTTAATGTTGATTCTTCACCTATATAATAAATTCTTGAGGTCAGGAACCGTGTCTTATACTTCTGTATTTCTAACTGTACATATGGTAAATGTGCAGTATTTGCAGATTGTCAAATTAAATAGTTCTCATAGTGTTAACTTTAAATTGATGCAAACAAAATGTTGTGCAGGACTTTCACTTACAGAATTCCTTTAAATAACACATTTTTCTGATGTATTTTAAGTAAGACTCCATTTACATACAACTAGACTTGGAAATGTTAGTATATAAAACTAGGGGTATCAATAATAGCAATTTTTCAGTATTCTAAATGATCCAGGCATGCTAGAATAACTATATTTTATGGATACAGTGACCATTCTTCCAAAAATAGATATGTATGGGCTATATATGGATATCACACATCCAGTGTACAATGAACCTGGGTTCAAACACTTAAGTTCCTACTTTCAGATAACTTATCTCTAATGGTTAAAAAAGATTTGATCCAGCCAGAACTTTTTTTTGAGTCATTCTTTTATTTTTATTTTCATTATATGAAATAGGAAAAATATCTTAAGTCACTATATTGTTATTTACCAAAGCAACAAAAAATCATCAAACCCATGTATTTACCAGTAAGAATACAGTGTCTGTCATGTGAATTACCCATTTCAACCAGTACCACGTTGGCCTCTGTGAAGGCACAAGCCCATCCGCCAGCCGTGATCTGTTGGCCCAACATTCTGGGGCACATTGTTCTTCAGCCCATGGACAGTGGATTAAAACATGTTTGATGAACAATTTTAATTATTGATGTTTCTAATAATTATAATTGCAGAAGAGAATCTTCTACTTTTTTGGAAACCTGATAGGCTTTCTAGATGTGGTTTATGTTCAGTGACATTATTCTGGGCCGACATTTCATATATTGCTTGTTTTCTTTTCATAAAGGCACTCCTCTTTATGCTGCTCACTTTCGCCCTGGACAGTATGTGGATGTCACAGCCAAAACGTAGGTCCGCTTAACAGGTTCTTTTCCTTTTGTTCTTCTCATATTAAAAAATAACAGAGCAAGTGAAAGTATAGTCTTTCAAGTCAATGAGTAAAGATTAAGTAACCATTATTCTTATTCGTAATTCTATAATGTTACTGATTGTACTGGATTTTAAATTGCACTGAATTAGTTGTATGTGAAGAGTTCACATCAACTTACAGGTTTTAAACTGAGACGCATGCTTCTGGAAATGAGACTGAAAGAAAGGTCACATTACTCAGGTTCTTTGTGGGTTGGGCCCGCTTCTATTTTTAAGACCAAAGGCTACCTGCTGTTTGATGGTGAAATATAAATGAACAGTGCTATGCAGTTCTTTTGAGATTGTGTCATCTAGTAATTGGTGGTTCTTCCAACTCTAGGAGATGGTTAAATTAGAAACATTACAAACATTTTATATGGTTTGTGATGGTTGTTTTGCTTAAGGTTCCCCTAGGGTAACTATAAAACATTTTGTTAACTGTGTTAAAATAAAAGCCTATCAAAAGCTGGAAGAAGTAGTATTACACCTTAGGCCTCTAGCAGTGTGGGGTTATCTCTCAGTGCTGGACAAGTGAGACTTCTTCCATAAAAACAGAATATTTTTTTATCCTTAAACAAGGGCTTAATTTGACAGAAATCAACCCTTATTTGTCGCACTAACAGAAAAATGCTGACTTTGATCCATTTTCAGACTGGGCAGTGGTATTTCTGGTACTGTACTTTTTTCATATCTTACTGTCAGATGACTTAAGATAAGTTCGGTACTGGCAGGATGATCTCCAGGAAACATTTAGCTCTTACAGAAGCAGCAATTCAAAATTTGGTTAAGGTTAGTTCACTATGGAATGAAGTAACTGAGCCCCCGTCTATGTTTGTGTAGAAATTGTTCAGTATATGTTAGTAGAATCCACCTGACCTAGGCTAAACTAAACTCCAAATATCAGCTCTTGGCTCTTCTTGTTTCTTGTTCTGTCACCACAGATGATAATTTTACTTCTTTTGTGTGCCTTTTTTGTCATTTGAAAAATGGGTCTGGGAACCGTTTGAAAATTAACGGTGGTCCACAGGTGCTCTGGAACAGTCTGACAATCACAGTGACTGAGCCAAAGAGCTTTTAAGCAAGGAAACCAGATGAGTGCCAGCATCAGTTTCCTTAATGCAGTCAGATGCACTTTATTTCCACTCAGGTAAGAGCCATAGCAAACAGCTCTTACCTTTGATTAGCTATTTAGAAATGGAGTCCAGATAGATGGACAATACAGTGGGTCCTCTTTTTAGAGAGATTATGGACTTCTCCCCCTTTTTTTCCTGCATCCTGATTGTTGCAGACTCATTCCTACTTACTGAGGCCTCTAAAATTACTTGGCAACTTTCTTTATTCTGTTTTTCCTTGTCAAGAACTCAGAATATTGGAGCTGTAAAACTTTCGTTACCTGGGGAGATGTGTGTGTCGTGAATCAGATGATTTTCCTTTTTAATTTCTGAGTTGATTATTACATATAATAAAGTACCTCAGTAATTTTGTTAATATACACACAGCTGATAGTGCATGAATTCCGTTACCTAGTTTACCGAATATATGAGCTATTCTGAGAAGTCCTACAAAGTCAGAGGCCTTTGTTAGCAGGTGCCTTGTGCTGGGATTTGTGACTAGCTTGGACTAAAGCCAGCTTTTCAGATGGCTGTGTTCAGCAAATGCTTTCATTTCATATGCTGCTGTCAGGTTTCATTGGCTTCTTAAAAGTTAGTTTTAAAACTTCATCCTTTTTATTACGAGTATAAAATGAAAAGAAAACAGTTTTAATATCATGTACCTAGAAAACTGTAAATCCTTGTGCCAGTCTCAAGACTAGATGGCTGATAAGAGCTGGGGGAACAACTAGCCCTGGGATTTAAAGTAGTTGCCGTTCAACTCTGGAGAAGGGAGGACCTTCATTTGAGAAGATCTCACTGTTGTGTGTGCTGCAGTCCAGGATTCTGTTTGACTTTTCACCAGGTAACTGGCAAGAGTTACCCCACACAAGTGTGCACTTTAGTCTCGTGGGCGTGTCTTTACGTCCTATTACTTCAGATGTGATGAAATAAGACTTCCGCTTTTTGCTGAATATTTCCAGTGACTCTTGTAGCTAGCATGTTATTATGGCCTCAAGATGCTTCTGAGTGTTTGTAAATTAGTGGGACTCTGTCCTTCTCACGAGGAGCCGTTTTGAATTCCAGGGGCAGCATTGGATCCTCAGCTGCATGCAGTCCTGGTGGTTGCTGCCTCTCCCTTTTGCCCTTGACAGATAATGGAGGACACACACACGCATCTGCTCGCTTTTCTTTTTCCTTTTTAAATCCTGTCTCCTTTTCCTGATGCTTCTCAGTTTACGGAGTTGAAGTTCTTTACAGCCAATGAGAATGTTCTTCTCCTTGTTGACTATAAATGGAACCATCATCTTTTGGGAATAGATTACGAGTACTCTCAGTCCCTTACTATGTCTTGCTTGTGGCCAGAGATTTGCTTCTTTGTCCTCCATTTCCAGCCCCTGTTTTAAATGTTTTGATATGTCTGGACCCCCTTTTCTTAATTATTAATCCTGTTAGAAAAAAATCGTACAGTGACACAGGTCACACGATGAAGGATATGGATTTATAGGCAGGGGCAGTGGTTGTCACACTTGAGTAGGTTTCAGAATCTGCAGGAGGGCTTGTTAAACACAGATTGCAGGACACCCCACCCTCCAGGCCCCCCCCCCCCACAGTTCTTTTTTGGTAGGTCTGGGGTAGTACCTGAGAATTTGCATTTGTAACAAGCGCCTACTGAAGTAGATGCTACTAGTCCAGGGACCACACTTTAAGAAACACTGGACTAGAGAACAGTCAAGGGCTCACCAGTGGAACCACATTCCCTTCCTACTCCTTCACCCAGCTTGGAATCCTAATCCTTTCCTTTTCCTAAGTCTGTATTCAAATTATAACACATAACATCTGTTTTACAGCAAGCAAATTTAATCGATCCAGTTTTGAGTAACAGTGTCAATAAAAGTAGGCCTATTTATAACTCACATTTTAGTTAACATAAAACTGAAAATTGGTCTCTTTAGTAATTAATGGTCTTCATCATCTTTCCATTAGAAAAGAAAAATCTGAAATTAATCTCATTGAAAATCTTCATTTTTCTCACATTGTAATATTTATATTTAATTGTTAAATCTGTACTTATATTTTGAGTATTTCAATTTTTTTTACTTTATACCTTCAATTTTAATTGCTTGACTAAACATAGTTTAGGAATAACTAAGAAAATTTGGGGCGCCTAGGTGGCTTGGGCATCCAATTCTTGATATCAGCTCAGGCATTTATCTCAGGGTTGTGAGTTCAGGCCCCTCATTGGGCTCCCTGCGGGGCATGAAGCCTACTTTACAAAAAAACTAAAATTAAATTAAATTTGAAAAGAGGGTTCAGTTGGTTGAGCACCTGATTTATGCTCAGGTCATGATCCCAGGGTAATGGGATTGAGCCCCACATTGGGCTCTCTGCTGAGCATGGAGTCTGCTTAAGATTCTCTCTCTCTCTCTTTTCTCTCCCTTTTTCTCTCTCTCTCTCTCCCTCCCTCCCTCCCTCCCTCCCTCTCCCTCCACCCCCTGCTCCCTCCCACCCCTCTACCCTCCTCACACTGTTGATTGATAGATAGATAGTTAGATAGATAAGAAAATTTAAAACAAAATACTACCTAAAATAAGAGAATACAATGTTAATAGAAACTACTTCAAGGATGAAATCGTCTGCATTTTTTTTAAGTGACCAGTGACCAACAGTAGTAACTTCTTCTTGAAGACTTTCTTAAATTTTTAAATGTTTCTCAGTTAATAATTGCATTGGAAAATCTGCTTGCATTGAAAGATACATTGTATTTATCTGTGCCAAATTTGGGTATGATTTTCTGTATAAATAAGTATTTACTAGCGTCACTTTGGAATATGAGGTAAATACATACTTTCCAGAGTTCATTTTAATTTTTACTTTTATACCAGAAATCATTTTTCATCCAGAGGGCTTGAGAATCTAAATTTAATTTAAATTAATAGGAAAGGTTTTTACATCTAATATATAAAACCATTCTAGCAGGGGCGCCTGGGTGGCTCAGTCAGTTAAGTGTGTGACTTTGGCTCAGATCCTGATTTCATGGTTCGTGAGTTCAAGCCCAGCGTCGGGCTCTGTGCTGACAGCTCAGAGCCTAAAGCCTGCTTCAGATTCTGTGTCTCCCTCTCTCTCTGCCCCTCCCCCACTCACACTCTGCCTGTCTGGCTCTCTCTCTCTCACAAATAAATAAACATTAAAAAAATTTTTTTAAAACCATTCTAGCAGAATAATTTTTCAGTTTCATTATCCTGTTTACAGCTATGCTGTTAAAAGCCCTGTCTTTGAAATATGACAGTTTTATGTAATTCATTCTAAATAAAAATTTAAGACTAGCATGTACAGTGATGTGTTCCTCACGCCCTGCCCTAGCATCTTTTAAAGTTTATATCCCTGTTCTATAATGGCAGTTACATTCCAGTGTAACTTCTAATAGATGTTCTCCCTTTCTTTCACTCTCAGCTTTGAGAAGGAAATGGCTATGAATAAACAGTAGGTGAGATGAGAGTGACTGTTGATTCTGTCCTCAACATAGGATGCTTAGCCCACTGTTTTCTGGTGAATCCTAATGGTGCTTGTCATATTTTATAGGGTTTTTTTTTTAAAGGAAAGAAATTAGACAAGAATGAAAGAATCAACAAAAATAAAACTGTAAAAATGCACTCTACATTGTAGGGAAAAGTGGTTAGGTCTTGTCTGAAAGGACTGGAAGGACACCGATGGTGCTGATACCTCTGTGACGTGGGCGTGGTGCCCTTTCCTGCCAAGTGTTTTATTAAGCTTTATTATTATTTTTAATGTTTATTTTTGAGTGAGAGAGAGTCAGAGCATGAGCAGGGGAGGGGCAGAGAGAGGGGAGACACAGAATCCAAAGCAGGCTCCAGGTTCCAGGCTCCGAGCTGTCAGCACAGAGCCCGACACGGGGCTTGAAACCACAAACCGTGAGATCATGACCTGAGCCGAAGTCGGCCGCTTAACCGACTGAGCCACCCAGGTGCCCCGCCAGGTGGATTCTTAAAAGAGCAAAGACTCTTTGGCCTCTATGCCCAGTCCTGCATACTGTCAGAAGGGTGCCTGTATCCTGGCAGAAACCTTCCCCACTAGTCCGTTATTCTTCTTTCTAGCGGATGCTTGCTCTGAACTCTAGGAGGAGAAAACAAGGCATGTGCTGCCTTCAGGATACAATTGCTGTTTAGCCCTGTACATTTTCAATTTTAATTCATTTTTAGTAAGTTACTTTACTATTATTCAAAGCAGTACATTTTTAAGCATAGTAATGAAACAGTTTCAAAATGAGTGATTAAACTATAGAAGAAAATAACCTCTATAAAAACTAATCCTTCTTAAATCGGAGTGAATGTGTGTTTCAAGATAAAGGAGAGTTTGGTGGGTAGTGTTTTGGGGTTATATTTTGTTGTTTTGTTGCTTTAAAAATTTGTATAGTATCGCCTCACTTTTAACTATACGAAATAGCATTTTTTACTCAAAATCAGCAAAAGTAAGGCCTAATGAGAGGCAGAATAGGGAATGGCCAAAAGCACGGGCTTTGCTTCCCTTTAGCCGTGTGACCTGGGCAGCTTTCTCAACCTCTCTGTTGCCTCATCTTCAACATGAGAATAATTCTAGCACTGCCTCATAGCCGTGTTGTAAAGATTGAATGAGAATGCACAGAAAGCTATTAGCTCAAGGCCTGCCACTTATTAAATGCTCAAGAGTATTGGCTGCCATCAGTATTGTTGATATTACTGCTTTTTTATTTGTTTTCAGATTTTAGGGGAAAGTTTTTTTCAGTAGGAAATATCTTTTAAAATGAATAAAAAACATTAAGTCATTAGGAATTCTGGTGTGGTGGTATTTTCTGATACATCTAGTTATTGCCATCTTAAGATTGACTTGCATAGCAAAGTTGGAGCTTTACAAAGCACTCTATGTCGTTTTAAGATTACATACTACCTGCTACATCTAGAATTTACAGAGTAATGAGGATGCCTTTAAAGCTTTGTGACACTCCAGCGTACTGGATATTTTTGTGTTTTTACTCTAATCTGGTTCCCAAGAGGCAGTATGACCTCGGTTGAAAGCATGGCCAGATGCTTCCATTTACCAGGGATTTGTCCTTGGGCAGGTGGCTTAACTTGTCTGAGTGTAGATTTCATGCTCTTTACCGTAAGGGCATGAGACTCACTCTTATCTATATTAACTCACTCTTATCTATATTAATGAAGAGGAAGACTTAACAGTAGATTCAACAAAACAGCAATATGGTCTTCTGATCTATTGAAGAAAGTGATATGGCTAAAGACCTGCAGAAAACTATTATGTCCTTTCAGGATATTATGAAATGATTCAGTTATTTGAGGGTTTTTTGTTTTTTGGGTTTTGTTGTTGTTGTTGTTGTTGTTGTGTGTGTATGTGTGTTTGTGTTTCAGAAGCACACAGTGAACTTAGGACAGCAAATAGGGTTTTCTGAGTTTATTTAGGACAGCCAGGAAGTGCTCCCTTTTATAAGAGGATTCAAAGGAGTCACTGCATATTTGGTTCTCTGTGCTGTTGAATAAGCTGGATTTGAAGTCAGGAAACTATACGCCGTGTACTCCTAGCAGTCACTCGTTGATAAAAATGTTCCCAGATAATGATGGGAGGTGTGTGGTTTTTAGACAGAAACAGTACATTCTACATTTCGGGTCATGCTGTCACAAACTCATCCTAGACGGTAACCGCTATACAGCTGTTCGGTGCCAGCTTTTAACTAAATGTGATAGAACACAAAGCAACTGAAAAATTCCACTGTGCCTTGTGGGCTCAGGAGCTGTATATCACTGCTTGAATAGGTTTAGACAACACTGAATCAGGTACAAATTGATTCCTAAAGTTTATGGGGGTCCTCGGAGAGACGCCTTATCCTTGGAATGTGCAGAGATGAAAGTAGCAGGAGTTTGTTGAAATGAGAAGCTATAATGAAATTTTGAAACATTTGTGCCTTATTAGTTTATCATAAATTAAAGGCTAACCCTGATAGAGATCATGAATTAGCTAATAGGGCCTTTTACGTGCATATAATTTATTTTATTAAAAATTTTCCTTTTTTGTTTACTAGTAAAAAAAGTTTTAATTAAAAGCTTTTGTCGGGAGGAGGGAGGGCTCCTGGGTGGCTCAATCGGTTAAGCATCCGACTCTTGATTTAGGCTCAGGTTACGATCTCCCAGTTGTGAGATGGAGCCCCGAGTCTGGTACCACACTGGGTGAAGATTATCTATCTTTCTGTCTCCCTCTGTCCCTGTCACACAAACTCGGGCTCTCTCTTTCTCAGTCTCTTTGTCTCTGTCTCTCATTAAAAAAAAGGAAAGAAAGAAGAAAAGCTTTTTGGGTGGTTTGAATTGAAAACATAGGAAAGTAATATCAAATTATATCCTACAAGAGATTCTTTTGATTGTTAATTTGGACATTATGCCTTTATATTTCACATTACTTTTTCACAAGTAAAGATACCATCTTACTCTAATCTATTCTCAGTTGCTCGATTTCATAAAGAAGCAGCCCAGTCATGATTTTGGTGAGGACCTGATGTGTGTCTCCATTTCCCTCTATTCATAGGAATGTTTAACCATAGAGAGGCTGGTTTTCAATCAGTTGATTTCTTTATTTTCCCACCCTCACCTCCATAAAAATATAGTCTGATCTTGGGGTATCTTGAGACAAGTCAAGAGTCCGCTCTTCCATTTAGTACTCAGTTATTTTTTTTCTGAGAGATTATGTACAAGTCACTTAAACTTTTTACAGCATAAATCAGGTAAAGAGAAAAAGTAAAACTCAATTTAGAAATGGTTCTGATACAAAAACCTCTACTTACAGAATGGATTTTGATTATTTTTAATAAAAAAAAATCAAGTACTTTGTAGCTGATGTAACACATGACGACAAACACTTTCAGTTCTTTTTCATGGTAAAAGTAGAAAGACAATGCAGTGAGAAGGGTATTTGAGGCTGAGGGAGCAGAATGAGCAAAAACAGGAAAGAGAGTGGAATACTTAGGGATTCACAGAATAATCTGCTATGACTAGGATGGGCAGTGTTTGAAAGGTAGAGTGGACCTAGTTATGAAAGGTCTCATATACCCCAAGCTAAAGAAGTTACTGACAGCCACCTAAGGTTATGGTTTAGTTTGCTTGTTTTTGTTGTTGTTGCTGTTTTGCTTTTTAAAGCAGGGGAAAGCTTGTGTGAAAAGACTGTTGTCTTAGGAATGTCACTCTAGTGTCTCTAAAGGAGCATAGCTTGAAGAAAGAGAGATGTTCAGTTTCTGTTTCTGAAACATTATGATTGAATGGCTGTGATACTTCCGATTAGTTATGGACAGTACATGTGTGGAATGAGATAGTAGCAGAATTCTTGCCAGAGGGCAAAGTTTGTGAAACCCTGGCTTATTAGTAATAGGTTCAAGAGTCAGCAGACTTTTTCTCAAAGGGCCAGATTTAAAATTTTTGAGGTTTACAAGCATTATGTTCTCTGTTGCAAATTATAGCTCCATAGCAGCCGTAGGCAATAAGTAAATAAATGTACATGGCTATGTTCCAGTAAAACTTTATTTACAAAAGTGGCCACTATAGGCTGTAGTTTGCCAACCCTGATTTAAACCATATTGAAATGAGGGTCAGCCACAGGACTCTTAAGACCATCGTTTCATGTAGCAGCAAGAGGTAAGAAACTTCTCAAAGAGTGCTAGAGAAGCAGAAAAATAGGGAGGAAATGATGACTGAGAGTAGTGAGGGGAAGGGTGGTAAGCAGGAAGGATAGAGGACAACTCTATTTTTAAAAAGGCCATAGAAATTTGAATACTGACTAGTTATTTGATATTAAGAATCACTAATTTTTTTAGATTGTGATAATGGTATTGTGGTTTTGTTCTTGAAAAGGATCTTTAAAAGAGATCCATATTAAAATGTTTATGGATGAAATGATATGATACCTGGAATTTGTTTCAAAATAATTCATTAACAGAGGAGGGGAATAGATAAAACAGAATAAGCCTTGAGTTGGTAATATTTGGCCCTGGGTGATGGGATACATAGGTTATTCATTGTACTTGTCTCTCTGCTTTTGACTAAGTTTTGAAATTTCCATAATAAAAATTGATTTTTATAAAAGTCTTTGGATTTGGGAATGAAGGGGGAACCATTTGCTTCCCAAGGAGGAGAAAAAGCAATACCAAGGAAAGAAAGATAGATGAAGCCCATGTCGAGGGAAAAACTTGGTGATGAGAATTTGGGAGGAAGTTCTCCAAGGACTCAGAATGAGTGGAGTTGAGAGCATTCCTCACCTGTGGGCATTTTGTTTTATCACCTATACAAATATATCTAGAATCATGCAGTCAACGGCAGTTTCCTGCAATGTGGGGAAATACATGATGGATTTGTAGTAAAATCTGTGTGTCTACTGATAGACATTTATGCTTTTGACATAATACACCAAGGGAATGAAATTCACATAACAGTTATCTCTAGAGATTTATAAAATGCAGTGGGGAAACATTAAATTATGCATTTTCTTCTGTGAGATACTATGATTGTCATACCTTTAAGCCCCTCCTCCCCCTTTTTTAACACCATCATCTTAAGGCGTGCCCGTTATACACAACATTTGGAAACTATAGGACAAAATATAGGAAAAGAATTAGCCTTCTTCCTAAGACACAGCTATAGTCAGTAACAAAATAACTGACTTTTCTAGGTTGGGTACAGGGGTTGAATAAAACACGATCCCCTGCCCTTCATGAATTTAAAGTATACTAAGGGGAAATGGACTGAGAAACAAGGGTAGTATTCTCCTAAATTTAATAGGATCTCTGAGCTTTCTGATGAATTTTTGGTTTATCAAGTATAAATGCTTTAGATAAATGTTTATGTTTTTCCTAATTTTCTGATAAATCTCACGAAATTCGGAACATCTCACATTGTGTTCTTTCTGACTTGAATTTTCCTTTATTTGATTTTTTTTCTGCTAACTAAAACCTACAGCAGAAAAGGGGTAGGGAGGTAAAGCATATGTGTTATGTGCTGTGTATATTTTTAGTAAAATAAAGGTTTTCTTTTATGTGACCTGTGAAAACCTTATATTTGAAATATGACTGGGTATGCTAAGTATATAGTTCGGTTCTCTTCTTGGCTTTTGTTTTGTTTTCGTTCTCCAGTTGGGTGACAACTGAGAGAAGCAGTAGAATAGATACCTGTACCGCCCATGGATCAACAGGTGCAGTCTCTTCTCCATCATCTGAATTGGGCCAATAATTTGTCATGTCATTTGCATTTATCCTGTTGTTTAAAGGTTATTTACTGAAGAGGTTCCCATTGTTCACAGCATAACAACATGATGCATTCTAGAACTAGATTGAAAAACAGTCTGTAATTAGTCAACAGATAATTAGCACTTTCAGGATGCCGCTTTTTTCTTATAAGCATGTACTCTTAAAACGACCTAAATTATCTTCTGTAATCTACCTGGCATTTGTTTTGTTGGTGCACACACTAGCACTCTTTAAGTAAGCGATGAATCAGTTTGAGAACTCAGAAGGTACTAGTAAACTTTCTACCAAGAATGGCCAGTGTTAGAATGTGGTATTTTTAAAACATGTTCAGTTTAGATTAGTGTTGCTAGTCCCCTCTCTTTTTCTCTTTAAAGTGTTATTTGCCAGATACTATCCGGAGGGTCAAATGACTTTGTTGGTATTTCTTCTTTATTTTTAAATTGCCAAGCATTTTATTTTTTAAATGTTCTAAAATGCAGCATTAACTAGAAATATTTAAGTTTCAGAAGCAAAATTTCAGTAAAACATTTGATTATCACAGTTTCTGTTCTTAGATGATAATCTCCTTGCAAAAGTTATAGTGGATTTCTCATTTAATATATGTTAAGTTACTATTTTAGCTCTTTGACTAGGAATAAACATTATCTTGAGTTTTTGAGGCAAGGCAGAATTATGTGCACATCATCAGTGATGCATTCAGTTGATTAATGTGAAGAAAATGGTGTAAGCTACATTTAAATTATTCCTATACAAGTAACTTTTGACCTGTAATTTGATAATATTCAGCTGTTAGGTTCTACGCGTACATAGTTCATATTGTTTTTATGTTGAATTACTGACTTAATTTAAGACAAACTTGTACTTGTATGGGCTTACTTCAATCCATTACTCTCTGATAATTGACAAATACTTAACAAAGTCCTTGTGGAAAGAATATGGTTTTTATGATCTTGTGCTTTTTGTCCATTTTGTAAGTGGCCTGAACTATGCACTAATAATATTTAGCTTTGTTAACATTAAGGAATACAGCATTAAAAATATGTTGACATATTATCTAGTGAAAGGCGAAAAAGTTATTATCTTAAGAGTATACAGATATATTTGGTACAGCCTTGCAATGCATTCTACCCCTTTCATTGTATCTTTGTACTGATATATTTGACAAAGACAACTTTAATAATGCTGAACCTTAGTATTACCCACTTTCTGCTTGCATCACAGAATGTTTCTCTACTGAGCAGAATTTGAAAACAGAATGGTTTTATTTAAAAATTGAAATACTAGATTTTTAAGAAATTGCTAGTCTCTGATTCTGTTTCTCTGTGAGCTTCCTATTCAAACCTTGAGAGCAAGATCCATCAGATAACTTATAAAAGTAAACTTTGTCCAGCATTAGGGCATTGTTATATTTAGTGTTCTATTACCTATTGCCACCTAACACATTACCCCAAAACATAACAGCTTAAAACAACAAACATGTATTACCTCACAGTTTCTGGGATCAGGAATCCCAGTACAACTTAGCTGAGTGCCTGTGGCTCAGGGTCTCTAACAGAGCTGCAACCAGGCAGTCAAGGCTGTAGTCATCTCGGTTCAACCTGAACACCGCCTTGCAAGCTCACTGACCTGGCCTTGGCAAGGCTTAGGACCATAGCTGTTGGCTGGAGACATCTTTACCACATGACACTCTATCGGAAATGGCAGTTGACTTCCTCCAGAGCCCAGCAGGAAGAGTATGCCAAGTAGGAAGCCACAGTCTCTTCGTAACCTAATGTCAGAAGTGACCTTTTATTGTTTTGCCACAGTTTATTCCTTAGACCTGAGTTCCTAGGCGCACCCAGACTCCAGGGGAGGTGATTACACAAGGGCATGAGTACCAGGTGGTGGGGATCTTAATGGTTGCTTGCTACATAGCTTATGAGTACTTTGGAATTTCTAGAAATTTACCCTTGTTTTACAGGATAATAAAACTCCCTGTTCAGATAGAACTTCCTCTGCTTAGCTTGTCTCATAATTTTGAATTAATCATTTTATATGGAATGAGGCTCCAGGAAGGGGTGCAGACAGGACATAGGTAAAGAACTGTTCATTTGCAGTTTTCTTGCATAGCTTTTCCCAGTTATTTAGATAAGCAGCGTTGTTAAAATTCCAAGGTACTATTAAGAAAATGCACACTTGGGAATATTTTATGCTCTGTTTATTATATAAATTCTAATGTCTACCTTGTTCAGTATTGGTAAAGGTTTTCAAGGCGTCATGAAAAGATGGGGATTTAAAGGCCAGCCTGCTACTCATGGTCAAACAAAAACCCACAGGAGACCTGGGGCTGTTTCAACTGGTGTAAGTATAACTTGAGTGACCTCTTTTTAATGCTAAATATTCAGCTTCTGCACATACAGTGCTCTAGTCTGTTCTTGGGATCAAGTCACATAATTTTAATCTGACTCCAGGTGGGTCATAGTACTTGTCACGTTTTTATGAGTCCTGGTCTCACTTTCCAGAGCCAGACGTGAATCATTTCATTATAACCCACATACTTACAGCCAGTCTTCTCAGTACTTTTCCTTCCTGCTTTCTCATTTCCATCTCTGTCTCCCATCCTGCCCTCTGAAGTCTGCGCCAAGAAATCAGATATTAGAATGCCCTTCCAATCTGCCCCACTGGTTCCTTCCCAGAGTCATCTTTGCCTTAACAGAGACTGTTGGGGAAGATTGTCAAGAATGGTATCATGCAAGGGAGAAGTAGTAGAGGAAAAATGGAGAAACAAACAATAAGAACATAGAAAATGGAGAAGGAATTTTGTGTTCTGAAATAATTTCCTGTAAATTATAGGATTGAATATGATAAGTGAATATATTGATAATGGGAGCAAATTTCTCACTATTAGAAAAAGATACTCAGGTATGAAAAGGAGGGAAATTAGAACAAACCCTATAGGGTTGAATTCAGATTGTAGATATCAGTATACATTTACTGTATATGTATATAAGAGAAATAGATATGTTCGTATGTGTGTATTTATTTGTTCCTTAGCTCTCTGTCTGCTGAATGTTCATAGCAGTATTATTCATAATAGCCAAAAAAGAGAAATAACCCAAATGTTCATCAGTTGATGAATAGGTAATTAAATGTAGTATATTCATACAATGTTACTTAGCAATAAAGTGGAATGAAGTACTGATACATGCCACAACATGGACGAACGTTGAAAACATGCTAAGGGAAAGAAACCAGTCACAGACTACATATTGTGTGATTCCATTTACGTGAAATGTCCATTGTAGGCAAATCTGTGGAGATGAGAGTAGATTAGTGGTTGCACAGGGCTGGGGGAAATTGGAGGGAGTGACCACTAATGGGTTTGGAATATCTGTTTGAGATTGAATGAAAATGTTCTAAGATCGTTTGTGGTAATACACGACTCTCTGTGTATACTCAAATCTTTGAATTGTATACTTCAGGGGAGCCTGGATGGCTCAGTTGGTTAAGCCTCCGACTCTTGATTTCGGCTCAGATCACGATCTTATGGTTCAGTTCATAGGATCAAGCTCCGTGTTGGGACGCCACAGAGCCTGCCTAGGATTCTCTCTCTCTGCCCCTCCGCCTCTCACATACACGTGCTCTCTCAAAATAAATGGGTAAATTAAAAAAAAATTTTTTTTAATTTAAATTGTATACTTTAAAAAGAGTAAAATGTGTGGTATGTGCATTGTACTTCAACAAAGCTCTTTTATTTTTTTAAATATTTATTTATTTACTTAGGGCTTGAGCAGGGGAGGAGCAGAGAGAGAGGGAGAGACAGAATCCCAAGCAGGGTCCATGCTCAGCTCAGAGCCCTACATGGCGCTCAGTCTCACACCGTGAGATCATGACTTGAGTTGATGTCAACAGTCAGATGCTTAACCCACTAAGCCACTAAGGCACCCCTAGCTCTTTTAAAAAAAATTAGGCTTGTTTTCTCTCTCTCTCTCTTTCTCTCTCTCTCTCTCTCTCTCTCTCTCTCTCTCTCTGTCACACACACACACACACACACAATTAAAATGGCATGTGGAAGAACATGACTCGTTAGTTAATTGTCATGAAATAAATGACATGTAGAAGAACCTATTTTTATAACTCAGCTTAGTTATTTGTCATGAAGTGCACTGTTCTGTGTTTGTAAATATTGCCATTCAGGATTAGCTGGTAAATACCTTTATAATCCAGAGAGGGTGTACTTTTAATGAGAATGTAAACTTAATGGGGGGGGGGGGGAGGGCAGAGTCCTTTTTTAGTAATGTAATGTTAAACAAGGTGTGCCTATCACTGAGTGTGTTTCTAGAATGAATAAGAGTGATAGTCTGTAACATGCAGAATTGTCTTTAATCTGTGTTGGTTACATAGTAACCGACTCTAATGCTATGGTGAGCAACTTCCATGGGAGTTTTGCGGGTTGTCAGATTAGTGATACAGAAGTGTTTATATTCCAAGAGTTCATGTGTCATGAGAAGCTTTCCCATTTGAGATGTAATTCAAATTTGCTTCTTTAGATGTAGTATTATCCGTTACCAAAGCCAGAATCAGAGAGACTGTGTGAAGCTGTTTGAATTATATGAATCAGAGACAACCAGGACTGGACAAACTCGATATTCTAATAACTAATTCTGTCCTTTAATCATTCTGGGGAAGGAGAGTAACATCAAAAGCAAGAGTGGGGGAGTGGAACCATTCCAGCAGCAGTGGTGTGGATTGAGTCCATTAAGTCAGTTAATACAGAAGATTAGTGAAAACAGACCAGGCAGTCAAGTCTTCCTTGAATGGTGGTGTGACGTGTATTTATGTCCTGTAATTTTTCTTTTCTCCTTCTCAACTGGTGTTAGCTCAGTTGCTACTCTCTTGTTACTGAGTTTTTCTCCTACATATGTTTCTTAGTCTGTATTTATTTTGTTGCTCTAACTTAATTTAGAAAGGAAATCCTCTGGGGTAAATATGTCTAAATCCATATTTAGTTCCTTACTGGGGCCTAGCAGAATGAGGAAAAAGTCCAACATTTTAATAACTCCTGTCTCAGTTTGCATTTCAGTTTGATCTGTTCTATTTGAAATTGAGAGTACTTAACAGTGCTAATTTTGGTTTTGTTGTGTAGGATGTTGCCAGAGTCTGGCCTGGAACTAAAATGCCTGGACAAATGGGAAACAAAGATAGGACAGAATATGGACTAAAAGTAAGTTTCTGAAGTGACTCTTTTTTAGGAATAGTTAAATTAATGCCTGAATGCAAAGGCACCAGAGGATGTTCTGCATGTGTGTCTGTGTAGAATCGTTCTGATACTTGAACTCTGTGTGTGTGTAGCCATAGTCATGGTAGTGTGTTCATCTAACACCCAAGCTGTGCAATGTGCCGTCATAAAAAGAAAAAGTCATCTATTTGACCTGGTAGGTTTCTACAAGAAGACAGCGCATGAACAAAAGTCAGATTCAGAGCATTGTGTAGAATACTGCCCTTTTATCAACTAATGAACAAAAGCTCCCTACATGTATATGTGGCTGTGCCATTACATAAGCACAGAGAAAAGTGGGATTACATGCCAGATTATTTTGGATTATATGTCAAAGGTGTGAATGAATAAAAGTGGATGTAGAGGAGGAGAGAGGGAGACCATCAACACAGGAGGGAAAGATAGTACTAAAAAAAGGATTGTGGTATATATCCATAATTATATATATTTAAAGGGGAGAAGTTAAATTCAATCCCTGCTAATCTGAGGAATTTGACAAATAACCAATGTTTCTATATGTATGTGTATACATTTCAAAGTATAGAAAGTACAAAGAAAATAGCTATTCTTGAAAACAATACCCCAAGATAAACACTATTAGCATTTTGGTTCATGTTCTTCCAGCCTCTATTCTAGATATATATTTTTTTACTTATTTATAAATTTTGACCAGCAGTTTTTTTTAAACTTTATGTAATTAAATCTGAAGGTTTGTTCCCTTTTTTTTTTTAATTTATTTTGAGAGCTTGCATGAGTGGGGGAGGGGCAGAGAGAGGGAGAGAGAATCCCAAGCAGCAGAGCCCAATGCAGGGCTCAGTCCCACAAACCAAACATGTGATCATGACCTGAGCTGAAATCAAAAGTCAGACATTTAACCCACTGAGTCCTGCAGGCACTCCAAAGATTTTTATTCCCTTCTATTATTTTTACATCTGTGAGAGATCACCTGTTTGTATCTGTTTGTGGATATTTTCTTTGTATGTCGGGGGTGGGGTGGTGGTATTTGCATGTGTGTATATGTGAGATATTTCAGTTTCCATAGTATTTTAACACTTAGCCTTTATTAGCTATGAACTGTGGGTCAGACTTCATTTTCACCTCACATGCTTTGTTCTTTCACTACCATTTCTTGACCATTCTCTCCCTTTGTGTAAATTTTTTTTTCACATGAAAGGCCATGCACATGAGAGCCATCTCAGCACACTTATTTTGAAAATGAGACCCAGAGAAGTTGTAACTTCCCTAGTTTCTAATTGCGGGAAGCTAGTATTAAATAAAATTGAAATAAAATTACTTTATTTTCAAATTTTTATTTAAATTCTAGTTAGTTAACATACAGTTCAGTATTGGTTTCAGGAGAATTCAGTGATACATCATTTACATCCAATACCCAGTGCTCATCACAAGTTCCCTCTTTAGTACCCATCAGCCTACTACTTCCCTCCATCAACCCTCAGTTTGTTCTCTATCTTTAAGAGTCTTTTGTGGTTTGTTTCCCTCCCTCGTTTTTCGTCCCCCCCCCCATATGTCCATCTGTTTTGTTTCTTAAATTCCATATATGAGTGAAATCATATGGTATTTGTCTTTCTCTGAGTTATTTCACTTAGTATAATATACTCTAGCTCCATCCACGTCGTTGCAAATGGCAACACTCAATCTTTTTGATGGCTGAGTAATATTCCATTGTGTCTGTATACACACCACATCTTCTTTATTCATCAGTTAATGGACATTTGAGCTCTTTACTTTGGCCATTGTTGATAATGTTGCTATAAACATAGGGGTGCACGTACCCCTTCAAATCTGTATGTTTGTATCCTTTGGGTAAATACCAAGCAGTGCAATTGTTAGGTCATAGGATAGTTCTCTTTTTAACTATCTGAGGAACCTCCGTACTGTTCTCCAGAGTGGCTGCATCAGTTTGCATACCCACCAACAGTGCAAGAGGTTTCCCCTTTCTCCACATCCTTGCCAACATCTGTTGTTTCTTGTGTTGTTAATTTTAGCCATTCTGATAGGTGTGAGGTGGTATCTCATTGTGGTTTTGATTTGTATTTCTCTGATAATGAATGATGTTGAGCATCTTTTCATGTGTTTATTAGCCATCTGGATGTCTTCTTTGGAAAATGTCTTTCATGTCTTCTGCCCATTTCTTCACTGGATTATTTGTTTCTTTGGTGTTGAATTTGATAAATTCTTTATAGAGATGGGATACTCACCCATATATTAGATAAATTCATATTTATATTTAAAATGAGAGTTGGGGCACCTGGGTGGCTCAGTCAGTTAAACATTCCACTCTTGATTTCAGCTCAGGTCATGATCTCACACATTCACGAGTTTGAGCACCACATCAGGCCCACACTGACTCTCTCTGCCCCTCTTGCACATGCTCTCTCTTCAAAATAAATAAACTTAAGATGGAATGAATAAAATGAAAATTTGCTACCACTTTTTTTTTTTATAATTTACTTATTTTTTAATTTCCATCCAAGTTAGCATGCAACAGTGATTTCAGGAGTAGATTCCTTAATGCCCCTTACCCATTTAGCCCATCCCTTCTCCCACAAACCCTCCAGTAACCCTCTGTTTGTTCTCCATATTTAATAGACTCTTCTGTTTTGTCCCCCTCCCTGTTTTTATATTACTTTTGTTTCCCTTCCTTTATGTTCATCTGTTTTGTCTGTTCATGTCCTCATATGAGTGAAGTCATATATTTGTCTTTCTCTAATTTCACTTAGCATAATACACTCTAGTTCCATCCACGTAGTTGCAAATGGCAAGATTTCATACTTTCTGATTGCTGAGTAATGCTCCATTGTATATATATATATATATACCACATCTTCTTTATCCATTCATCCATCAATGGACATTTGGGCACTTTCCATACTTTGGCTATTGTGGATAGCACTGCTGTAAACATTGGGTTGCATGTGCCCCTTCGAAACAGCACACCTGTATCCCTTGGATAAATACCTAGTAGTGCAGTTGCTGGGTCATAGGGTAGTTCTGTTTTTAGTTTTTTGAGAAACTGCCATACTGTTTTCCAGAGTGGCTGCACCAGCTTGCATTCCCACCAACAGTGCAAAAGAGATCCTCTTTCTCCGCATCCTCGCTAACATCTATTGTTGCCTGAGTTGTTAATGTTAACCATTATGACAGGTGTGAGGTGGTATCTCATTGTGGTTTTGATTTGTATTTCTCTGATGATGAGTGATGTTGAGCATTTTCTCATGTGTCAGTTGGCCATCTGGATGTCTTCTTTGGAGAAGTGTCTATTCATGTCTTTTGCCCATTTCTTTACTGGATTCTTTGTTTTTTGGGTATTGAGTTTGATAAGTTCTTTATAGATTTTGGACACTAATCCTTTATTTGATATGTCATTTGCAAATATCTTCTCCCATTCTCCCTTGCCTCTGGAGACGTTGAGGAAGACGTTGCTGTGACCAAGGTCAAAGAGGTTTTGCCTGCTTTCTCCTCAAGGATTGTGATGGCTTCCTGTGTTACATTTAGGTCTTTTATCCATTTTGAGTTCATTTTTGTGTATGGTTTAAGAAAGTGGTCCGGGTTCGTTTTTCTGCATGTCACTATCCAGTTTTCCCAGCACCACTTGCTGAAGAGACTGTCTTTATTCCATTGGATATTCTTTCCTGCTCTGTCAAAGATTAGTTGGCCATACGTTTGTGGGTCCATTTCTGGGTTCTCTATTCTGTTCCATTGATCTGAGTGTCTGTTCTTGTGCCAGTACTCTACTGTCTTGATGATTACAGCTTTGTAGTACAACTAGAAGTCTGATGCCTCCTGCTTTGGTTTTCTTTTTCAAGATAGCTTTGGCTATTCAAGGTCTTTTCTGGTTCCGTACAAATTTTAGGACTGTTTGTTCTAGCTCTGTGAAGAATGTTATTTTGTTCTAGCTCTGTGAAGTTGTTATTTTGATAGGGATTGCTGCTACCACTTTCATAACACATCTGTTATACTCTTATATTACAAGTCATCCATAGCATTTGAATTTTTCCTATTCTCATTCAACATTTTGAAGTGCTAGGGGGTGCCTGGGTGGCTCAGTCAGTTGGGCGTCCCTTCGGATCAGGTCTTGATCTCGCAGTCTGTGAGTTCAAGCTCCACGTCAGGCTCTGCACTGACAGCTCAGAGCCTGGAGCCTACTTCAGATGCTGTCTCCCTCTCTCTCTACTCCTCCCCCACTCACACTCTGTCTCTCTCAAAAATAAAAACATTAAAAAATTTAAAAAAAATTTTTTGAAGTGCTAATATGATTACTTTATAGGCTACTTATAGACTCAGCTTGTAGTCACATATTGCTTGTTTTAATACAAGTATATTCTCAAATTTTTAACTATTGAAATTGCATTTCTTACTTTAGGTATGGAGAATAAACACAAAGCACAATATAATCTATGTAAATGGCTCTGTACCTGGACATAAAAATTGCTTAGTAAAGGTATGTATATAAAATGTATGTAAACTCTTTATTTTCCATTGTTTGGATACGTGAATATGTGCCATAAATTCTCCTTTGGCCCATAAATGTGGCTTGAAAATAAGTGGCTGCTTTTCTATAATCTTTGCCAAATTAAATTTTTTGCCACTTTTCAGTAGTACCTGACTGAAAAAGTTGTACAAAATATCCTGTACCTATGTTCATAAAAACATGAACCTGTGAGAATGGTAGGACCAATAAATAGAGGCTCTTTAGAAATGCAAAAAGGTGGGGCGCCTGGGTGGCTCAGTAGGTTGAGTGTGTGACTTCAGCTCAGGTCATGATCTCACAGTTGTTGAGTTCAGTCCCAGCTTCAGGCTCAGAGCTGAAGCTAACAGCTGTTAGCTCTGAGCCTGAAGCCTACTTCAGATTTTCTGTCTCCCTCTCTCTCTCTCTCTCAAAAATAAATATTTAAAAAAAAAAAAAAAAATAGAAAGGCTCAGAGGGGAATATGGTGGCAGGGGAGGACGCTGGGTTCACCTCATCCTGCTGATCACTTAGATTCCACCCACATCTGCCTAAATAACCCAGAAAACCACCAGCAGACTAGCAGAATGGACTCTCCGGAACCAAGCATAGACAAAAGGACCATGGGAGAGGGTAGGAAGGGCGGAGAGGTGGTGGGTGCTACACAGACTGGTGGGAGGGAGCCAGGGTGGTGGAGGGGCAGCCTGCCCAGCAAGACAGAGCCCCCGAAGTCTGGCTTCAAAAGCGGAGGGGCCACACTCCGTGAGTTCTGACAGCCAGTGGGCTGTCATCTGGAATGTTAAAACTCAACAGCTCTGCTCTCAGACAGCAGGGAGGGCAAGAGGACATCGGGAGGGAGAGTTGCTGAGCCCAAGAATACAGAGCTCAGCTTGGTGGGAGAACAAAGGCGCTGGTAAGCACCATCACCCTCTCCCATCCCTCAGCTGAAATTCGAAAGGGAACCAGTTCCTGTCACTGAACTTGCTTGCACCGTGCAAACGCCCAATGCTGTGGGTGCCCGCCTCTGGCGGGTTGGCCTCCCTCCAGGGGTTCCTCCCGGTGCTGCAGGGCCCCCCCGCAGGGGACCACTGACGGCAAATGGAGCTAAGCCTGCCCCTCGCGGCCCTGTGCACCTTGCAGATCCACCCCGGCTAATACACCAGATCCCATCAAAGCAGCACCACAAGCCTGGCAGTGTGCAAGTAGCCCAGACAGGGGCCACGCCACTCTACAGTGAGTCCTGCCCCTGGGAGAGGAGAAGATAAGTTACACACCAGTCTGACTGTGGCCCCGACCACCAACACCAGTTACTCCAGACAGCACAAGGGAAGTGCCCTGCAGTTTGGAGCCACTGCAGGGACTACCCAAAATGATGAAACAGAAGAATTCTGAAAAGAAACTCCAGAAAGTAGCAACAGCTAACAAATTGATCAAAAACGATTTAAGCAATATAATGGAACAAGAATTTAGAGTAATAGTCATAAAATTAATCGCTGGGCTTGAAAAAAGCATAGAGGACAGCAGAGAATCTATGCTACAGAGATCAAGGGACTAAGAGACAGTCATGAGGAGCTAAAAAATGCTATAAATGAGGTGCACAATAAAATGGAGGTGGCCATAGCACGGATTGAAGAGGCCGAGGAGAGAATAGGTGATTTAGAAGATAAAATTATGGAAAAAGAAGAAGCTGAGAAAAAGATTTAAAAAATCCAGGACTATGAGGGGAGAATTAGAGACCTAAAGTGATGCAATCAAATGGAACAATATCTGTATCATAGGAATTCCAGAAGAAGAAAGAGAGAAAGGGGCTGAAGGTGTACTTGAACAAATCATAGCTGAGAACTTCTCTGATCTGGGAAAGGAAAAAGGCATTGAAATCCAAGAGTCACAGAGAATTCCCTTCAGACATGAATTGATCATCTGCATGACATTATCATAGTGAAACTGGCAAAATACAAGGATAAAGAGAAAGTTCTGAAAGCAGCTAGGGATACCCAGGCTCTTACTAACAAAGATAGACACATAAGAGTAGTGGCAGACCTGTCTACTGAAACTTGGCAGGCCAGAAAGGAATGGCAGGAAATCTTCAATGTGATGAGCAGAAAAAAACATGCAGCTGAGAATCCTTTATCCAGAAAGTCTGTCATTCAGAATAAAAGGAGAGATAAAGGTTTTCCCAAACAAAAACTGAAGGCATTCATCACCACTAAACCAGCCCTACAAGAGATCCTAAGGGGGATTGTGTGAGTGAAATGTTGCAAGGACCACAAAGTACCAGAGACATCACTACAAGCATGAAACCTACAGACATGACAATGACTCTAAACCCGTATCTTTCAATAACACTGAATGTAAATGGACTAAATGCTCCAACCAAAAGACATAGGGTATCAGAATGGATAAAAACACAAGACCCATCTATTTGCTCTCTACAAGAGACTCATTTTAGACCTGAGGACACCTTCAGATTGAAAGTAAGGGGATAGAGAACTATCTATTAAGCTACTGGAAGTCAAAAGAAAGCTGGAGTAGCCATACTTATATCAGACAAACCAGACTTTAAAGGCTGTAGTGAGATGAAGAAGGGCATTATATAATAATTACAGGGTCTATCCATCAGGAACAGCTAACTATTATAAATGTCTATGCGCCGGATACAGGAGCCCTCAAATATATAAAACAATCACAAACATAAGCAACCTTATTGATAAGAATGTGGTAATTGCAGGGGACTTTAATACCCCACTTACAACAATGGATAGATCAACTAGACACAGGATCAATAAAGAAACAAGGGCCCTGAATGATACATTGGATTGGATGGATTGACAGATATAGTTAAAACTCTGTATCCCAGAGCAACAGAATATACTTTCTTCTCAAGTGCACATGGAACATTCTCTATGATAGATCACATACTGGGTCACAAGACAGCCCTTAATAAGTATAAAAGAATTGAGATCATACCATGCATACTTTCAGACCACAATGCTATGAAACTTGAAATCAACCACAGGAAAAAGTCTGGAAAACCTCCAAAAGCATGGAGGTTAAAGAACACCCTACTAAAGAATGAATGGGTCAACAGGCAATTAGAGAAGAAATTTAAAAATATATGGAAACAAATGAAGATGAAAATACAACAATCCAAACGCTCTGGGATGCAGCAAAGGCAGTCCTGAGAGGAAAATACATTGCAATCCAGGCCTATCTCAAGAAACAAGAAAAATCCCAAATACAAAATCTAACAGCACACCTAAAGGAAACAGAAGCAGAACAGGAAGGACACCCCAAACCCAGCAGAAGAAGAGAAATAATAAAGATCAGAGCAGAAATAAACAATATAGAACCTAAAATAAACTGTAGAGCAGATCAATGAAACCAAGACTTGGTTTTTTGAAAAAATAAACAAAATTGATAAACCTCTAGCCAGGCTTCTCAAAAAGGGAGATGACCCAAATAGATAAAATCATGAATGAAATTGGAATTATTACAACCAATCCCTCAGAAATACAAGCAGTTATCAGGGAATTACTATGAAAAATTGTATGCCAAAAAACTGGACAACCGGGAAAAAATGGACAAATTCCTAAGCAGCCACACACTTCCAAAACTCAAACAGGAAGAAATAGAAAACTTGACAAGACCCATAACCAGCGAAAAAATGGAATCAGTTATCAAAAATCTCCCAAAATATAAGAGTCCAGGACCAGATGGCTTCCCTGGGGAATTCTACCAGACATTTAAAGCAGAGATAATACCTATCCTTCTCAAGCTGTTCCAAAAAATAGAAAGGGAAGGAAAACTTCCAGGCTCATTCTGTGAAATCAGCATTATTTTGATTCCTAAACCAGACAGATACCCAGCAAAAAAAGAGAACTACAGGCCAATATCCCTGATGAATATGGATGCAGAAATTCTCAACAAGATACTAGCAAATCGAATTCAACAACATATAAAAAGAATTATTCACCATGATCAAGTGGGATTCATTCCTGGGATGCAGGGCTGGTTCAACATTTGCAAATCAATCAATGTGATACATCACATTAATAAAAGAAAAGAACCATATGACCCTGTCAATCGATGCAGAAAAAGCATTTGACAAAATTCAGCATCCTTTCTTAATAAAAACCCTCGAGAAAGTCGGGATAGAAGGAACATACTTAAACATCATAAAAGCCATTTATGGAAAGCCCACAGCTAATATCATCCTCAATGGGGAAAAGCTGAGAGCTTTCCCCCTGAGATCAGGAACACAACAGGGATGTCCACTCTCACCACTGTTGTTTAACATAGTGTTGGAAGTGCTAACATCAGCAATCAGACAACAAAAGGAAATCAAAGGCATCAAAATTGGCAAAGATGAAGTCAAGCTCTCACTTTTTGCAGATGACATGATATTATACATGGAAAACCCAATAGATTCCACCAGAAGTCTGCTAGAACTGATACATGAATTCAGCAAAGTCGCAGGATACAAAATCAATGTACAGAAATCAGTTGCATTCTTATACACTAATAATGAAGCAACAGAAAGACACATAAACTGATCCCATTCACAACTGCACCAAGAACCATAAAATACCTAGGAATAAACCTAACCAAAGATATAAAATATGTATGCTGAAAAGTGTAGAAAGCTTATGAAGGAAATTGAAGAAGACACAAAGAAATGGAAAAACATTCCGTGTTCATGGATTGGAAGATTATTGTTAAAATGTCAATACTACCCAAAGCTATCTACACATTCAATGCAATCCCAATCAAAATTGCACCAGCATTCTTCTCAAAGCTAGAACAAGCAATCCTAAAATTTGCATGGAACCCCAAAAGACCCCGAATAGCCAAAGTAATTTTGAAGAAGACCAAAGCGGGAGGCATCACAATCCCAGACTTTAGCCTCTACTACAAAGCTGTAATCATCAAGACAGCATGGTGTTGGCACAAAACAGACACATAGACCAATGGAATAGAATAGAGACTCCAGAATTGGACCCACAAAAGTATGGCCAAGTAATGTTTGACAAAACAGGAAAGAATATCCAATGGAAAAAAGAGAGTCTCTTTAACAAATGGTGCTGGGAGAACTGGACGGCAATATGCAGAAGAATGAAACTAGACCACTTTCTTACACCAGTCACAAAAATAAACTCAAAATGGATAAAGGACCTGAATGTGAGACAGGAAACCATCAAAACCCTAGAGGACTAAGCAGGAAAAAAACCTCTTTGACCTCAGCCGCAGAAACTTCTTACTCAACACATCTCCAAAGGCAAGGGAATTAAAAGCAAGAATGAACTATTGGGACTTCGTGAAGATTAAAAGCTTCTGCACTGCAAAGGAAACAATCAAGAAAACTAAAAGGCGACCGACAGAATGGGAAAAGATATTTGCAAATGACCTATCGGACAAAGGGCTAGTATCCAAAATCTATAAAGAAGTCACCACACTTCACACCCGAAAAACAAATAATCCAGTGAAGAAATGGGCAGAAAACATGAATAGACACTTTTCTAAAGAAGACATCCGGATGGCCAACAGGCATGTGAAAAGATGCTCAATGTTACTCCTCATCAGGGGAATGCAAATCAAACCACACTGAGATGCCACCTCATACTAGTCAGAGTGGCTAAAATGAACAAATCAGGAGACTGTAGATGCTGGCGAGAATGTGGAGAAACGGGAACCCTCTTGCACTGTTGGTGGGAATGCAAACTGGTGCAGCCACTCTGGAAAACGGTGTGGAGGTTCCTCAAAAAACTAAAAATAGATCTACCCTATGACCCAGCAATAGCACTGCTAGGAAGTTACCCAAGGGATACAGGAGTGCTAATGCACAGGGGCACTTGTACCCCAATGTTTATAGCAGCACTTTCAACAATAGCCAAATTATGGAAAGAGCCTAAATGTCCATCAACTGATGAATAAAGAAATTGTGGTTTATATATACAGTGGAATACTACGTGGCAATGAGAACGAATGAAATGTGGCCCTTTGTAGCAATGTGGATGGAACTGGAGAGTGTTATGCTAAGTGAAATAAGTCATACAAAGAAAGACAGATACCATATGTTTTCACTCTTATGTGGATCCTGAGAAACTTAACAGAAGACCATGAGGGAGGGGAAGGGGGAAAAAAAAAGGGAGGGAGCCAAACCATAAGATACTCTACAAAACTGAGAACAAACTGAGGGTTGATGGGGCGTGGGAGGGAGAGGAGGGTGGGTGATGGGCATTGAGGGCACCTGTTGGGATGAGCCCTGGGTGTTGTATGGAAACCAATTTGACAATCAATTTCATATTAAAAGAACTAGAAAAAGGATATTAGGATAACTGTTGCTAAAATATCAATATCCTTCCAAAAAAGAACTTCTAATTTTTTTTAAAAATACTTTGACATAAGAACTGAAAATACACAAAATGGCAATTCAGTGAGAGAGTCAACAAGACCATTTGGTAAAGGGGCACTTGACTGGCTCAATTCGAAGAGTATGTGACTCTTGGTCTTGGGATTGTGAGTTCAGGCCCCACGTTGGGTGTAGAGATTACTAAAAAAAAAAAAAAAAAAAAAAAAACTTTTATTTACTTTTTTTTTTTTTTTAAAGAAAGGTGGTAGGGGCACCTGGGTGGCTCAGTTGGTTAAGTGTCCAACTTTGGCTTGGGTCATGATCTCATGGTTCGTGGGTTCAAGCCCCACAACTGTGCTGACAGTTCAGAGCCTGGAGCCTGCTTCGGATTCTGTGTCTCCCTCTCTCTGCCCCTCCTCTGCTCACAGTCTGTCTCTCTCAAAAATAAACATTAAACAAAAAAAAAAAAAAAGGTGGTAAAAGGTAAACATTTTAAGGAGGGATTCATTGTTACTAGCATTGTTATGATTATACTTTTAGTATTTTAAAAATATGCACATTCATATTTATGCTCAAAAACAAAGTAAAAGAAAAATAATAGCATAAATTGGGGGGAAAATTCTTGTACTCTCACAGACTTATTTCTATCGAATAAAATAGAAAGTAAATATTCCGCCTGGGATTTAGGCCAACATAAAACAACATATAAGAAATCACTTTGGGATTTTGAATCATCCATTCTGAAAATAAATTTGTAGTAGAAATAATACCGGCTTATTCCCAGAAATTTTCCAACAATAACAACGAAAATAGATTGAAACTTCAACCTCTGATTTTTCACATTGGGTCTTTCTCTGTGTATTCTTTTCATTTCTTAAAGTAGGTTCCATTACTAGCATAAAGTATAACACTTGTTTTAATCCTACAGTAATTAAAATTCCCTTTCTGTAGTTCACTTTTTGACTGAATTGTTCTCATTTTTCTTAAAGAAAAAATACATCTTATGAATTGTTGCAAGTATTTTTTTTTACTTTGCATGTTTTCAGGTTTAAGTAGATTTCCAGTCTCCAGATGACCTGGTTGTTTACACAGTGATAGGTTGTTGAGACTGACAAGTTGGCATTGTACTTCCTATAACATTTTGGCTTCATAAATAAATGTACCCCCTCCATATTACAGGTTTATTACATGTTACAAATATCACAACCTAATAAAAGAGAGAAGAGGGAAATTAAATTATTTTCCATAATAAAATTATACTGTACAACAGATGAATTTTTATATGTTGTCAGATCTTCCTTTTCTCCCCATTTTGCTGCACACATGGTTCTAAGGCTTGCTTTCCAGCTGAAAGTGGAACACCTCAGCATTTTCTTTGACACCAGTATAGATGAATAGGTCAGCTGTCTTGAAAAACCATAATACGTGCAGTGATATTCTGACTGGTTGTTATAAACAGTTTATAGTCAACATTTATTACTCTTCCACCTACTTCAACAAAAAATTGCCTCCAAAAACTCAACTCTGTTAATGGATGATGGCTTGCCATTACTGAAGACATTCAGAAGGTAGACCACAGGCAATTCCCGAAGGGTAGTCCAAGTATATTTCAAGAAACAAGCATCAAAGAATGTACAGTCCACTTAGAAATGTTAACATACCAATGAATGTATTTTCAAGAAACATATTTTGATTAAAAAAAGAACGCATCTTGAGAAAACAATCTTCGAACTACAGTGTCTAAACAAGTCTTTTGTAACCTTACAGAAATGTCCGTCCCAAACATTAAGATGTGGGCTTGGGGGGTGTTTTGTGGGCTTGTGTTTTAAGAGAAGTGGCGGTACACAAGTGTGGTCCACTTTTTGAAAACTTTTTCTGTCATCCCACTTTTTCTATACTTCCCAGTGATTCCATAGCAAGTGAAAAGAGCCCCTTTGCCCATGGAGATTGAGGCGCCTCCTAGTGGACAGGCAGCCTCTTCAGCATTCTCTCATCCCACAGGAACTTTTGCACCCCACCCCCAGAGTACAGGGCTGCCAGTAACTTTTTTTTTTTTAATTTTTTTTAACGTTTTATTTATTTTTGAGACAGAGAGAGACAGAGCATGAATGGGGGAGGGGCAGAGAGAGAGGGAGACACAGAATCCGAAGCAGGCTCCAGGCTCTGAGCCATCAGCCCAGAGCCTGACTCAGGGCTTGAACTCACGGACTGCAAGATCATGACCTGAGCTGAAGTCGGACGCCCAACCGACTGAGCCACTGAGGCGCCCCTGCCAGTAACTTTTTAATGCTAAAGTTAGTAAAGATGGTCTTAGGGATGACCAACCTGTTTAATTAATTTAAGCATTTTTTGTTGTTGTCTAGATTCACTAAACGTATTTAAAAAAAGCCTAAAGAATATGGTTACAGCATTATGTGATGTATATTATTAACTATTATTTGTGTGTGCTCATTCCTGTAGCCTAATTTATCATTTAAGTGTTTTCTAGATTTCCTGTTTGTGTGTGTGTCCTACCCCTCATCTTTCCTCAGAGGATTTGAACTGCCTTGCCAATATACAGAAATATAAAAAGAATGAGCCAGAGAGTTGAGAGAGTTTTGGTGAAGGTGGGGAAATAATGAAGCCAGAGGTTAGATTAAGTGCACAAAAATACATACTGTTGAGTCTTACACATTTGTTAAAGATGGGATGCAAACTCTGCCCCTCAGCTTTAGAGCCACCAAGACAAAAGAGATTTAAATAAAATGTCACTCATGTTTCCAATCAATGAATTATAGTACTGTAACATTTATAGTTAGAATATATAAGTAGTGTTCTCTGAAATGTTCAAGTATGATAGATCTATCAAAATGTAAAAGCAACTGAGAATTTGCTGTTTAGATCATTTATGACTAAATTTGCACAATTATCAAATTAGCACAGAAAGTTTTGCTGTTGTTGGTTTGGTTGTTTATTTGCTTGGGTTTTATTCTCCATTCTAAATTCTGAAACAGTTTAAATCAGTAAGAATATGACTCCCACACACCCCCCCCCCCCGCCCCGACCCAAGTTCAAGTTCAACCCAAGATTAGTGACTTGGAAAGAAAAAATTAAATGAGTTTATTTTCTTCTGAGCAACTAACTGAAAATTCCTTGGAACAATTTTAATGAGAGAGATTAAAATAGATGTGTTTCTGTACATAGCTGTTCCTAGCAGCTGTGTACTTATTTCAACCAAATTATTCGTTTCTTATTGCCAAAATGATTATGCCGTGTTTTACTCTGTGTGTATAATTACATGTAATTTTTTTTTAATTTCTCACTGAATGAAAGCTGTAGAATGACTCAGAAGCTTTAAAGAACCAGTAATGTTTTCCAAAAATAAAACCCAACATTTTAGATCATACCAACATCTGAACTGTTTCTTGGTTTATGAATTTACAGATATAATTAGAATATTTTTAGATTAGAAAGAGCTAATAAAACTAGTATAAAGACTTATGGAATGATTGTTTTTTGCTAAATATTATTTTGTCCTTCTCTTCTCAGTGATAATGGTACTTGTTAAATGTAAGCTTATTTCCTTAATAAAACTTGGTATTTTTGGTTATGTGCCCTTTGATGTAAGACTAACAAAAATACTAGGTAAATTCTTTTTTAAAACCTCAACTCAAAAGAATCTATGGTAGAAAATAAAATAATAAAAATATATAATAATAAAATAAGATCAATAATTAAGAAGTAGATGGTAATAACTTTTAGGCACATAGTTTGGATATAGTTGATACCTAATTAGTAATTTTAAAATATAATTTATCCTCCTGGGCAGTTCTAGAGATTTGTAAGTTATGAGTAAGATATGTAATTATCAGAGTAATTTAGAAGGCAGATGACTGACTTGAGGAAGGTTGTATTTCTGTCATTGGATTAAGTTTATTGGAATAAAAAGAATACATTGAGTTCCTTTCACTTTATGTAACAGTTGTGTTATTCACATTAGAAAATGTAGGAATAGATATTGTTTATTAATAATTAAAACATACTATCTTTAAGTAACTTAACTGGTACTACTTATTAATAAGGTCTTTGTCGTCCCCCTCCTTCCAGATCAGAGATTCTACACTGCCTGCATATAAGGACTTCTGTAAAAATCTACCATTCCCTACATATTTTCCTGATGGAGATGAAGAAGAACTACCAGAAGATTTGTATGATGAAAATGTGTGTCAGCCTAGTGCACCTTCTATTATATTCTCCTAACCCCCGTGGACATGGCAGAACCTCCTGTATTTTATGAGCTTTGATGAGCCAGAGCAATATATAACCAGGAAATATATTTTCCTTTCTTAATCACAGTACCACACTTGTCATCTTTGTCAAGGGCATAAATACATCATTCCATCCCCCAAACTAAATTTTGTTTTAAAAAAATTACCACATTAGATAAATCAGTTAAATAGACTGGATATGCCAGATGTCGATGGACCAGCCGTTTGCATACGAGCAAAGTCTTTTGTGATTTGTGAGCTTCATCCTTTTTTACTACCTATTCTAAAGTTATCTTAAGATGCTTATGAATTCAGCCTCTTTTGTTAAAGATATTTCTGTCTTTCTGAAGGGGTGGATGTGGAACAGTGGCAAACTTACACTTTCAGGGTGAACTTGAAACTTACACTTTCTAAACAGAGAAAGGAAGTAAGATTTTTATTTAAATTATATTTTAATTATTCTTCCTTGCTTTCCCAGAAGGATTTGAAGTGGCCTGGGGTTGTACATTCAACAAACTTATGAATCACCTATTTTTAAAAATATTAATGTCCCCTGGGTTTTTTCATTGTATGAAATTAAAACGTGTTTGCTAATGGCTACATTATGTCAAATAATCAAGCTTAACAATGCAAGTATAAGCAGTCCTTATTGAACTACTGGATTTCCTCTGAACCCAGATTCCTGAGGACCCACAGGATCTAACTTTTAACTCAGGATATTTTCTGAGACTTGATTCATACAGCAACCCAAGAGACATTAATCATACTGTTAGATCACCATATAATTTCCTAATAACTAATGGATTTGTATTTGAAAGGTCCAACAGTATTTTTTTTTTTTGCTGATATTTCTCTCATTTTTTATTTCAAATCCAAATATAGTCACATCTTTTTTAAATTTTTCATTATTCTTCACCTAATTCCAGTAAGATTTGTTGCAATTGACAGAAAATCCATACAATAAAATAGTTGGGGCACCTGGGTGGCTGAGTTGGTTAAGCATCCAACTCTTGGTTTCAGCTCAGGTCATGATCTGGTTCAAGGTTCAAGCCCTGCATCAAGTCACTTGGGCTTTCTCTCTCTCTCTCTCTCTCTCTCTCTCCCTCTCCCTCTCCCTCTCCCTCTCCCTCTCCCTCTCCCTCTCCCTCTCCCTCCCCCCACCTCCGGCTCATGTGTGTGCATGCGTGCTGTCTCAAAATGAATAAAAATAAATAGAAAATAAAAGAGTAAGTGAGGGAAAAACACCTAGGATAACATAAATCAGTATTCAGTCGGGAGTTGGGAAAGAATGGTAACCATATGATACAGATGAGCAGACTATGACATGCAAAATCATTGGACTCAGTTTGACTCTGAGCTGCCTGGATACCAAAGTAAAACAGCATTGATCTTTTTACATATTACTCTTTAATCATGAGTTCCTCAAGAGGAATTGTTTTAAACTGGAATAAGTCTTGGTCACCATACCATTTTTTATTCAAAAAATTACTTATCAAACTGGAAATTCCTGGACTTAAAAGATTATCTCAAACATATTCAAGGGTAAAATATTAGACACATTCTTGTCAGATCAAACAAGGATAGATAATCTTTACTACTGCTGTTCAACAGTGTTCTTGGAAGTCTTTGTCAGTACAGTTACTAAGACAAGAAAAAGTAATGATATAAATATTAGGAAGTGAGAAGATTGGAAGAAATATCTACCTGTAAGACAATCAACTGACAAGTCATTAGAAACAACGAAGGAGGGCGCCTGGGTGGCTTAGTCGGTTAAGTGTCCAACTTCAGTTCGGGTCATGATTTCACAGTCCGTGAGTTCGAGCCCCACGTCGGGCTCTGTGCTGATAGCTCAGAGCCTGAAGCCTGCTTCAGATTGTGTCTCCCTCACTCTCTGCCCCTCCCCTGCTCAGTCTCAAAAATAAATAAAAACATTTAAAAAAAAAAAAAAAAACGAAGGCAGTTCAGCAAGATGACTGTAAAGATTAATATATAAACATAGCAATATTGAGAAATTTTATGGGGTGGGGGGAAATGGCTACTATTCCAATAGAAATTTTTTTTAAAGCTTACCTAGGAAAAAGCCTTACAAATGTGCTGGAGTCTTATTGGAGAAGTTAAAACTTTATTGAAGGACATAAAAGACAAATAATGGAGGGGATTATCATGGTTATGAATGGGGAGACTTAATATTGTAAAGAATTCAATCCTATTTTTAAAATCTCAACAGGTTTTACCATAGAACTGTTCAAACAGACTCTAAAATGGATGTGAATGTGTACATTCAAAAATAGTGAGCACATGAAATCATAACTATTAGGTATGTCCCCATACTATGCTTACTTACGCTTTACTTTGAAATTCGGCATACTGTATGTCTTAACTACTTTAGTTGCATTTGATCAAAAGATTTTAATGAACTTAGAGATGCGTGAAATTTGCTGATAAACCAATGGGAAGCAGCTGTTACCTTGCAAGACAAATGAACAATTATTGCTGGGAAAACATAAAAACCTTGTTTCCATATAAAGCATCTGCAGAGGTGGAGAGAAAGGAATCCTAGTGTCTGAAGATAACCAGGTGGACAGGAGAGCAAGGAGCCATTCAGCAGTCATTTGCCCAGGACATACAGTGTTTTGAAGAAGGCAGGGAGCCCTTTGCACTAGAAAGCCGGCCCTAGACCCACCACCATTTGTCTGTAGAGTCTTTAGTCTTTGGATCTGCATTTGAGTTTAAAGGAGAAAATTTCTGATCACCTTTTAGGGTCATGAGTGTGAACCCTACCTTCTAGAGTCCGGGAGCAAAGCATCCACTTACATCCCCCACCTTCGTACACCTCCTACTCCCCACTGCCAGGGCCTTGCAGCAATCAAAGAGGATCTGGGGCCCATTCCTGCGGACTTTTTCAGTAGCCCAGAAGTAACCCAAGATGTGTTCTACTGACCCAGGTGGTAAGGAGGAAGCCTTCTCTACAGCTATGGAATACATAAGCCAGGGTCTGCCTGGTCCAACACTAAGGAAGACAGGGAATTTGCTAAGAATCGTGGGTCACTATGGCTACAGTGCCTATCATCAAATGTTCAGCTCGAGGAAAATGGAACTTAGCCTATTATGGATAAGCACATGGTCTGGACACTGCTCACCTCACTGTGTGGAGTCCAGGCAATAAGGGGCCGCCTCCTCCACAGTAACCGCCACTGCTCAGGTGCGGAGGCAGTTCGGTTCTCAGCAGCCGAGCGCGCCCGGCTCCTAATTTGGGCTTGAACTTGATTTCCTATTTTAGATTTGTTTTGGGAACTTTTTATAACTAACTTTCATTCAAATTAGACATTGCTTCCAGCCTTTGTTGGTACTAGCTATTAGTTATAAGATGAGTAAGCGCTGAATCTTATAAAATTGGGAGGCTTGGGGAAGTCCAGCCGGTCAAGCATATCCACTTTAAGAGTTACACTGGGCACTGGTTGTCCTTCCCTCCAGGACCCTCACCTTACTTACTGGAGTAGCTGAAGCTGAAACGTTAATGCCGATTAATCTCGTCTCCACAGTGGGCCCTGGCATGGGGTGAAAAGTGGACGGTGACAAGCTGTCACAAGCACTAAAATGTCAATGAAAGCACTTCTTACCCACAGCAGATGTAAGGATATAATTTGCAAGGAGATTAAGTTTTTCAAAGTCAATAAATTGTGCTTTCAGTAACCTTTAAAGCTGAGATACAGACCTGCTTTTCAGCTTTTCACAAGGGACGGAATAGAAGGATGACTTTTACAGCTTATTTCCAAAGGTGAATTTGTGAATGGAATCTGAGTGCATCTGAGAATATAGGATGAAATACATACACAACTATGGGGTTTGGGTTGGCGGGGGGGGGGGGGTGTTTTTAGTGTGAAGCATTATGACACGCGCTAGTTAAAGCAGCCATTCAGGGTTCCTGATACTACAGGAGAAGTTCCACCAGCCTGTGTAAGAGCACTGTTTTATGCTCAGCAACATCTGTTTGAGTAATCCAAAGAATGTCTATTTGAGAAAAAAATAACATCTGTCAAAATGAGAGCCTCTCCTTTTTGCAGCGAGACCGGACCTTGGTCCTAAGTCACTGCCCACAGAGAACGGTGTCAGCCGCACCACGGTAAGACCCACTGCGGGAGAAAGAGCAGCGTTTGGATTGCGGACGCAATCTGGCCTGGTGTTTGGGCCTCTGGGACGGATGTTCACGTGAATGCCTTTCTTTAAGTGTATCACTCCTCCTCCTTGTCAGAGTGGAAATACACCACCACAGCTGCTGGTGCCGTCCCGCCTTGCAACATGGTCTAGCCTCCCGTGTGAGGTCTTCCAGCAGCACTCTGTTGTTTGCTTTTCCGTGGCTGGTTTCTTTCTCTTGTTATTACTCTAAATTGCCCGAAACTGCCTGTGTCTCCTGAGGCCAGTACTTCGAAGCTCTCCCCTCCTCTTGCAGGAAGGATGGCAGGGAGAATGGACTTCAACTGCTTATCTCGTTTTTATAAATAGTTTTGCAGTGGAGCCCTTTAGTGATGAGGAAGGGCATGTTGCTGATTTCAGTCTTGCTGAGCCAAAAGAGGGCATTTAAATACAGAGAGACAGAGGTAGGTCACTGTGCTGTGAGGCCCCCTTGGGCAAACGTCTCCAGGAGCTTTATAATCAGATGTGTCACTTTGGGGCTACCTGTTTTCTAGATGGGAAGCAATTCTTCACTTGACTAATGATGGATAAAGTTTCTTCCGCCTTCGGGAATTTTCTACCAAGTTGACTCTTGTAACAATCCACATTTCTCCTTCAGTTTCCAGCTTTACTGCTGTATGAGCTGTAATACCTCATCTGCCAGCTTCCAGTAATAATTGCTGGCAGAGCAGGTGGGAGCTTGGCCCCAGAAATGGCAGTGGTCTCCCCAAGCGTGCCTCACAAAACAAATGCTGCCTGCCGTCCAGATTCTGCCTCTAGCAACTGCCTAGGACTCCCTGAAATAAGAGGACCCAATTAAAGTGTCATCATCTCCTCCAGAAAATAGCCAGAGTCCTGAGTGCAGGTTGCCAGCCTCCATTTCATCATTTTGTTTTCTGCTTTTAAATGTTGTTTCCACAGAACTTACAGAAGCCCACCTCACGCATTGCTTTTCACTTTTTAGACTAATGAGGTGACCTGTTCAGGTTAGACAAGCCAAATTAATTTCGACGAATGCAACCCATAACACCATAAAAGCAAATAAATGATTTTATCTCAGCTGGCTAAAACATCTTCTTGGCATGGGAGACACAGAGTTGTTCTCTCCTGCCATTTGACTGGAAGAGTGAAAGTGACAGTTGTGCCCTTGATCCTCCAAAAGTGGACTTCATATAAGCACCAGAGTATGTGCTAGGGCATCTAGAAAGTTCATTGTTTTGGTTTTCTAAAAAAAAATTTTAATCATAAAGCATCTTTTTAAAAAAAAATTTTTTTTAATGTTCATTTTTGAGAGAGAGAGGGAGTATGAGTGGGGAGGGGCAGAGAAAGAGGGAGACACAGACTCTGAAGCAGGCTCCAGGCTCTGAGCTGTCAGCACAGAGCCCGAGGCGGTGCTCAAATTCGAGAACCATAACACCATGACCTGACCCAAAGTTGGACACTCAACGGACTGAGCCACCCAGACGCCCCTAGAAAGTTCATTGTTTTTAAAGAAAAAGGATAAGATGCCAAGTTGTGGCAGTGCCTCAAATGTGCCTTGAGAAGGAACTAACCAAATACTCCATCACAGAGGTCCTGACAAAGATGCAAGGATGACGATGTAAAAGGGACTGTGTCAGAAGGAACAATAATAAATGCCTCTCTTGGGCAGCCAACATCCATTTCCTCATCTAAAATGGCGTGATAAAGCAGAGATGGCATCAGAGCCTTGGCTGGCAGTCCATCTTGTTCTGCGAAGTGCAGAAACACTCAAGTGTGGACTGCCTCGTGGAGGAGTGCCGGGCTTGGAAGAAGGGCGCCCTTCCCCTCCGCCAGCAGAGCGTTTCACAAGCTGCTAGTGACAGCCAGCCTGCCGCCAAAATATCTATGAATGAGAACCAAGGCGACAGGGTCCACAGAGGAAAATGCGTGTTGAGGAAAACATGAATCAAAACTGAGGAAGTAAGCAAAGGAGAAAGAAAAGTGATAAAAAGGAAGGAAACAGGAAAAGATGTTCCATAACAACTCGAACCTTTTTCTACCTGTACAATTACAACAGGGAGTATCTCTTCCCTGCTTGCATGGTTCACTCCTCTAGCCAGTAACTGATAAGCACAGCTCTACCTTGGGGGAAAAGGTTGTGATTTAATGATCCAAAGCCCTTTGTTCAACTCCACTTCCCATAAAAAGAGAGGCTAAAAGTGCTGTGGCCCAGGAGCCCTTGAGCTGCCCACCCAAACAACTGGACCCCGGAAGAAAGCTCCTCAGGCACAGGTAATTCTCACAGTGGTTTACAAAGGCCGGTCTCACCTTCACCTAACACAGTGCTCCTTATCCCTGACTGCACGTTAGAACCACACAGGGGGCTTGGAGAACCCCAGTCCAATGTTCTTAGACTCTGTGGGGCTCAGCCCCAGGCACCAGTATTTTTTACAGCTCTCCAGTACCAGTGTACAAAGTTCAGAACCACTGGCCTAAAACAACATGATGTATAGGGGGGGCAAGTCATTTGTGGTACCCAGGCCAGTTATTTGGGAGCCATTCACATCGGAGAAATATTTATGAAAATGTAATAGTAGGGACATTTTATATGTGTGTGGTGCTTTATATTTCAAGGTGTTTTTATGTTCTTATGAGAGTACCGCCCTGGGAAAATGCTTTAACATCTTGCAAGAATATATATACATATTAGATATCATCCATCTTGTATGACTGAGAAAATAAGCAGACTGAAAAGTCTAGGACTTGGTTAGGGCCTCACTAAACAAGTGGCTGGCAGAGCTTGTGCTAAAATCAGGTGTCCGATTTCCCTGTACCCTTCCACACCGCAAACTGAGATTCATGACTTTCTTTAAAGAGAATCTACTATATTGATATAGTTGGTTTCCTCTGTTGTGAACTGTGATTTAGCCTCATACACATGTGTTGAATTGTTTCAGAAATGTGTGACTTTAGTACCTCACCTCTGATTAAAAAAAAAAAAAATCACAAGTGAAACAAGCTGTCAATCTTAGCTTGTCTGAATTTTTCAGTTTATTATTGTTGTTGCCAATATTTTCTACTTTGTTTATTTCACTTGTCCTGCACCTGTGGCAAGTATAAAAAGCTTTGAAAAAGTTACTGAGAGGAAATATTGAAAATGGAGAGAATTTTATGCATAAACATACTTTCTTTTTCTGCAAATTGGGATAGATCAAGACTCTCTTCCGTTTTCATGGCTGAGAGCTTTAGAACAACTCCAGAGAAGCTGATGTGGAGATGGAGGGTGTTGGATGTAGGGTGAAGTTACACCAGCAGATTCCTAGGGGTTGACATATTAATCAGTGAATCCTCCCTCTTGGGCCATATCTGGACCCCTTCCCTTTATGCCTTGAAGGTTAGCAGTCAGAACTATAGGACATTTATTGAACACTCACTGAGCGTCAGATGTTTTACATGGTCTCTTGTTTAATCCTCAACCACCCTGCCAGGTAACTGTTATCACCTCTACTATATACATGAGGAAATTGAGACTCAAAGATTATGTAGCATTTCCAAGTCAAATACCTAGTGAATGGCTGAGCTGGGACAAGAACTGAAGGTCACCTCTGGACTCCAAGTCATGCATTCTGGACAGAGCCCCAGCTTCCAGGCACCCGAGTTTGCTAAACATCTGATGGAAATCACTGAGTTAGCCCTCTTTTCCACTGTGGGGAGAGAGGAGCCCTGTGCCTGTTTGCTGTACCTGTAGATAGAATTTAGACAACTTCTCTGGGGGGTAGTTTCTACCATGGAAGTCAGTGTGAGAGGATGAGCTGGGCATGAGTGTGGGGGTCTCTTGCTACCAGACCGTGGAACTTTGGTGGAGGCCCCTCCTATTTAGAATGGAGTGAAACTGCTCCACTGGCAAGGCTTTCTTCACCATCCTCAAAGGGGAAAAACATTGAGGGTTTGGGGAGGATGAGACCTTCTGCCCTTTCACTCCAGGTACAGGTCAAGACAATCATATTACCCTCTCAGCTAGCTCCAAAATGATTGTTTGGAACTGAGCAAAGGTCTTAAGCTTGACTAATAGATATTGATTGGACCTGCAAGTAGCTCCAGGCAGTAAAACAGTATGAGACCTAAAAAAAAAAAAAAAAAAAAAAAAAAAAAAAAAAAAAAAAAAAAAAATCCTGAGTTTCCAGAATATCAAAGAGGTCAGACCAACTAAAACTGCTGAATCAACTTTAAAAAAAAAGGCATTGATTCAAAATTTAATTGAACAGAGAACTCTCACACCTTTTTATACACAATATCCCAATTTTCTCTCCATCTCATGGGTAGTAAGGTGCATAGGACCCGTCTTAATGGGTGGACAGGCCTAGGAAAAATATCTGTGGATATTGATAGGATTTATCCTATTTATTTCATAAGTTGGGTTGACCTAATTAATCAAACACAGAAGGTCAAGGATCTGGCAGGTTTTAAAATGTTCCCATGGGGTGCCTGGCTAGCTCAGTCAATCGAGTATCTGACTCTTGTTCTGAGGGTCGGGAGTTTAAGCCTCACACTGGGCATGGAGCCTACTTTAAAAAAAAGAAAAGGAAAAATGTTCTAGTGATCCTTTTCTTTCACCATCAGGTGGGAAAGTATCTGAACTTTTAGGATGGTGATGCTCCCCTGCCACGGAAATCCCACTGTTTGCTCTTTGCTGGTCTCTGTGTGGAATTATTTGTCTGGCCAAGGTAGGGGTCCTCCTTGTCATTTCCTGGGCTCTTGGTTTGTTGAGTCTGTGTTGAACCAGAGTTAGTTTCCTGTTCTCACTGAAATGATAAAGAGACATTCAGAGAATCCACCAAAGGAGTAAATAAAGATTGGGAGAAGGTCACTATGGATCAATCACCCAGTTTGATCTTTATGAAGACTAAAAAAGGAATAAGATTTTTTAAACTTAAAAATAAACTATTTCACATCATAAAAGCAATATTTGTTTACTGCAAAGATTTGGAAAATGAGAAAAACACTTCATGATCCCATCTTGCAGTTACTAAGACTGTTGACCTCTTCTAGAACTTCCATGCCTATATATGTGCATGTTTGTATAATAAATAGGATGACTGTGCCTGCTCTTTGATAGTCTTTTTTTTTTTCGGTTGATAATATATCTTTTTGTGTCATTAAAATTTGGGGGTTTTGTGGTTTTGAACTTCTTTTTTTTCCCCCTTGCAATTGGAAACCAGGCTGTGATGGACATCTGTATAGCTAAATCTTTGTGGCCATCAATAATTATTTTCTTAAGTAAATTACTAGAAGCAAAATCACTGGTTCAGTTGATGTATAATACTAAATTACCTCTGAGAAAGATTGTTCCAGGTTAAATGTGTTCAAAATATCCTCTGTTTACTTACAACAAAAATAGCTGGTCTGTCACTTCCTGACATGAGGTGTGTTTAGGCATCTTCCTCAAGCAGTCGCCCTAGTATTTCTCCCCTGGTTCCAGCTGGGGGGTTGCTTTTATCCTTTCCTTTCCCAAGTTCCAGATGGTTCAGTTCCCAAGTATCCTTTATTTCACTTTTCTCCCTCCACCCCTAAAGATTTATCTCCTTAGTGAGACATGCAAGGTCTCTCAATACCAACTTGGGATTTCCAGAATCTCTAGGAAGACGTCATGCCCAGATGATGTGAGTAGGCCATTGCATGGAAAGCAGAAAGGAAAGCAAAAGCATATATCACTTCCACCTCTGATACTGGATGGGTCCAAGTATCTCCATCAGAGCCCCAGGAAGAATGTTCCATTGCACAGTAAGGGAGGAAGGAGGCTGGCTTCACTGGGTCTGCTGGTGGAAGATGGTGTTCGAACTGGCAGTATTGGAATGGTACTAACACTGGACAACCATCACTGACGTCTCTCCAGTAAACCACGTCTGTGAGGCCAAAGAGGGCAAGTGTCGTCATGAGCCCTACTGCTAGGACATCGTCCACATTGCGTACACAGGGGGCTGCATGATACAGTTTCTCAGGGATTAATGTTAGAAAGATCTGTTTTCTCCAGTCAAAAAGAGGACGATTCCTTAACTCGGGGAAAGGAAGGTTGTATCTTTAATGTGCCTCTACCTTGACTTAGCCTAGTTTCTAGGACGATTATCTCTCTTCACCCCATCTTTCCTATCCAAGTTGCATGGCAATTAATATTTAGTTGTATACTTTTAGGTATACGCAGTCCTACTCCACCTGTGTCTCTTAGGGGAAGTCGTAACACCTTTTCAAAAGAAGGAAAGAAGAGGATTTCATGAGAGAAGAGGAGCCAAGATGGCGGAACAGCATCGAAGTTTTTTGTTTCCCTCACGTCCATGAACTACAGCCAGACCAACACTAAACCATCCTACACACCTAGAAAACTGATTGTGGAGGATTAACACAACAATTTGCACAACCTGAACCACAGAATTCAGCAGGTACACAGTGCAGAGGAGTGAACTTGGGGAGCGAGAAGCCGCAGAGGGCAGGGAGGTGCTTTTGTGGGCGGAGAAAGGATGGAGACTGCAGGGGGGGAATACAGGAAAAGCACCCCACACACACACAAAAAACAGCTGGACAGAAAGTGGAAAATTGGAAACAGCCACAGAGACTAAACTAAAAAGGGAGAAAGGAGAAAGCAGAGGGTTTAAATTCTGTCAAGACTGTAAACAAGAGGAGTGCAAAGGCTACAACTCCACAGCTCGATAACTGGCGATGCTCTGGTGGGAAGGGCAAATACCCAGGAGCAGAGTGGGGTCCGGGAGGTTCTCAGGCTACACGGGGAAAAGCGGTTCCACTGCTGGAAGGACATTTGGTAGAGACTGTGAGGCATCCTGGTCCCAGCAGACCCCAGAGAATGGCCACATTCACTGCTGCTTGAACAAAGTCATTAAGGGTGAAGTCTGGTGTCAGATGTGTGTTGTGGTTTTCCATAATCCCTGAAAAGCTGCTGCTACACTATCTCATGAACTCTTCTGGGGCGGCCTGGCACTTGGCCATAGTCTCGGGGCACCGGCAGCAGCAGGGTCCAGCAAGCGTTCCTGGGTGCAGCCGACATTCGGCCCTTGCTCATTTGGCCACTGCTCGGTGAGACCCTCCCGCAGAGGGGCGGAAGGGGTTAAAGCCACAGTCCTTCAGAAGTAAGGGGCCGGGGAAAACAGCTGCATCTGAGACAAAACTCAAGAGAGAGGTACTGCCTGGGGCCCGGTCATGGACAGTGAAAAAGGAGGGAGTGGAGGAGAGCTGAAGACAGAGGGCCAGTGCACAATTGCTGATCTGGGAGAACAGAGTTCCGATGCTAGAGACTGGCTAGCTGGGTGATGCCATTTTCAATGCTCCCACGCATGCGCATATGCACCTACAAGCACCACAACAATCCACCCCAGTAGGTTAGCAGCGCCATCTAGTGGAAAACAGAGCCATTACACTGATCCTGCCCAACTGGGCCAACCTCGCTCTTCAAAATCACAAGTCTCACAGCCTACATAGTTTATGGACTATAAAGCGCTACATACTCTGACTTCTAGGGGAAAATGAGGTAATTTCAGTGCCATTTCAATCTGTTAGCAGGTCCATCTTTTCAATTTTCCTACTTTTTTTCACCTTTACACTACTTTTCTTTTTCTTGAATACAGAAAGAGAAAAAATTCATTTTTATTTTTCAATTTTTATTGAAAATATTTTTAACTTTTTTTACTATATTTTCTACTTCTGTGTAAATTTTATCCAATTCTATTTGACTTCCATCATTTTATTTTAGTCTACTACAGTGTATTCACCTTTTCAAATTTTCAAATGATTTCTTTTTCTTTTTTCTCTTTTTCGTTTCCTTTCTTTTTCTTGAATGCAGAAAGAGAAAAACTTCATTTTTACTTTCAATTTCTATTAAAAATATTTTTCTTTACTTTTTTCTTACTAATTTTTTTGCTTTTATGTGAATTTTCTCAAATTCTATTTTACTTCCATCATTTTAGTCTACTACACTGCATTCACTTTTTCAAATTTTCAAAAGATTTCCTTTTTTTACATTCCTCTTTTTTCTCTTTTTCATTTCTTTTCTTGAATAGAGAAAGAGAAAAAAATCATTTCTACTTTTATTAAAAATATTTTTCTGAATTTTTTCTACTACATTCTTTACTTTTGTGTACATTTTTCAAACTCTATTTTACTCCCATCATCTTTTAGTCTATTTCAGTGTATTCCTTTTTTTTTAATTCTGATTTCCTTACCCCACCTCTTCCATTTTTTTCTCTAATCTGTAAACCCACTTTCAACACCCAGACCAAAACACACCTAGGACCTAGCATGATTTCTTCAATTTGTGTGTGTGCATGTGTTTTTAAGTATTTAATTTTCATTTTTTAAAATTTTAATTTCATAATTTTAATTTTTGTACCTCATTAATTCCTTTTCTCCCTTCAAAATGACAAAACGAAGGAATTCACCCCAAAAGAGAGAGCACAAAGAAACGACAGCCAGGGATTCAACCACACAGATACAAGCAAGATGTCTGAACCAGAATCTAGAATCACAATAATAAGAACACTAGCTGGAGTTGAAAACAGATTAGAATCTCTTTCTGTGGAGACAAAAGAAGTAAAAAATAGAATGAAATAAAAAAAATGCTATACCTGAGCTGCAATCACAGATGGATGCCATGGCAGCAAGGATGGATGAGGCAGAACAGAGAATCAATGATATAGAGGACAAACTTATAGAGAATAATGAAGCAGAAAAAAAGAGGGAGATTAAGGCAAAAGAGCATGATTTAAGAATTAGAGAAATCAGTGACTTATTAAAAAGGAACATCAGAATCATAGGGGTCCCAGAGGAGGAAGAGAGAGAAATAGGGGTAGAAGGGTTATGTGAGCAAATCATAGCGGAAAACTTTCCTAACCTGGAGAAAGACACAGACATCAAAACAGGAAGCACAGTGGACCCCCATTAGATTCAACAAAAACTGACCATCAACAAGGCATATCATAGTCAAATTCACAAAATACTCGGGCAAGGGGAGAATCATGAAAGCAACAAGGGAAAAAAAAGTCCCTAACCTACAAGGCAAGACAGATCAGGTTTGCAGCTAACCTATCCACAGAAACTTGGCAGGCCAGAAATGAGTGGCAGGATATACTCAATGTGCTGAATCAGAAAAATATGCAGCCAAGAATTCTTTATCCAGAAAGGCTGTCATTCAAAACAGGAAAGATAAAAAGTTTCCCAGACAAACAATAAGTAAAGGAGTTTCTGACCACTAAACCAGCCCTGCAAGAAATTTTAAGGGGGACTCCCTGAGGGGAGAAAAGATTGAAAAATTTATATTTATATATATATATATATATATATATATCAAAAGCAACAAAGATTAGAAAGGACCATAGAACACCACCAAAAACTCCAACTCCAAGCATCATTACACAATAAATTCCTATCTTTCAGTACTTACTCTAAATGTCAATGGACTCAATGCTCCAATCAAGGACATAGGGTAAAAGAATGGATAAGAAAACAAGATCCATTTAGATGCTGTTTACAAGAGACCCACTTCAGACATAAAGACACCTTCAGACTGAAAATAAGGGGATGGAGAACCATCTATTATGCTAATGGTCAACAAAAGAAAGCTGGAGTAGCCATACTTATATCAGACAATCTAGACTTTAAAATAAAGACTGTATCAAGAGATGCAGAAGGGCATTATATCATGATCAAGGGGTCTATCCACCAAGAAGACCTAACAATTGTAAACATTTAGGTGCCAAATGTGCAAGCACCCAAATATATAAATCAATTAATTACAAACATAAAGAAACTCATCGATAGTAATACCATAAGAGTAAGAGACTTCAACATCCCACTCACAACAATGTATAGATCACCTAATCAAAAAAATCCACAGGGAAACAATGGCTTGGAATGACACACTGGTCCAGATGGACTTAACAGATATATTCAGAATATTTCACCCTGAAACCTTAGAGTATACATTCTTCTCCAGTGCACAGGGAACGTTCTCCAGAATAGACCATATAATGGGACACAAATCAGCCCTAAGTACAAAGAGGTCGAGATCATACCATGCATATTTTCAGACCACAACGCTATGAAACTCAAAATCAACCACAAGAACAAATTTGGAAAGGTAACAAATACTTGGAGACTGAAGAATATCCTACTAAAGAATGAATGGGCCACCCAAGCAGTTAAAGAGGAAATTAAAAAGTATATGGAAGTCAATGAAAATGATAACACCACAACCCAAAACCTCTGGGACTCAGCAAAGGCAGTCATAAGAGGAAAGTATATAGCAATCCAGGCCTTCCTAAAGAAGGAAGAAAGATCTCAGACACACTACCTAACTTATGCCTTAAGGAGCTGGAAAAAGAACAGCAAATAAAATCCAAAACCAGCAAAAGACGGGCAATAATAAAGATTAGAGCAGAAATTAATGCTATCGAAACCAAAAAAAACAAAAACAAAACAAAACAAAACAGTGGAACAGATCAATGAAACAAGAAGCTGGTTCTTTGAAAGAATTAACAAAATTTATAAACCACTAGCCAGTTTGATCAAAAAGGAAAGGACCCAAATAAATATAATCAAGAATGAAAGAGAAGAGATCACAACCAACACAGCAGAAACAAGAACAATAATAAGAGAATATTATGAGCAATTATATGCCAATAAAAAGGGCAATCTGGATGAAATGAACAAATTCCTAGAAACATATACACTACCAAAAGTGAAACAGGAAGAAAGAGAAAACTTGACCAGACCCATAATCAGTATGGAAATTGAATGAGTAATCAAAAATCTGCCAAAAACAACAGTCCAGGGCCGGATGGTTTCCAGGGGAATTCTACCAAATATTTAAGGAAGAGTTAACACCTATTCTCTTGAAACTGTTCCAAAAAATAGAAATGGAAGGAAAACTTCCAAACTCTTTCTATGAAGCCAGCATTACCTTGATCCAAAACCAGACAGAGACCCCACTAAAAAGGAGAACTATAGACCAATCTCCCTGATGAACATGGATGCAAAAATCCTCAACAAGATATTAGCCAACCGGATCCAACAATACATTACAAAAATTATTCACCACGACCAAGTGGGATTTATACCTGGGATGCAGGGCTAGTTCAATATCTGCAAAACAATTAATGTGATTCATCACATCAATAAAAGAAAGGACGAGAACCATAGGATCCTCTCAATAGATGCAGGGAAAGGATTTGACAAAATACAGCATCCTTTCTTGATAAAAACCCTCAAGAAAGCAGGGATAGAAGAGTATACCTCGAGATCATAAAAGCCATATATGAACGACCCAATGCTAATATCATTCTCAATGGGGAAAACTGAGAGCTTTACTCCCAAGGTCAGGAACAAGACAGGGTTGTCCACTCTCACCACTGTTATTCAACATAGTACTGGAAGTCTTAGCCTCTGCAATCAGACAACACAAAGAAATAAAAGGCATTCCAAATCGGCCAGGAGGAGGTCAAACTTTCACTCTTCGCAGATGACATGATAGTCTATATGGACAACCCAAAAGATTCCACCAAAAACCTGCTAGAACTGATTCATGAATTCAGCAAAGTTGCAGGATATAAAATCAACGCACAAAATCAGTTGCATTCCTATACACCACCAATGAATCAACAGACAAAGAAATCAAAGAATCGATCCCATTTACAGTTGCACCAAAAACCATAAAATACCTAGGGATAAATCTAACCAAAGAGGTGAAAAATCTATACAATGAAAAGTATAGAAAGCTCATGAAAGAAATTGAAGAAGACACAAAAAACTGGAAAAAGATTCCATGCTCAAGGATAGGTAGAACAAATATTGTTAAAATGTCGATACTACCCAAAGCAATCTATATATTCAATGCAATCCCTATCAAAATAACACCAGCATTCTTCACAGAGCTAGAACAAATAATCCTAAAATTTGTATGGAACCAGGAAAGACTGCGAATAGCCAAAGCAATCTTGAAAAAGAAAACCAAAGCAGGAGGCATCACAATCCCAGACTTCTAGCTGTATTACAAAGCTGTAATCAAGACAGTATGGTACTGGCACAAGAACAGACACTCAGATCAATGGAACAGAATAGAGAACCCAGAAAGGGACCCACAAGTGTATGGCCAACTCATCTTTGTCAAAGCAAGAAAGAATATTCAATGGAATAAAGACAGTCTCTTCAGCAAGTGGTGCTGGGAAAACTGGACAGTGACATGCAGAAGAATGAACCTGGACCACTTTCTTATACCATACACAAAAATAAACTCAAAATGCATGAAAAACCTAAATGTAAGACAGGAAGCCATCACAATCCTTGAGGAAAAGGCAGGCAAAAACCTCTTTGATCTTGGCTGCAACTTCTTACTGAACACATCTCTGGAGGCAAGGGAAACAAAAGCAAAAATGAACTACTGGGACCTCATCAAAATAAAAAGCTCTGCACAGCGAAGGAAACAATCAGCAAAACTAAAAGGCAACTGACATAATGAGAGACGATATTTGCAAATGACATATCAGATAAAAGGTTAGTATCCAAGATCTATAAAGAACTTATCAAACTCAACACCCCAAACACAAAGAAGCCAGTGAAGAAATGGGCAAAAGACATGAATAGACACTTCTCCAAAGAAGACATCCAGATGGCCAACTGGCACATGAGAAAATGCTCCACATCACTCATCATCAGGGAAATACAAATCAAAACCACGATGAGATACCACCTCACACCTGTCAGAATGGCTAACATTAACAACCCAGGCAATGACAGATGTTGGCAAGGATGCGGAGAAAGAGGATCTCTTTTGCATTGTTGGTGGGAACGTAAGCTGGTGCAGCCACTCTGGCAAACAGTATGGAGGTTCCTCAAAAAACTAAAAATAGAACTACCCTAGGGCCCAGCAATTGCAGTACTACACATTTATCCACAGGATACAGGTGTGCTGTTTCGAAGGGACACATGCACCCCCATGTTTATAGCAGCTCTATTGACAATAGCCAAAGTATGGAAAAAGCCCAAATGTCCATCGATGGATGACTGGATAAAGAAAATGTGGTATATATATATATACAATGGAGTATTACTCGGCAATCAAAAAGAATGAAATCTTGCCATTTGCAACTGCGTGGATGGAACTGGAGGGTATTATGTTAAGTGAAATTAGTCAGAAAAAGACAAAAATCATATTACTTCACTCATATGAGGACTTTAAGAGACAAAACAGATGAACATAAGGGAAGGGAAACAAAAATAATATAAAAACAGGGAGGAGGAGAAAACAGAAGAGACTCATAAATATGGAGAACAATCTGAGGGTTACTGGAGGGGTGGTGGGAGGGAAATGGGTAAGGGGCACCAAGGAATCTACTCCTGAAAGCATTGTTGCACTATATGCTAACTAATTTGGATGTAAATTTAAAAAACTAAAAAATAAAACAAGTTAAAAGAAAAACAAAAGAAAAAAAAAAGAGGATTTCATGAGAGGCTAATTTGAAACTGAATTGTGAGTCTCAAATTCCATTCTGATTTACCTAAATACTGGAAAGAATTTTCTGCCTTCCATTTATCCAGGACTAGATGGAGAAAATAAATGTTCATTAAATTCTTGTGCGCTGAAGACTTAAGTGTGGGAGTTAGGAAAACACTTGATGTATTTTTTCCCAAAAATATGTGGGAAGGAGAGAAGGAGAGGTGGAAGGAAAGAGGAGGGAAGAAGTCAAGAAGGCGGTAGAAATAAGTTATGGCCTGGGGACATCAGTTTAAACCACAGAGGGAGCTAAAGCCTACAATCACTGCAGCACAGTGAACATAATGCTTGCATCTGGGGGCTCAGGGTTAGTCTGACAGAGCGACAGGATCCGGGCCACACCCAGGAGTTTTCAGCCTCCTGAAAGGTGCTGAGAAGCTAATAAACCCTAAAGAAATTTGCCTAGAACTTTTCAGCCCCCTACACTGTAACTGCCAGAGGTGTCCAAAGATCTTAATTGCTTATTGCAGAGCCCAGAAAGCAGAGGCCTGAATGCTTTCTAGTGATGCCATTGGAAGTCCCTGCCCTTCCCAGACAGTTTTGTCCCTTGGAACAGGATGTAAAGAGTGGAGATCTTGGGAAAAGTATACAGATTTTAAGTTATTTTTTTTAATGTTCAAAAAAATTGTCAAATATACCCCCTGGACTTTTTCTGCCCCCTGTGCTTTTATTTGGCAAATGTGCCATTTCCCCAGGCTGTAAGTTAACACGTGATGAATTAGTCAGATAGCATTTTATTGACGCTCATCAACAGAACACATTAATAATTTTCCAGCCAGCACTTTACCACCTGCTGTATTAAGCAGTGTTTCCTATTGCTTACCTAAATCCACTGTCTTCAAGCTCCAGGAAGCTGCACTGAGTCAAGATTTTTGAAATTAGATAGACAAGTTCATGATCACTCCGTCCCCACTTCATTAGGCATTAACCCTATAGCCCCTTAGTCTTCTGTGGACTCCCAGGGGGAGGAGCTGTGGTTTCCTTTTTTTTTTTTTTTTAATATGAAATTTATTGTCTAATTGGTTTCCATACAATACCCAGGGCTCATCCCAACAGGTGCCCTCCTCAATACCCATCACCCACCCTCCCCTCCCTCACACCCCCATCAACCCTCAGTTTGTTCTCAGTTTTTAAGAGTCTCTTATGCTTTGGCTCTCTCCCTCTCTAACCTCTTTTTTTTTCTTCTTCCCTTCCCCCATGGTGTTCTGTTAAGTTTCTCAGGATCCACATAAGAGTGAAACCATATGGTATCTGTCTTTCTCTGTATGACTTATTTCACTTAGCATCACACTCTCCAGTTCCATCCATATTGCTACAAAAGGCTATATTTCATTCTTTCTCATTGCCATGTAGTATTCCGTTGTGTATATAAACCACAATTTCTTTATCCATTCATCAGTTGATGGACATTTTGGCTCTTTTCATAATTTGGCTATTGTTGAAAGTGCTGCTATAAACATTGGGTTTCAAGTGCCCCTATGCATCAGCACTCCTGTATCCCTTGGGTAAATTCCTAGCAGTGCTATTGCTGGGCCATAGGGTAGGTCTATTTTTAATTTTTTGAGGAACCTCCACGCTGCTTTCCAGAGCAGCTGCAGCAGTTTGCATTCCCACCAACAGTGCAAGAGGGTTCCCGTTTCTCCACATCCTCGCCAGCATCTATAGTCTCCTGATTTGTTCATTTTAGCCACTCTGACTGGCGTGAGGTAATATCTGAGTGTGGTTTTGATTTGTATTTCCCTGATGAGGAGCGAGGTTGAGCATCTTTTCATGTGCCTGTTAGCCATCTGGATGTCTTCTTTAGAGGAGTGCCTATTCATGTTTTCTGCCCATTTCTTCACTGGATTGTTTGTTTTTCGGGTGTGGAGTTTGGTGAGCTCTTTATAGATTTTGGATACTAGCCCTTTGTCCGATATGTCATTTGCAAATATCTTTTCCCATTCCATTGGTTGCCTTTCAGTGTTGTTGATTGTGTCTTTTGCAGTGCAGAAGCTTTTTATCTTGGTGAGGTCCCAATAGTTCATTTTTGCTTTTAATTCCCTTGCCTTTGGGGATGTGTCAAGTAAGAAATTGCTACGGCTAAGGTCAGAGAGGTCTTTTCCTGTTTTCTCCTCTAGGGTTTTGATGGTTTCCTGTCTCACATTCATGTCCTTTATCCATTTTGAGTTTATTTTTGTGACTGGTGTGAGAAAGTGGTCTAGTTTCATCCTTCTGCATGTTGCTGTCCAGTTCTCCCAGCACCATTTGTTAAAGGGACTTTCTTTTTTCCATTGGATATTCTTTCCTGCTTTGTCAAAGATTAGTTGGCCATACTTTTGTGGGTATACTTCTGGGGTTTCTATTCTATTCCATTGGTCTATGTGTCTGTTTTTGTGTCAATACCATGCTTTCTTGATGATTACAGCTTTGTAGTAGAGGCTAAGGTCTGGGATTCTGATGCCTCCTGCTTTGGTCTTCTTCTTCAAAATTGCTTTGGCTATTCAGGGCCTTTTGTGGTTCCATAGCAGCTATGGTTTCTTCTTCTGTGTCCCCAGGGCTGGCAGTGTCTCACAGGTGACATGGGAGGACCTCTGAAAGGCCCTATATAAGAAGGGAATGAAAGGACCATATTGAAGCCTTTGTTTTTCCTTCTACTCATTTAACTTTATTTGCTCCTCTGGTCTGGCTTCCCCTCTGTGTCCCCATGTCTAGCACAGTGCCTGGCAGGTGACAAGTAGAACCTTCAAAAGTCTTATTTGGTCAGTGAATGAAATTAGCATATTGAAGAGTCTTCTTTCTCTCTAAAGAGTCTTTACATGTTCTTGGTTATGTTATTTGCTTTTCTCTTGGTTGAGTCCAGCACCATAGTGACATACTTATAAATGTTTAAAATCCTTTGAGAATCACACAGACCAATAGCACATCTGTGTACCTGATGCTTGTAGAAAATGCGTTCATTATAAATGTTACTGGTCAGATTAAAACTTCAATAAATAGAGAGCATACTTGCTCATGATGAAAAAATCACATATCATAAAATTGTCTGTTATTTCTAAATTGGTTTGTAGGTCCAATACAGTGGGTTTTTTGTTTTTTTGAGACAGAGAGAGAGCATGAGTGAGGGAGAGAGAGGCAGAATCTTGAGCAGGCTTAATGCTTAGTGCAGAGCCTGATGCTGGGCTCTATCTCGTGACCCTGGGATCATGACCTGAGCCTATATCAAGAGTTGGAAGCTCAACTGACTGAGCCACCCAGGTGCCCCAGTCCAATACAGTCCTACCAGAATTGCACCAGAATTGAGGGAAGGCAGTGAGGAGAAAAGGCATAGGGAGTAAAATTTCATAAGAATGGTCCTAAAATTCATCCAGAGTAATTAACTGGAAGAAATATCAAAAAAAATTATAGACAATGAGTAAGGGGGAAAAGATTTATCTTTCCAGATTTTAAACCATAGATGCTGCTTTAAGAATGCACAAAGCCCGGGGTGCCTGGGTGGCTCAGTCAGTTAAGGGTCTGACTTCAGCTCAGGTCATGATCTCACAGTTCGTGAATTCAAGCCCCATGTTAGGCTCTGTGCTGACAGCTCAGAATCTGGAGCCTGCTTCAGATTCTGTGTCTCCCTCTTTCTCTGCCCCTCCCCTGCTCATGCTCTGTCAAAAAAATTTTTTTTAATTAAAAAAAAATTAAAAAAAAAGAATGAACAAAGTCCTTGTGGTACAGGCACAAGATATAAATAAGTTTTAAAAATTAAAACAAGTATAGAAAGGTATTTTTGAAAGTCAGTTAATTTTAAACTGCTTGAAAATAGAGGAATCCACGAGTCCATACCAGTAATAAGTATAAATAAGTGAGAGAAGGGAGGACTGTTACTTGCAATAGAATGTTGAATGCCAACATTCAGTAAGTGTGGAAGGGGTGCCAGAGGTGGAAATCATCATTTCATAGCCGTCATGGTAAAGACTGGCTCAGACAAGAATCATCAATGGGTACTAAATCAAGGGGGAGAGGGGATAGAGTGATGGGGGAGCAGGGTATTTGCATGGCCTTAAAGTGGCTTCCCAGGGATTGCTTGTTCATTGAAAGGGGAAAATACCAACTATAGAGTGATTGCCAGGTGATCAAAATTAACATCAGCAATGAGGGACAGATGAACATCCTGTGTCACCAGCTATAATACAAGGAGAAGGACATAATGTCATTTGTATAATAGCCCAGCTGGGAATGCATAACCTGAATCTATTCATTAGGGAATGTCAGGCAATTGCCTCCAAAAGAAAAAACTGACTGAATTCTTAAAAAAAAAAAACAAAAAAATATCCAATGTTATAGGGGCACCCAGGTGGCTCAGTTGGTTAAGCATCCGACTTTGGCTCAAGTCATGATCTCACTGTTTGTGAGTTCGAGCCCTGTGCTAAAGAGTCTGGAGCCTGCTTCACATTCTGTGTCTCCCTCTCTCTCTGCCCCACCCCTGCTCACTCTCTATCTCTCTCTCTTTCAAAAATAAGTAAACATTTAAAAAATCGTTTTGTTTTTTTTTTTTTTAATTTTTTTTTCAACGTTTTTTATTTATTTTTGGGACAGAGAGAGACAGAGCATGAACGGGGGAGGGGCAGAGAGAGAGGGAGACACAGAATCGGAAACAGGCTCCGGGCTCCGAGCCGTCAGCCCAGAGCCTGACGCGGGGCTCGAACTCACGGACCGCAAGATCGTGACCTGGCTGAAGTCGGACGCTTAACCGACTGCGCCACCCAGGCGCCCCTAAAAAATCGTTTTTTAATGTCTAATGTTATAAAAGACAAAAGAAAAAAAGTGACTATATATACCACAGCAAGAGACATGATAACCAAATGTAATACCTGATACTAGATTGAATCGTTAATTGGAGAGAGGAAATGCTATAACAGACATCACTAGGCCAATTGGTAAAATGGGAATATGAACTTTAAGGTATTGTGTCAATGTCAAATTTACTTCAACTGATAACCCTATTGTAGTTAGGTAAGAGAAATTCCTTTTTTTTCCTTTTTTTGGGCTATTTTTCTTTTTCTTCTTTTTTTATTTTTAAATTTCTAGGACATGTACACTGAAGTATCTAGAGGTAAAGAGCCATGGAGGAGGCAACCTACTCTCAAATGTTCAGGAAAAGGTGCAGGAGGAAATACTTATATAGAAGATTATAGATAGATGATAGATGATAGATAGATATATAGATACATAGATGATAGGTAGATAACAAAGTAAATGGGGGGAAAGTGTTAGCAATTGGTGAATCTGGGTAAAAGCCACATGGAGTTCTTTGTACTGTTATTGTAACTTCTCCATAAATTTAAAATTATTTCCAAATAAAAAGGTTTTTCTTTCTAGTTCCGTTTTGTGGGGTTCAAGAATAGGCAAAACTAATAAATGATGTTAGGGGTCAGAATAAAAATCTGGAGGTTATCTCTGCAGAGAGGGGAGAGGAAACTGGGAAGGAACTCACAGGAACCACCTGTGGTGTTGGAAACATCTTGTACCATGATCTCAGTAATGGCCACATGAATGCATATGTATCTATGTAGTGAGTTGTTGACTTGAAATTTGTGTGCTTATACTATATATCTCAATTACAAATTAATTTTTTAAAATTTCATTGTGAGTTGAGAGCAAGTCACATGTATGATAAGTTACGAATGGTAAGTGAAGGATCCAGTGAAGGGGGTGGAATGATACCAAGAAACACATTCTTCAAAACGTGCCTCAGAAATTTCACACATGAAACAACTAAACGGTTCTAGAGTACCATAGAACCATGTGCAACAGGATGATATAATTTACCCATCACTGCTGAAAGATTGGCAGGGAGGTTGGTTAGAAAAATTTCCAGGAAACTTGAACTGAGGCTTGGCAGAAAATACAGGAGTTGGAGAGGGAAAGGAATGTAGAACACACATCTTCCTAATTTCCCTTCTTTGACCATTTATGTGAGATTTTACATTTGTGAGGCTTTGATTTGAAACTGCTTTGGTCTTTCTTAATGCACAAATACAAAACAAAGAAAACCATACCTATGGAGCAAAGAAATAAACAAGCATGTGTTATCTCTGAGAAGAAGCTTTTAAAAAGACTACGATCATGGATTCTCAAGACCTGAGGCTGCAAAAGGTGGCTGGCACGAACCAGGTCAGCATACTTAATAAAAATCCACGTTTATGGAGGAGCCTTTCTCATGTCCTCAACACTGGGCTAACCCTGGGGACACCAAGTGTGCTGTTCCCGGCCCCTGCCCTCGAAGAGCTTACACACTCATGGGCCTATATAACAGAGACACATTACAAACGGCAAGTTGGGACATCTCACCAACAAAGTGAAATGAGATCACATTTTTTCGCACCCCCTCTGCTCCAAAACACAGTGGTGATAGTTGAAATATATAAATTGATATAGCCAGGCTCTACAACAGATAAACCAGAAAAGAGGGTGAAGAAACTAACAACATAAAACAGACAACAAACTGAAGCATAAGCCTCTTAAGACATGGATAAGAAAGAAAATGAGAGGGGAGCCTGGGTGGTTCAGTTGGTTAAGCGTCTGACTTCAGCTCAGGTCATGATCCCACAGTTCGTGAGTTTGAGCCCTGTTGTCAGGCTCTGTGCTGACAGCTCTGAACCTGGAGCCTGCTTCGGATTCTGAGTCTCTCTCTGTGTCTCTCTCTTTCTCTGCCTCTCCCCCTACTTGCACTCTCTTTCAAAATACATAAATTAGAAAGGAAGGAAGGAAGGATGGATGGAAGGAAGAAAATGAGAGCATGGGGTTAAAGGGACCAAAATGCTTGACCCAAGAAGGGAGACTAAAGTAGCACTTGTTCCATGAAGCTTGGTGAAGGGCTTTGCCATTCCAATGCCCTCGCCATATGAAGACAAGGGAAAAGAAACAAAAACAAAACTATTGTTGTCTATGGCACTTGCTATGTCAGAGGTTACAGCCTAAGTTTTATAACCAAGAGACATACCACATTCCCACTAACCCAGTAACCAGATTTGCTCCATTCTCCATTATCACCAGAGGTCAGGATCTTTTGAAATCGTTTTGGACTAAGGGCCCCGAAGGGAAGTAGAAGCAACTGCAAACCATCAGATGAGGACAGAAGGGCAATGAGGTAAAAAATAGAAAGAGAAAATGCATTTTTAAGAGTAAATAAATGTCTCCCTTTTAAAACCAAATACTAAAAACACAAGAAATCAAATGGTAAGAAAAAGCCAATACAATCCGCAATCAGAATGAAATCCCCCCATGTGAAGTTAGTCATAAATAGTACAACAAAGATCTTAAAATTAATGTGTTTATGGTGTTCAGAGAGATGACTAAAATTTAGATTCTATTCAACATGGTAAAAAAAAATAGCAAAATAAAAACAGACAGGAAACAAGAATAGATTGCTATATCATGAAATGGCATACTCCTAACAATTTAATTCAAACTATGTAAACACGTACAAATAAAATTACAAGAGAAAAATCACAAAATTTGAACATATTTCTATCAGGTATGTTAAACTGATAGAAGAAACAAACAAAAAAAAATCAGTAAGGACATAGGGATTTGAACAACACAATGAACAAATTTAATCTAATGGACATTTATAGAGCCATTACTTCCTGGCAGCACAAAGTTCCCTCTGGACCCTTCATGGTGTTAATTAATATTTTACTCTCTTCTGGAAAATTCATCTCAGCTTTAGTCTAGATGAGACTCCTGTCATTTCTGCCTTTATTGCATCAGTGACAATAATAATAGCGAATACTTATTGAGCCAGGCCAAGGACTACTACCTTGTTAGCTAATTTAATCTTCAAAATAACTCTCGAAGGTTGTGCTTTCCAAAATGGGAGCTACTAGCCACAGGTGACACATGAATAGTTGAAATGTGGCTGATCTGAAGTGAGTTGTGGTGTAAACTGAAAATGCACACCGGAGTCCTAAAACTTAGTACGAAATAAAAGGGTAAGCCATTAGTAATTTTTATGTGTCTTACATTTTGAACACAGACAACTTCATCTGCCCAGCAGCAAACAAGGCGCCTCTGGGACTCTGGTGGAGCAAGGCAAAAAACAAGATCACTCTGAAATTGAACACAAATGAAACCTTTAATAAACGTAACTAAGTATCCACCTCTCCTGGCTCAACTAAATGACTACTTCGTTACCAATTACAGCTTTTATCCTTTTGTTCCACTCACCTCCGAGTGATGAAAGTTAGTAAGGTTTAATAGAATCACTCCTGCTCTCAGCACCCAATAAAGGAAAACCACGCTATTTTTTTTCTAAGAAATGGTTTATCACTTCTATTTTTTTGTATAAAACACGTGGGAGAAACCCAGCCAATCACCACACAGCTGCTCCCACATGGGAAGTTACTTTCATCAGACTTCCAGTGAAAGAGCATGCAAATGAACGTTGCTTTCTGTGTCTACAGTGATTGTCTCTGCTTTTCCAATTAACTGGGTTTTTTTTTTTTCAGTTTATTTATTTTGAGAGAGAGAGAAAGAGAGCAAGGGGAGGGACAGAAAGAGAGGAAATGAGAGAGAATCCCAAGTAGGCTCCACACTGTCAGCACAGAGCCGACGTGGGGCTCAATCCCATGAATCATTAGATCATGACCTGAGCTGAAATCAAGAGTCAGACACTTAATCAACTGAGTTACCCAGGTGCCCCTCCATTTAGCTGTTTTTAAAAATCCACACATCCCCATGATTTCCTCCATCCCAGTTATAGTACAATGACGGTAGGAAAAGGATTGGTTAAAACAACTCTCTGAGCAGTTTTCTGCTGTCCTTTCTTTGCAATCAGAGATTTGTGGAGGTAAGGGTCACACCACCCCCTGGCTATGACAGCCTTGGTAAGAGAATCCAAGCCATCATCAGCAAGGGTGAATCCGCTTTACTCTGACATGATGCGAGCATCAGCTGCCAACAGGCACATGGGCAGTGAGGCACTCTGGCTGTGCTGTGCTGTGTTGTCCATGGCAGCAGTGGCCACCCCTTCTGTGGCCTGTGGTGTGGCCAGCTCTCTGAGTGAGACCCTGGCTCAGCCTTGGGCTCCCCCCAGTCCTTTCAAGCTTTGCCTCCAGCTATGGTCTCCAGTTCTCCCTCCTGCCCAGCCACAGCCACCAGGGAAAACCACACCTCTTTGAATTCTCTCCCAAATCACCTAATACAAATTCAAATCTTACAACAATCCCTTCCTAATACCCTCTTTCTGAAAGATCTTGTGGCTCTCGGGGGAGGGTTACTTCCCTCATTGCTGCAAGCCACTAAATCAACTTTGTTCACAGTGATTGTCTTTAGCTGGAGGGCATTAGGCAAGCCCATTTAACAGAGAAGAAAATTGAGGCACAGAGAGGCTAAGTAACTCATTTAAAGTCACACAGATTACAGGCCTACAATCCCTGATCTTCAACCTTGCCTGTATATCAGAATCTCTGGATATGGGACTCAAGTATTCATATATATTAAAAAGCTCCTGGGGTGCCTGCGGCGCTCAGTTGGTTGAGCATTCCACTCTTGATCTCACCTCAGGTCACGATCTCACAGTTTTATGAGTTCGAGCCCCATGTCTGGCTCTGTGCTGACATTGCAGAGCCTGCTTGGGATTCTCTCTACCCCTCTCTCTCTCTGTCCCTCTCCCAGTCACACTGTGCCTATCTCTCTCAAAATAAATAAATAAACGTAAAAAAAATAAAAATTAAAAAAAGCTCCCCACCGTGATAGCCAGCCAAAGATATGTCTACTGCAGCACATCTCAAACTTTAACATGTCAATTGATCCCCCGGGGGAAATCTTATTAAAATGCAGATTTTGATTCAGTAATTTGGGGTGGAACTTGAGATTCTGCATTTCTAACAAGATCCCGGTAGACTCTGATGCTGCTGTTCCAGACCATATTTTGAATAACAGGGTTTAAAGTCCCTTACAGCTGACTTGCCAGAAATGTGCTTTGCCTCTCTACTTTTTTAAGTAATTTATTCATTCTTCTATTGAGCACCTATAATTCATTAAGCACCATGTGAGACATTGGCGACCCAGCAATAAACCAGACAGAACATGTCTCTGCCCACCCAGAGCTGACTTTCTAGGAACTGAGAGGGAAGTATCATATCTGGTTGAAGCCCGGAGTGTAGTTTAGAGACCTAGGACCACCATTTTACGCTCTGGGCTGGTGATCATGGTGATTAGGGCCCTAATATCTTCCTTTGGGCATCAACATTGTATTATTTCATTTTACCCTGAATAGCATGAATTTGGGAACAATATAGTATTCCAGATGTATTCATTTGCTAAAATAACTATAATGTTGGGAGGTCACAGTATGTTCAAGGTTATGAGAATAGGAAGTGTATTGTAATAAAAAACCAACAACTGTAATAGAACTTAAAAGTAAATTATTTAGCATCCATGAGATAATTCCCCCCCCAAAAAAATTATCACAATTTTAAAGTAGGTCAACTTCTGGAACTATGTGTCTCTAAACTGTACCTATGATAAAGTGAAACTCAAATCTTTTCATTGCTTTTGTATTTAAAGGGTTTTGACATGAAATTTTAATTAGTCTTCAAAAGCCATCATATGTCTACTGCTGGGACCTTGGGAAATTTGTTAACCCTGCCTTTTTTTGTTTCTCTGGAATGTCAGAATGGCAGCACCAGTTTGTCTGTCGAAAGCTGGGATTTCCTTCCTCTTAATGTTTGGTCAATTGTGTGGGTGAAAAAGAAAAAAGGAGTCCTTGACACCTAAAGGCTGGCTTGGTGCTGTCTGTGGGGCGTTGCTGCCCTCTCATCAAACAGAACAGGTGCACAGAACGTCTGCACCAACGAGGAGCAAGGGAGAATCAGGAATGGGGGTGTCATCTTCGGAAGCACTGGCTTCCAGGGAATAAAGTGGCATTTCGAATGTCTTTGGACAAGAAGGAACAAATCCCTGTTTGGAGCGTGACCTTTTACTACCCATCCCTCAAGATCTGAGTCATTCCATATATAAGCTCTTTTACAATAATTTATTTTTTTAAGGTGGCTTTCTCTTTCTTTCTTTCTTTCTTTCTTTCTTTCTTTCTTTCTTTATGTTTATTTTTGAGAGAGAGAGACAGAGTGCAAGTGGCAGAGGGGCAGAAAGAGAGGGAGACAGAGGATCCCAAGTAGGCTCCACGCAGAAAGCAAAGAGCCCAATGTGGGGCTCGAACTCAAGAACCGTGAGATAATGACTTGAACCAAAGTTGACACTTAACCGACTCAGCCACCCAGGTGCCCTCCTTTGCCAGCATTTCTACTCTTGACCCATCTTTAGGTGATGTGGGTCACTACTGAACGGGAGGCAGAAAAGTTCATAGCTTTATTGTAGGATTTTTTACCTCAAAACCCGGGTTTGTTGTCTCGCCGCTTCGAAGAACGAAGAGGTGGACACGGAACGAGCAGCAGGCAGAAGTTTATGAGAGTATAAGCTCAGAAAGGAAGAACAGCAGGAAAGCTCTCTTTACAGAGAGGGGGCATTCGAAGGTGAATGCCTTCTATAGGCAAGGGGTCCTTGTTTTATCAGGTTCTGGTTGCCCCCTTCCCTGCCCCCTCGTTCCTTCTCAGGTTCTACCCTTATTGGCTTGATAACTCTAGATGCTGGGTTGTCCACTCCTGATGTTGGATTCCATTGTATGAGGGGTGGTCTATGGCCATGATGTTCCTTGTGGGTCATTTGTTTTATGGTCTACCACATATTTTTAGTCAGGTCTTTTGTCAAATTCCTGAGGGGACCCTGAGGGGGAGTAGGTGGTGTCTTACAATCTTAAGAGGAGCCTTATGCCTGAGGGGGTTTGCTATGGTCAGACACTCCCAGCATTGTTCCCAAATAGGTGTTTTTCCCCACCCAGGGACCTCAAGTCCTAACCTGTCCCTCTCTGACTACTCAATCCAATCTTTTCCTATTATAGCTTCACATAAACCCAGAAGCTCTCAGCTAGAAACTAGCATCTCTCAGCAGGGTGGGTGGGGACCATTTCTGGAGTAGAAGTTGTTTTCAGGGAATGCCTTCAGGGAAGTGACCTTTCTTGAAATGTCATAGCCTACGCAAACTTCCAGAGTTTGGTTGAGCAAACGTAGGCGCCTGGGGCTGACAGGAGAGGAAGGCCCTGGGCAAGACCTGTTGACATTACTGAGGACTGTCTGTTTAGAAGGAGCTGGGAGCACAGGGGCTTGAAACCTTTTGCAAAAAAAAAGCTCTTTCCTTTTTTCAAAGGATCCCTGAGTTTACCTAACTTCAATGTTGTCAGGGATGAGGAACCAAAACTTTCTTCCCCCGGCTAGTGTGAATGGCAAAAAAACGTCCCTCCCAGGGTGTGAGCCTGTGCTATGCCCAGGAGGAGTCTGGGATCCCTTAAACCAACTGTTCTTCCTCTTTTTAATAGTTATTTTTCATAGTTAAAATCCATAATCATTTTACAGAAACTACAGTAAAATAAAGACTAGAAAAGGAAAAAAAAAATCATACACCCATCTCTCTAATGGACCCACCCACTGTTAGAATTTCAGAGTATTTCTTTTTTCACATGGTTTTTCTGGGTTTTAGAAAGCTGCAATCAGAGAACAATACAGCTCCATAAGGCCACCTCTCCTGAGGGCTTGTGCCTGACCACCCAACCTGAAAAGGCCACACCATCACTCTGCCCTGCTTTCATGTTCCTCATCACCCTCATCATAATCTAGAAGCCCATGTGTTGTTATCACCTCCCTATCTATTGAATGTCTCTTCCCTTTCACTCCATGTGGGACTCCGGCCCTGCTCCACCCCAGATTGTACCCAGGACCTACAAGAGCACCCGTCACAAATAAGTGTGTGATGCATTCATTGGACGGATAGGTAAATTCTGTATATTCTCTTTTCTCTTGTTTTTTTTCCTGCTATACAATTGTTGAACCTACCAGAAATAGGATTAATGTGCAGTTTCCTCTGAAAAATAAAAATCAAAGCCTGGTTTCCAAGCATTCTCTACCCAGTGTTCCTCCTCCATCTGTCTTTTTACTCTAATTACCCTGTGTTAAAAATAAAACCCAAGGCATCTTCCAGGAGGTTGAAGGGAGACATCACAAAGGTGGAGTGCGGGCAAGGGAGGCAAGACAACGCCAGGATGAAGTCAGAAATCATGTGGGCCTTTACCATCAGATTGGCCTGGTTTCCAATCCCAATTCTGCTGCTTGCCTGCGTGAGATCCTAAGTAACTTAACTTCTCTGTGACTCTGTGTCATCATCACTTCTCCTTCCACTTGTTGTAAAGGTAAAAAAAAATTTTTTTTAACATTTATTTTTGAGAGACAGAGAGTGAGCGGGGGAGGGGCAGAGAGAGAGGGAGACACAGGATCCAAAGCAGGCTCCAGGCTCTGAGCTGTCAGCACAGAGCCTGACTCGGGACTCGATATCATGTGTCATAAGATCATGACCTGAGCAAAAGTCAGAAGCTTAACCAAATGAGCCACCCAGGTGCCCCCACTTGTTGTAAAGGTTAAATAAGACCATGTATGTGGAGTACCTGTGTTTTTTTTTTTTAGGCAGTTAAAGGTATCTTTATTGATATTACCATGAAATAGACACAAGAATAATTGTTAAGTAAATAAATTACTAAATTCTCAATAAATTACACACTTTAATATCATACTGACAAGGCAATGCTTTCATAGAGGAATAACTTATGGGGTAGGCAATTATAAAACTCATGGTTGGTAATAAAAAATTTGTTGTATAGAAGCAATTTGTCCCCCATCTGTATGTAGAACCACTAGCAATGGGCATGGAACAAGAGAATAAATAACAGCTTTATGCTTTCTTTTCTTGTCTTTCTTTTTTTAAAATAATTTTCATGTACAGAATTCAAATTCATATGTCATTTTGCTTCAAACAGTGCTGTTTGCAAAATGCAGAATCAAAGAAGGAAAATGTTACTTGGTTTGTGTCACAACAAATACACACATTTGACTTGTTAATACTGATAGAGATGCTACTGCAGATACCACCGGAGAGATACACACATTTGAACACTAAATCCTGGCTGCCTCATAGAGAAAATGAAATGTCAAGGGCTCTTTCCCTAATTAGCCCCCCTCTCTAGCATGCATTATATGCCAGGTCGTGTTTACATGGATTACCGGATCCATCCTGACCACAACCTGGGAAGATCCTATTGTTCTCCTGTGGGAAGGAAGGGAGTGATTCATTTTCAGAAACAACAAATAAAAGCTGTGCTGTCCAGTTAACAATAGGTTTACAACCTAATGGAAATATGTACCAACCTCCCACCCCCACCCCACAATTCACCTCCTAGTTCTTCTTCCCCTCTCCATTCTGCCAGCTTATTTTCACTGGCTTTGCAATGAGCATACACCAAATAACAGAGGGAGGAGGGACTGAGAGTCTCTGCATCACCTCAGGAAATGTACATTTGTTCCAATCAAACTACTCTTTGGCCTTACATGGGCATAGGTGACAACGAGGTAAGGCTATAACCTCTGTAGAACTCAGCCAATGAGGAATCAGGGGAGGGACTTCCTGCTAGGAGATAAATTGTCTGCTGTTAGTGCCCTGAGTGTGCCTGTCCATTAGACACCTGCTCTTCCAAGAATGTTGGTTAAAACCTTGTTTCACTGTCTCCTGAGTCTCCATGTCCCTCTTTGTTTGGGTTCAGTGGGCTTATTTCTCACATCCTCACACTGTACAGATGCTGATGGAGTTGGATTCAAACCCAGGGAGTCAGGTTCCAGAATTCATTCTCTTTAGAGTCAGAACTGTGCTACCTTTTTAAAACTTAGGCAAGGAAAAGAAAAGGTTTTCAGTGACATAAAAGTGACATTAGACAACCCTCTAATAGTGCACACTATCTGTGGTATAATAAAACATATATGTGGGGTGCCTGGGTGGCTCAGTCAGTTAAGCATCTGACTCTTGATTTTGGATCAGCTCAAGGTGTCAAGGTTTGTGAGATGGAGCCCTGAATCAGGCTCTGTGCTGACAGATGTTGGGATGTTCTCTTCTCTCTCTCTCTCTCTCTCTCTCTCTCTGCCCCTCTCCCATTCCTTCTCACCCTCTCTCTCAAAAATAAATAAACTTTAAAAAAAATGTATATATGTGGTCTTTCCTGGAACAGAGCTCCTAAAATCCCTGGAACTTCCCAAGTGATGAGAGTGTCTTTTGTTATTCATAATGAGCCTCTTTTGATCGCACTTGAGTTTGTGTCAATAAGGTGACTTAGGGTGGGGTCCCTGACAGTTGAAGATGGGGCTAGTGACCAAAGAGACCAAGTGAGTAAAGGGTTGGAACTCTTAGCTCAAGCCCCACCTCCAAGGAGGGGAAGGGGATGGAGACTGAGCTCCGTAAAAACTCTTGAACAATGAGATTCCAAGAGCTGCTGGACTAGTGAACATCTCAAGGTGCTGGGAGGCCCAGACAGGGCATGGGACTTCCATGCCCTCTCCCCCTTTATTCTTTATGCATCTCTTTCATTTGGCTGTTCCTGGGTTGTATTCTTTACAATAAACCAGTGAACAGTAAACATAAGTAAAATGTTCTGAGTTCTGTGAGTCGTTCAGCAAATTATTGAATCTGAAGAGGAGGTCATGGAAACCCACAATTTGTAGCCAGTCATAAGTACAGGTAGCCTTCCAGGATTTTCACTTGTCATCTCAGGTGGGGCTAGTCTTGTGGGATGGAACTCTTAACCTGTAGGGTCTGTGCTAACTCTACCTTTTAGTTACCGTGAATATGCTGTTAGAGCATATAGCATACAGCATATGCTGTATAGCAGTGTATGGATATCTGTTCGAGTCCCTGCTTTCAGTTCTTTTGGGTCTATACCTAGAAGTAGAATTCCTTGATTATATGGCAATTTTATGTTTTTTTGAGGAACTGCCTGATAGTATTTCTGAGAAATCCCTTTAAGAGGGACTGGTTCCATGGGGTCCACACCTTTTAACCCCTCCCTTCTTCCTTTGCTTCCTTTCTAACATAGATGCAACAGCTGGCGCTTCAGCAGCCATCTTAGAACCTGAAGGGACTTTGAGGCTGGAGATCAGGAGCTAGGAGAGAGGAAAGTATCCTGATTAGATTGTGTAGTATAGAAACAGGATACTGCTGGTCTTCAGGTTTCTTTCATGCGAGAAAAAACTCCAGACTCTAATTTGTTTTGGCAGGGGGTGGGGAAGAGTGGTCTCTGATACTTAGAGAATACAATTCCTAACTGATACATCTCTCTTAATACTGACATCCATCCCGGGGTAACAGTGGTTCAGTTTTGCTCTGCTGAAAATGATCTGTTGCCAAGAAACAACGCTGATGCGTCCTGTATGCTCCAGAGCTCCCAGGGACCGGGTTGGCTGTGTACCATGGTCATCATGTATCAGTCATGTACTACCGTTCTCCTTCCCCCACCCCATCCTGATTCTTCCCTCTGCTTCAGGAAGACTTGAGGTGATAAACACCATGCAAGTTAAGCAAAAACAGTCTGACCCCTCATGCTTCCCAGCTGTGTGCCATTCAGTAAACTACTTGAATTTTTACATCTATGAGAGGCAGATAACCATCTCTCCTTTGGACATTTATTGTGTGGATTCAGTAAGTTAATGCATGGAAAGTGTCTAGGACTTGTAACGGCATATGCTGTTAATATTATTATAACTTCTTTTGGCAAAAATCTCATTGTCCATTCAGCTTCACACAGGGATTCACAGAAAAGAGCTACATATTGAGTGTTCATTAAGCAGCAGACAATAGGATTCATGTGTATTTTCCCATTTAATCTTCATGAGAACCCTATAAGGTGGTTATCATTAATATCTCCATATTATAGTTGAGGAAGTTGAGGCTCAGAGAGATTAAGTAACTTGCCCAAGGTCACACAGCAAGAAAGTAGTGGAGCCAAGATTCAAATCTGAGTCTCTCTGTATCCAGAGGTGTGAAATATTAAGAAATATGTATATTGGTCTCTGCCCTTGATTCCTGACACAGAGCTCCTAAATAAAACCCTTATACACAAGGGTGCTAGGAAAATCTTTTGTTCTAATATTTAGTCTTTGACTCCAGTTCCTGACACCACGATCAGAATTTCCCCAGGTAATAGGAGCATTTTTGTTCTAATGAAGTGACTTGTGGTAGGCTCCTGACTGGGGGCTGGTCACAGGAAAGATGTGTTATCACAAGCAGTGATTAGAAGCTTGGAACTTTTTTTTTTATTTTTTTTTTTTATTTTTGGGACAGAGAGAGACAGAGCATGAACGGGGGAGGGTCAGAGAGAGAGGGAGACACAGAATCGGAAACAGGCTCCAGGCTCTGAGCCATCAGCCCAGAGCCTGACGCGGGGCTCGAACTCACGGACCGCGAGATCGTGACCTGGCTGAAGTCGGACGCTCAACCGACTGCGCCACCCAGGCGCCCCTAGAAGCTTGGAACTTTAATGCCACCACTCCCCCCCCCCCCAATTCTCAGGAGAGAAGGGAGGGGCTGGAAACGGAGTTCATAATTGCTCATGCCCACATAATGAAGCTCTATAAAAACCCCCATTGTCTGGGCTCGGGAAGCTTCGAGGGTTGGTGAACACATCCACATATGGGGAGGGTGGCACATCCCAACTCCACTAGGAAAGAAGTTCCTGCACTCAGGACCCTTTCAGACCTTGATCTATGTAACTGGCTGTTCATTTGTACCTTTTATCTTATCTTTTATTATATAATAAACTGGCAAACGTGTTTCCCTGAGTTTTATGAGCTATTTTAGCAAATGATGGAATCCAAGAACAGAGTCATGGGAACGTCCAATTTGTAGAAAAGTTGGACAGAAGTTGTGGGTAACCTGAGGACCCACTATCTGTGTGCAGCTGGCATCTGAAAAGGGGGGCAGCCTCATGGGGCTGAGCCCTTAACCTGTGGGGTCTGCACTAACTCCACTTAGTGTCAGAATGGAATTGAATTCTAGGACACCCAGCTGGTGTCACAGAAAATTGCTTGGTGTGGGGGATACTCCCACACATGTGGTGACCAGAAGTGTCAGAAGTGAAGTGTTCTCTGTGAATTATAAATGAGGGACCCAGGAGTGTGCTTTTCCTGAACAGGAAGCCAAAGGTTTAACTACCTTGGGGCATAGCCTTCTGTCCTGTGGCTTTTTTCTCTACCATCAAACCCTTACTAAAGCAGCAAGGGCTAAAATAAGGACTGTTAGCTTAATATTAGCATTGGGAGGTCTTGGGGAGAATACAGATTTAGATATTTACTTATATATGTATATGTATATTTATATATTTTAAATTGTATTTTCACTGTGGGAAGATAACCCTCAGTACGTACTCTAGACCAAACTAGGGCAGAGCTGAAGAATGAAATTGTTCTGCATGTAAAGTTGGAAGCACTTTGAGCTTCTGTGGGAGCCCCAGGGAGGAAGAGAACGGCTAGAACCAAAGAAACTGGACAAGCTGATTGGAAACCAAGCAAGATGTCAGTGGGACCCAGAAGAGACAGTGAGAGGCAAGGTACATGTGACATGTGTGGCTGAGGGACTTCTAAGAACAGGCACACCCAGTATCTGACATTAACTGACCTGCTATGCTGGCCCAAGTGCCCTCCAACCCAACCTATGGTTGTCTGCAAATCTTTAGTAGCAAAGATTTCACACAGTGTGAGTGGTGCTGGGGGAAGCAGAGAAGGGTGGCCAGGTCTAATGTTTGGGCAGATGCAAGGCAGAGAGAAGGAAACAGCCACAAGAAACAAAATGGGATCAAGAAATCAGCAGAAGCAGGAAATCAGAGCAAGCAATAACCAGGAGAAACATGTGCACTTAAGACTGTCACTAAATATGTAGGAAGTAAGGATTTTGGAGGACTTAGTCATCCAGGTGGTGCTGGCTCAGACTGACTGGAAATTGGCTGGTGGCCTCCTACTCGGTGTTCGTGTCCCTGCAGTGGGAGAGCCAGGACCCGGGACAAGCACGGCCTTGGCCTCCTCCAACCAAGTCCCCTAAAGAATCCTACAGGAGAGAGACACCGCCTCACCCCAGGTCACCTGGGAGCATGCGTGTGTGTGCATGTGTGTGCAGGCAGGAAAAATTCTCCAGGACTGGTGCTGCCACTACCTTCCTCTCCCCTGAGGATCAGCCTTTGAGAACTGAGGTGGGAAAACCACAGGCTGGGTTGGTGAGGGCTGGAGGGAATCATGCATATGAATGGACTCTGCAAGGACCTAACCTTTTCCCTCCTCCGAACCCTCTTCCAACCCTGGTAAAAATAAATGCTGCTGACATCAATACTTAATGGGACCAGGCCTTGCATACTAATGAAAATCTCTGCAGGGCAGTCACTGGAGAAAGAAAAAACAAGGGACTTATTAACCATCAAGCAGCAAGACCACGTTCCTTTGCCTTCTGCCCAGGCAAGGAGGCCCTCACGTCCTCCATCTAGAAGTGAACCTGTCTAATTATTCTGTGCTGTCGAGGGCAGGGGAGCAGGGATGAGGGTCTGACCATCTTGGGGTTTGACCCCTCCCCTACCTGCCTCTTTCCTACCCGGAGTGACAAAGGGGAGAGGGAGGGAATGCAGCTGTCACAGGGCCCTTCTAGTGCTTTACTTCCCACATCTCACAGCAAACGCCAACCTAGTCCCCCCTCCTTTGAATGTTGTCTTCTGAGGTGTGGGAAGGGAAGAGGACTCGGCTGCCTCCATTTTGACCTCGAACTTTCCAGCTGGCTCTTCTTTCAAGCTTGTCTCTTGGCTCAGGCAGACTCTAAGACTCTAAGGCTAAAGCATCCCCTAACAGGAGCCCAAACTACCCTCTCAAGCAACACTGACTGCCCTGAGTCAGCAAGACCCGGCCTGATCCAAAACAATGACTGACTGACTGACCCTCGCTGCCCACCTGCATGCACCCATCCACCTTGGCCCCACATTTTCCTTACATAAACCCAGAAGTATTTTTGGCACCTTGGAGACAGTCTTTGAGACTTCAACCCACTGTCCTCCTGGTGTTGGCCTCCCTGAAATAAATTCCTCTCTTGTTCCACACTACTCATTTCTCTGCCTTTGGATTTTGTCAGCAGTGCCTGGCCAATCCTGGTCTGTTTGGGGCCCTCAGAGCCAGGTGCTCTTGCCCCCCTGCACCCTGGCTACAGAGGCAGCAACCTACAGTGGAAGAACAAGACAGCATTGGGTTCAAAGCCCATCCCTGCTGCCCCCCCGGAACTTGCAAGGTGTGAGGTCTTGTATAAGGAGCGACCCATTTCCTTCCCAGTAAGATGGCGATGGCAATCCTGCACTCACAGGAGAGTCCTAAAGAGGGCAGCAGATTGTGAGCACAACATGCTTGGAATGGAGAACGTGACAGCTTAACATTTGCTCTGAAAGAACCCAGAGCACTTCCTCACAATTTGCTCTTCTGCCCAAGTCAACTAGAAAGGCAACAGGAGGCCCATAATGTGATGTGAAGGAAGAAAAATATTTGCAAGTACCTCCCATGAATGCGACAGGGGCTGAGGGCTTTCCTTAAATGAAATAGCAAATGTGTGGGAGAGCCTAACAAGGAGCCCAGGTGCTCATCACCAACCTGGGCTGCTGCCTCACCTGCTGGTAGGGGGGCTGGAAGCTTGCTGTCTCTGGGGCACGAAGACCAGTTGTATCTGGGGGAAGTTAGGAGGAAGATGAGGCTGAAATGGTCTTGGGGGAAGGTAGCTGCCTTGCTGTGGGAACACTCAAGCAACGCTGTGTAGAGGCTGTGTGAAAGAAAACCTCGAGGCCCTTGGCCCACAGCCAGCTCACCTTGTCAGCTGCACAAGTCAGCCATTTTAGAAGAGAACAATCTGAGGGTTGATGGGGGTGGGGGGGGGCGGAGAGGAAAATGGGTGATGGGCATTGAGGAGGGCACTTGTTGGGATAAACACTGGGTGTTGTATGTATATAAGCAATGAATCATGGCAATCTACTCTCGAAGCCAAGGGCATACTGTATGCACTGTATGTTAGCTAACTTGACAATAAGTTAGGTTTTAAAAAAAAAAGAAGACGAATTCTTGTATCTTGCTGCCCTAGTCAAGCCTTCAGCGGGCATCTGACTTCGACTTCAAGAGAAACACCAAGACAGAAACACTCAGCCAAATTCTCAACCCATCATGGAAACTGAGAGATAATAAAATATTGCTGTTGCTTGAAGCCACTAAGTTTCAGGGTGATTAGTTATGCAGCAATAGAAAACCAATACACTGTTTTACATAGTACAATTCCAAATAAAATTACATTTGAAAAACTCTGCTGCTTAAAACAAAACAACGGCAAACTGAAGAGTTTATAAAGTGATCATCTAACCCAACATTCTTAATCCATTGATAACAAACAGCCATGATCAGTCGGTTAAGCGTCTGACTTCGGCTCAGGTCATGATCTCATGATTCGAGCCCCACATCGGGCTCTGTGCTGATAGCACAAAGCCTGGAACCTGCTTTGGATTCTCTCTCTCTCTCTCTCTCTCTCTCTCTCTCTCTCTGCAGCTCCCCCACTTGCTCTCTGTCTCACTGTCAAAAATAAATAAAAATTAAAAAAATTAAAAAAAAAAGTAACAGAGCCATATAAGGTCAGGATATGGCGATATAACCAAGTCATAGCAGAGCCAAAATCAGCACTCAACTATGATTTCTGTTTCATTACAGCTCATTCAACAAGATCAGGTATTCAGGGAAGGAGGTATTCAGATTTCGATTTAGAGAGAAGAATGGTTCATTCAACCTGGTAATTAAGGCAAGTACCAAGATGTTCATGAGTGACCATTAGGTAAATAACAGTCTTCAGTTTTGATTAGACAGCAAGAGTTGAAATAAATGATTAAAAAGAGGAGCCAAGATGACGGAACAGCATGGAAGTTTTGTGTGTGTCTTGCATCCATGAAATACAGCCAGAGCAACACTAAAGCATCCTGCACACCTAGAAAAGTGACTAGAGGATTAACACAACAATCTGCACCACGTGAACCACAGAATTCAGCAGGTATACGGCGCGGAGAAGTGAACTTGGGGAGCAAGAAGGAGCAGGAAGGGAAGTGCTTCTGCAAGGAGAGAGGATGGAGACAGTGGGGGGGGGGGGGGGCGGGACAAATATGGGAAAAGCACCCCTCTCCAAAAGCAGCTGGAGAGAAAGTAGAAAATTGGAAACAGCCGCAGGGACTAAACTAAAAAGGGAGAAAGGAGAAAGCAGAGAGTTTAAATTCCATTTAGACTGTAAACAAGGGGAATGCAAAGTCTGCAACTCCACAGCTCCATACCTGACGGTGCTTTGGTGGGAAGGGTGAATCCCCAGGAACAGAGTGGGGTCCGTGAGGTTCTTGGGCCACACGGGGAAAAGCGGTTCCACTGCTGGAAGGACATTTGGTAGAGACTGTTGAAGCCACCTGGTCCCAGCAGACCCCAGAAGGCAGCCACATTCGCTGGTGCTGGAACAAGGTCGTTAAGGGTGAAGACTGGCGCCAGATGCGTGTTGTGGTTTTCCATAATCCCTGAAAAGCTGCTGCTACACTTTCTCGCGAATTTTCCTGGGGCGGGCAGGCACCTGGCCGCAGTCTCATGGCACTGGCAGCAGCAGGGTCCAACGAGCATTCCTGGGTGCAGCCAACATTCAACCATTGCTCATTCGGCCACTGCTCGGTGAAACCCTCCCGCAGAGGGGTGGAAGGGTCAAAGCCGCAGTCCTTCAGAAGCAAGGGGCCAGGGAAAACAGCCGTATCTGAGACAAAACTCAGGAGAGAGGTACTGCCTGGGGCCTGGTCACAGAGAGTGAAAAAGCGGGGAGTGGACGAGAGCTGAAGACAGAGGACCGGTGTGCGACAGCTTATCAGGAACAGAGTTGTGATAGGAGAGAGTCGGTAGCTGGGCGACATGCTCACCGCTCCTGCGCATGCGCATACGCACCTACGAATGCCAAACACTCCACCCCAGTAGGCTAGCAGCGCCATCTAGTGGAGAATGGAGCTGTTACACCGAGCCCCGCCCAAGTGGGCCAACCTCGCTCTTCAAAAGCACAAGTCTCACCGCGTAGTTTATGGACTATAAAGCACAACATAGTCTGACTTCTAGGGGAAAATGAAGTAATTTCAGCTCTACTTCAATCTGTTAGCGGGTTCATCTATTCAATTTTCTTTCCTTTTTTTTTTCTCTTTTACACTACGTTTCTTTCTCTTGAATACAGAAAGAGAAAAAATTCATTTGTATTTTTCAATTTTTATTAAAAATATTTTTCTTTAATTTTTTTTACTATATTTTCTACTTTTGTGTAATTTTTTTCAAATTCTATTTGACTTCCATCATTTTATTTTAGTCTACTTCAGTGTATTCACTTTTTCAAATTTTCAAACGATTTCCTTTTTTTCTCTTATCTCTTTTTCGTTTTGTTTCTTTTTCTTGAATGCAGAAAAAGAAAAACTTCATTTTTACTTTCAATTTCTATGTAAAATATTTTTCCTTAAGTTTTTTACTGTATTTTTGCTTTTATGTAAATTTTTTCAAATTTTATTTTACTTCCTTCATTTTATTTTAGTCTACTACAGTGTATTCACTTTTTCAAATTTTCAAAAGATTTCTTTTTTTTCTTTTCTCTTTTTCTCTTTTTCATTTCTTTTTCTTGAATACAGAAAGAGAAAAAATTCATTTTTAGTTTTAATTTTAATTAAAAATATTTTTCTTAATTTTTTTTCTACTACAATCTTTACTTATGTGTAAATTTTTTCAAATTTTCAAATCGACTCCCATCATCTCATTTTAGCCTATTTAAGTGCATTCATTTTTTTTAATTCTCAAATGATTTCCTTTCCCCACCCCTTCCATTTTTTTCTCTAATATGTCAAACCACTTTCAACACCCAGACGAAAACACACCTAAGATCTAGCATCATTTGTTTGATTTGATTTTGATTTTTCTACCTCATTAATTCCTTTTCTCCCTTCAAATGACAAAATGAAGGAATTCACCCCAAAAGAAAGAGCGTGAAGAAACGACAGCCAGGGATTTAACTGACACAGATACAAGCAAGATGTCTGAACCAGAATTTAGAATCACGATAATAAGAATACTAGCTGGAGTCAAAATTAGACTCGAATCCATTTCTGCAGAGATAAAGAAAGTAAAAACAAGTCAGAATGAAATAAAAAATGCTATAACTGAGCTGCAATCGCGGATGGATGCCACGGTGGCAAGTATGGATGAGGCAGAACAGAGAATCAATGATATAGAGGACAAACTTACAGAGAATAATGAAGCAGAAAAAAAGAGGGAGATTAAGGCAAAAGAACATGATTTAAGAATTAGAGAAATCAGTGACTCATTAAAAAGGAACGACATCAGCATCATAGGGGTCCCAGAAGAGGAAGACAGAGAAATAGGGGTAGAATGGTTATGTGAGCAAATCATAGTGGAAACTTTCCTAACCTGGGGAAATACACAGACATCAAAATCCAGGAAACACAGAGAACCCCATTAAATTCAACAAAAACTGACCATCAACAAGGCATATCATAGTCAAATCCACAGAATACTCGGACAAGGAGAGAATCATGGAATCATGAAAGCACCAAGGGAAAAAAGTCCCTAACCTACAAGGCAAGACAGATCAGGTTTGCAGCAGACCTATCCACAAAAACTTGGCAGGCCAGAAAGGAATGGCAGGATATATTCAATGTGCTGAATCAGAAAAATATGCAGCCAAGAATTCTTTATCCAGCAAGGCTGTCATTCAAAACAGAAGGAGAGATTAAAAATTTCCCAGACAAACAAAAATTAAAGGAGTTTGTGACCACTAAACCAGCCCTGCAAGAAATTTTAAGGGGGACTCCCTGAGGGGAGAAAA